>NC_082595.1:107213083-107522145 GCF_030936135.1 Gavia stellata | reverse complement strand
TTCAATGTGTCTTATAGTTAGACCACTCATCCAAATGAACCATGAAATGATCTGATCGTGTGGTTATAGTCTTCGTGTAGAGGGTTGTACAACCAGTATCATTGTACTTGAGATCCTGGGATAGACTGAGCTGATGTCTAACGACTGGGCATTCAGGATTATTCTACTCCTTAACTATCTAAATGAACAGTAAGAAAAAGAACGTGTGTAGAAGAGTACAATTACAAATAGATGTTATATAAAAACATCAGAACATTCATATATACTAATTTTATATCCAAATATAAATTAATCTCTCAATATAAAAAGTCTGTTAATCCCACGTAGAAAAATTTCCTGTTTTCCATGATCAAGGAAGCAAGATTTAGCCTGCTTTGAATCAATACACATAAAATGTCTCATTTCCTTAACTTAAATGCACAGAGCACAGAAAAATAGATTCAGGTACAGCACATGGAATTGCATCATCCCACATGATGAAGAGTTACATATTTCCCACTCCTGTCTTGCAAAATTATATGGTACTATTTTTAAAATCAATTATTTATAACTCTGCTCCTTGAAAGTCTGGACCATGCTTTAAAGTAGGCAATAGTGAGTGCCACCCAACATCGTCAGTAGAGAATATATGGATAAAATATATGCCTAGACTACCTTAGACATGATACAATGCAGAAGGATCTAGAGTACACTTGCTGCTTTCCATTGTGGCTTGCACTTGGAGACAAAACCTAAATGCTCTAATTATGTTAGTCATTTTGACATAGCTATTAAGGTCAAGATAAATGCAAACGGATCATTTTCACTAGTTTAATGTTAGTTCTCATTTACCATATGATTATAAAACGTTCAAAGTGCTCTTTGTGTCCAAACCAACATCCATCAAATGCTGCTAAAGAATAAATTACACAGCTTAACTCGTCTTCCAAAACTACCTTATTAGGAACACTTATCACCAAATCAGATGGAAGAGAGGGACAACCATAACAAAACAGCAAAAAAGGGAAAGATGTCAGAAGAGATCACTGTTCGTGCTTTACAAATACATATCAACCATCTTAAGAAAATAGTCCCAAAAGAATACGTCTTTTTTTTATCAAATTTTCTCCTATATTTGCTTTTTAAACAGAAATAAAATCTAAATTCTATGTATGGGACTGAGTTATTCAGTAGCAAAAGATAAAACTTGTACTTACATTCAGGTTTTTCATTTTAGAAGTAACACTAGTATTTTGAAGTGTTCTACAAAACAGAAGTTCTTCACATGATTTCCTTCAGAAATCTGGTCATTTTGGAAAGAAAATACGCTTGCATCTGGCAGCTAAAACTGATGAGATTCATCTCAGTTCCATCAAGGTTCAACCAGTCAAAACCAGCAAGTTTCAGTGAAACCAAAATTAAAACATGAATCACATCAGTACAACTTAGCAACAGCAGGATTCTAGCATGTATGCCTCAACCTGCAGCAGAATGCAAAATCATTTTGAATATTTGAATATAGGTCAACCTAGGTCAACTCTTTCTCAAAGCTGAAAGAATGAAGCTGGCAGGAGTCCTATTGGGATGAGGATGGTGAGGCACTGGAACAGGATGTCCAGAGAAGTTGTGGATGTCTTCTCATTGCAAGTGTTCAAGGTCAGGTTGGATGGAGCTTTGAGCAACCTCTTCTAGTGGAAGATGTCCCTTCTCATGGCAGGAAGATGGGACTAGATGATCTTTAAAGGTCCCTACCAACCCAAACCTTTCTATGATTCTATGATTAATATCCTGGACTTAAGGTGGAGAACCTAGAAACTGTGGAATTCCCAGATGGGCATAAGCTCCAAATTCCTTTTTAGATACACAGAAGCCTGGAGTCAGAGAACATCCATTAGCCCACAACATGCTTTGGTTTCCTCACTACCAGAATCAGTCAGCATGTCCAGCCAGCTGGCATGCTAGTCCATAAGCCACAGGTCCTATGAGGAATTCTGTATGGCAAGGGTTTCTGACAGTCAGTAGCATCCTGGGATGCATATTCAAAGAAATTTTACTTTGTTTCTGCTCTTCCCTTTCCCTTGTCCATCCTTCTGGTGTCACAAACCTAAGATACAAAACATTGCCATTCTTTCAGAGAAAATTGCCAAACACAGCATGTCAGATATTACTCCATTAATATCAAGAGAATGTTTCAATGGATATTACCAACAAAAAGTTGGCAGTTTGAGATGTCCGTAACAAAGGTGTTATAAAAATCCAAATGTCATGGCAATTATTGCTACTAGTGCTGCTCACCTCTAAAATTAGTTTAATGCTTGAAAGTAGTTTCTCTCTTTCTCTAAAAAATATCCATCTAACAAAACTAATAGTTACCTAACAGTCTTGAAATATTTATTTATTCATTTAGAACAATTTAGATTAATTCTCAGACAATAACATTACTGGTTTTGGGCTAAACAGTCACCAGTACACTACAACCGCATTTAGGAAGAAACACACCTCGATTCTTTTGGGCAACCTATTCACACAAGGAAGCAAAGCATACCAGGACACTGATGCAGTAAGTGTAATCTTAGATTCACACCCAGTAAAACACTGGATGCTGAGTACAACATGACTCTTGGTGTACGCAGGAATAGCTCCTTCCTGAAGTACTGAGAAGCCATTACAATTCCAGTCAAGTGGATTCTTAGCCAAAATTCGCTATTTTTTGCATTGGCCAAGCTGTCACAGAAGCCCTTTGTTTCTCTCTACCTGGGAGTCTGAAAAAACTGAGAAAAGATGGACAGATGGGAAAACATACAACCAAGCTGTATGCAAATCCATTACAGAAAATTAACCTCTCCTTCTTCCAGGGCTTACTTCCATGCATATTCACACCGTGCATGACTCCAACGACACAAACTCGATCCAGACACACAAGCACACCTTTGAGTTTTCATGCAATAACAATGACCACTGTGCCTTAATTTGTTAGTAAAAATGCAGATGGAGCACTGAGTAGCCCCCTGCAATCTACTTTAGAAAAAGATTTCCACAACAAATACACTTCGATGATACAGAGGTCTGGTGGCACATGTCTAACCAAACGTGAAGGAGATACATTAACGATCCTACAGCAGGTCTTTTTATAATCAGGTATAGCCATTTCTGCAGGTCTCAGCAATAGGAACCATTTGACATAGGCTTTGCTTGTTTTCTAGGTAGTGCAAAATCTTGATACAACTTTAGACAGAAGTTTGAGCTATTCTCTACGGTGCCTGAGGGAAAAAAATATACCAGAAGGATCTAATCCCTTCCCCGATCTCTTTGAAGCCACTAGAAGGGATATGTTTATGGATCAATGTAATAATCAACAGCCTGGCAGTTGTCAAGGGCCTGCTATATTCTGAAAGTTAGTATTTGAACCGAAACTGCTAGGGGATGAGTTTTCTAACTAAAACAAAGAAATGTAATAGTCATGTGTTGTCCTACAGTAAAAAAATCATTCAAGGACACGTGATGTGGAGAAACAGCCACCAACTGCATCCCAACAGTACTCATGGAAAGTCTTTCACCTTTTTAAAATACAGACATGAGGAGTGAAAAAGGTTAGTCAAATGAGTAGAGAAAACTAAACTCACTTCCTTTAATCCTTCGGAGTAGTAGTGTGTAAGAAATGGAGCTAAGTGATGAGAACCTTAACAGCGAGAACAACCTGGTGCCCAAGCTGTGAGACGGCATATGGAAGACACAGATAACCTGTCTTCCTGAATCCCACGTGAGGACCTGGAACATAAGGCAAGATCTAAATCAGACAGTTTCACCAGAGAAACATATCTGAGTGGGATGCTGGACACGAACTACTGCTTTCTTGTTTACATCTAAAATAGGAAGGTTGATTTTGGAAATTCCTGGTATGGAACCAACCTACGAGATCCACTCACTCTGTCTCCTCCAACATCAAGCTTCAATATGAGACCACAACTGATGGTGCTCAGGGAAGAACTCCGTCTGCCTATGGCTGAACCTCATACCGAATGCATCCATCCCAAAGTCAGTCCCCCATACATGGTAGTTTCTTGATGAAAACACCGCTTTGCTGCCAAGACAAGATTAGAGCCAATACCCACATGTGTAAGGTTCTCGTGGTCTTCTGACCTGATGTACCTGGTTGTTCCGCTCTCAGCCACCTTGAGGAATGCAACAGTGGTCTGAGGAAAAGCCGAACAAGTCACACCACAATGAAGGCTGTGTACTGGTAGGATAAATACAAGAGCAGAAGACGACTCTCCTATCAGTTCATATCCTCTTGTGAACTGTGCCAAGGAAACAAGTAAATTTTATTCAGTTGAGCAGAATCAAGGCCTCGCACATCACAGTCTCCATGGCGAGCACTTCAAACCCAGAGGCCTTTCTGGAAGAGTTAGCTTTAGGTGTGCACGGGCAAGTACCTGGGTCAAATATGAATGAGTCATCACTGAAAAACATGTTAATCAAGTCTTAAAGCAAGGCAGATCCCTCCCTGTAACCCGGCGGAGGAGAAGGAAGGTAGGGGGTTTTCCCATTTTTGGAGCATGATGTTGAACATGGAGAAAACAAGGATGGTTTCCCAGCTGGCAATCTGTCATATATCTATACGCTCTCTCTGCAATTATGTATGGGTCTTGCCGCTACTGAGGGTGAGTTTCCAGCCAGCGCAGAAATTAGCTTTAGTCTAAGAACTGAGAAGTCCTGGCTTACCAGAGGTGAGAAACAATAAGAAGGTGAGAAAAAAAAAGATTAAAAACTATAATGAAGGGAGGAAAAAAAAAAAAGAAAGGGAATTGACAAAATCTGTATTTTAATATCAAGGGCAGTTAGAATATTCTTATCTGGCTTTGGCTTAAAATGCAATCATCTGCATGGGAGTTTTCATACAGAGAATATCGATTTTATAGTGTCTCGCAATTTTAAATGGGGAAATATTATCAGATACTTTGCAGGTCCAGATCTGTATTCATTTCTCCAGATGTACTGCTGATTTAAACTCAATCCATTTGTACAGATGATAAAGTCTTTCAAAAAGCAATGTTGTTAAATCATAAACATTAAAAATGATACATAGTGAATTTCAGGGAGACTACTGAATGCCTCATACTAGGCAGCATGGCAAAAAGCCAAAAACCAACTCTAGCTAAATTAAAAATAATCTCCCAAACGAAAAAGAAAATGTTTGCTCTCTGCCTCGTATGACTAGCTGGAATGAGATGGAAATTATTTAAAATGAAAAAATAGTCCAGAGCTGTCCATTATTTCTCACTAATTTACAGCAAGGGTAAAATTCTTCTGTAAATCCTCCTTACTGCTCAATAGTCACATAACCAAGAAAATTTCAGGATAGTATATGCCTACAAAATTAAAATAATTTATTAAATTCCAATAACGGTACTGTGCTAAAGTTCATGTAATATTACTTTGGAAGACAGGAAAGCATTTAAAGTGATTCCTTTTTCTTTCCCCAATCTTTTCTCAGTGGTCAGCACTCAAGAGCAGCAACATGCTCTTGTTTTCAAAAAATGGTTGTTGAATACTTTGGTAACTTATTTTGCCTATTATTCCTGGTATGAGATTTCCTGTATGTTCCTAACACTTGTCATGTTACTTGGCATAGTTATGTACACGGTTAGGTTTCTAGGACTGATTCTACATTCTTCCTGTACAAGTATCATAAACTTATACTGGAGTAATATAGCATTTCAGCATTAGCAGACTTGCATTTTTTTCTAGGTACTATTGTAAGACTGGAGAACTATGTCTTTTACTTAAAGTTCAGGCAAATCTGTACATTTTAGGGACTGAATTGAACATGTATATAGCTCACAAAAGTGGTTGTTTCTTCAGTCAGCTATACTCATTCTTTTCCTTGCTTCTGTAGTAGGACTGTTAACATGAACGGTAAACTGCCATCACAAAACTTAGCGTAAAATATCTGGACATGAAGAAAAACCCTTCCTCCTTACCTACAGCAGACTCTGTGAGGGCACCTATTGACTATAAATCAGCTCTGATGTGGAAGAACGATCAACAGGCTTAAGAGAAATGGAAGAGATGATGTGCAAATGTATAGTCCTAACTTCTCTACATGACATTTAGGTTAGCTTTAAAGGTGGGGTTAGTTTTAAGGGTGGAAACAGCTGAAAGCATGACTTCACTGAATCTAATGACAGATACCCATTCAATATTTCTCTCTCCACAGTTTTTAGTGTCACCACACAAGCACAAGAAGCACATCAAGTAAAGCCACCTTTCCTCCTGCTTCTGCCATCCTGTCTAGGACGTCATGCAGATACACAGAGAAACTATCGTGAAGGCGATAGCAGAGGAGAAAGCAGAGTCGTTCAGAAGAAGAGTTGCTGCAGGACTCTTCAAAATGCCTAGAGATAGTATTTTTAACACAACAGTGTGAGAGGCTGGCAATACGAAAAGGTGGGGCCAAAGGAAGCGTCAATCTACCTTCACGCTTTCTGCATCTGTAAGGAACTTAAAGGAAGTTTGGGGTACTTTCTTTTTGGTCAAATGTGATAGCAGTGTTCGTCCCCAAAACCGCCAGTGAGGGCACTGACAGGAAAAGTGGGCAGATTGGCAGACCTAAATGCATACTCTGTAATATCCCTCAGAATGCTTTTCCTGAACTTTCTCAATACAAAGGAAGCGTATTACACCTCTACAACATCTGTATGAATCTAGAAGATGACCCGAGATGCGATGCCCTCTATCTTTGTTGGCTTGTTTAGAGGGAACAAGATCTGCTCATCACATCAACCATGTTAACAGGTAATGTCAACAAATTAAACTGTTCAGTTAGTTGCACTGTTGGGGAAGTTCACAAGATTGCAGGACATAAAAAACCCAACCACCAAACTGGACTATTTTATTATATCTTTGTGGTTGCAGAGAAATTTCAAACTTTGGTTAATCATTAACCAAACCACTTTTAGTGAGGGTCAGGGAAGGAAGACTTACCTGTCTGTAATCGTTCATGTGAGCTCTTTACTTCTTTATAATAAAATTAAATATATTATCTGCTTTCAGAAGCTATTGCCATGTTTTTAGCTATATCTCTTAGCAAATTTCTGCTAAAGGCCCTTCTCTATTTTGGACTAGAAATTCTATCCTACGCTTTACATGATATTAATCTAGCATTTGTGAGTGGCAAAAGAGAGAGGCAATTTATATAAAGATCATTAATTACAAATATGTATCAACTGTCATTAATAACCCAAATATTTACTACATTTATAAAAGCATTGACCAGTTTTGACACTAGGAAAATTACAACCTCACACACACATTTACTCTTATTTTCACCTGTTCCTTGCTCTGAGGTCAAGTCCCACTGTTTGTTTCATTTTTATGGTCTTCATATACTTCTATGTAAATTTTATGTAGATGAATTTCCTCCAAATTCAGAATAATTTTCCTCTCCTAAAATCCCTCCAAAAATGGACAAATTCTTCCTGATTTTTAGGAGCTCAGTTCTAGTTTGTTGGTTTTTGTGTTTTTTTCCTATAATGATTTTATTGACATCCATTCTTTCCTAAATGTAGATGTCCTGAGGTAAGCAAGGATATATGCCACACAGAACAGCAGATCAGAAGAAAATGACCCCAATTTGTGACACTGGAGACTGACTACTTTCACATTTTTATCAGCTAAGAAAATTAAATAAAGAATTCGTTTGGCTGCTCTGAACAATGGATTTGCAATTTGCATAGAAAAAATGATGGCAAAACCTCATAAGCCATCAGTGTTTTACCACAAGTTCAGTTCTATTACATTTTAGTGGAGGTTCAAAGTTGTCTAAAGAAACCATTCTCTTCTTTCTCCAACCGTAAATGTGTCACTTGAGAGTTCAGCTTCCAATAGGAGCAGTATCTGACACACAACTAATTTTAGAATATAAAGTGCTCCTCACCATATTGGAATACATATAATTTAAAATAACTGTAAACCTAAACTTTGCAAAAACAGAAAATTCAAGCACTGACAAAAAAGCATAATTTGTAATTGAAAGAAAATAATATTTAAAAGAAAAAAAAACTTTTTTGTCTTTCCAAAAAGAGACAGAAATTACTAAGTTTTATTTCCCAAGAGAATTATGCCACTTTTATAAAGAAAATTACAGTCACCACAAATTGCTCTCAACAATTCCAAAGCTTCTTCATTTGACCACTTGAAAATCAAAGTTCTTTAAGATTATAAATATAACTTTTTATAACTCTGTTATTACGTACTGTGAATGGGGAAAGGGGGCCAATCTTGTGGCCATAGCGTCGAATGGCCTCTCTGATGTGGCTCGGCTGGATGGCATCGCTTTGAGCCTCTATACCACAGGCTGCAGTGCTCTGCAACAGAAAAACACATAAATTGTTACTAAATCAAAAACACACAACAGACCTACAGTGCATAAAGTATGAAAATAAACCTTTATAAAATGGACCAATTTTTTTTTCCTGAGGATACACATCATTGCTGCCACACACTACATTAGAGAAAAAAAGCTATTAACAAATCAAAGAGGACTTTTACATGAACTTTACTTAAGAGACCCAAAGAACACCATATTTGTCCTCTTAAATCTTTCACCTAGTGCTGCTGTATCTTGCAATTGAAAAGAGCAGAAATTGTTCAAACTAAAATGAAAGGGTCATATAAGTCATACTGCAATAACCACAGAAACTATTTTTAAAACATTTCAGGCTCTCATTATGATGTCAAGGGGTGGGGAAAATATTGAACAAGTACCCGAAGTGGAAAGCAATTTGACACCAAAATCACCATTGAGTAATATCAGATTGAAATTTGAAGATGAAACATGTGACATAATGCTGTTAGAGGGATGCAAAAATATTTTAATTACCTCAAACTGGAATTTTTTCAAATTTCAAATGACTTTTTGGATTAAGGACCCTAAATAGGAAAAACAAGAATTCACTGCTACTGGTCCATTGAGTTTACAAAAATATCCCCAGGATTTTAAAAGAAAAAGTTACTCTTTTCTCCTCGCTAGTCAAACTGAAATGTTGGTTTAGGCTCCATCTAGACATGGCTGCTTGCCAGAATTCAGATGATGTACCAGAATGATGGCTGCTTGGTAATAAATTCGTGAAAACAAGATTAGTGAACAAAAACTTAAATTATACACTGAAATGGAATGTACCCACATACATGGTCCCCTCATACATTTACACTATACACTAATGCTTTCAAACTTGAGATATTTTTTACAAAATGTTTTATTTTCAAGAGTGCTGCATCCACTGGAGCCTCTGTGTGTACACACAGAATTATTCATAATACGATGGCAGATTCTTCCCTTGCTGATTGACATTCATAAAGGGACTGCGAAACTCAAACATTTTCAGCTGGACTGGGCCTTCATGGACTAAGAATAACATTCTTCACCAAGTTAACTTGGTTGTCTCAATACCTCAGTTATATCCAGTATATATCTAACCAAATTGGATAAGTCATGGAAACATTTCATTACAATTGTGCATTTTTTAGAATATAATTATTTCAAAAGGCATTAAGTCAAGCACTAGGAATTTAGAATAAACTCACAAAACTAATGAAATATAGTGTATCAAAAACTACATCTCCAGCTAAATTCTTGTTCCTAGGAACTGTAATGGAAATCAGCCACAGAAACAAAACGTAATCAAATGTAATATAAAAAGGAAGAGGAAAAAGCAAAAGTCTTCGGAGAGGTTTTTAGGATTCACTGAAGTCTTCCTAAATGGAATACAGTAAGGGCAGAGAGAAAGCTGAATGTATTAGAGTATCTACAGCACTGATGACACTAGAAGGAGAAAATACATCTTTTTCTATATGTCATTGTAAATATCACTGGTTAAACTCTGTGAAAAATGAGTATTTGTTGTAGGAGAATATCAACACACATGAGAAAATCACAAGTCACTCCATTGCTTTGCAGCAAAACGAGTATTGCCATCACACGTTTTCAAAAAAGCCCTAAGTGACTAACACAGTGCTTCCTATCCAGTTTATTTCATCAAATCTAGTTCCCTTGTGGTTTTACGGTACCTATATCTCTCTCAGATAGACTAGCAAGGATCTGCAACAGGAATTGTCATATTTACATTTCACACTCTGAATAGGAGATGTCCATAATTTATGCAAAGTAAACATTAGATTGAATGCAACCAACCGGCATAAAACCAAAGCAGGTCAGGCAAAGCTGTTACAGGCAAAGAAGGCAGTCGCCTAAGGCTGCTGGGAGCAGGAAAATCACAATCACCTCTTTGCCTACTTTGCTTACGCTTTGACCCTCAAAACCTGCACTAGCTGCTACTGTCAGAGCAGGGGATGATTATTTGGGATGGTGTCTACTGCTTTGGCTACAGAGGAGCAGCTCAGCTTAGAAGCAGCAGTTGTCACCTCAAAAAAATACAGTTTGCAGGCATTACTGAGAAGCTTTATCCTAGTTCTGATAGAAAGAACACCAAACCACACATTTGGCCGTAGAAAAACATCTGTAGTTAACACGTGATATAGGTTAAAATTAATATTTAAAACCAGACACGTTATTTCCTGAAGATGTTTTGGTTTCTTCTTCTTTTTTTCAGGCTTGTGCACCAAATACCTTTTTTCTTTTCCTTTGTTTGGATTTGGTAGAGTCCTGTCCAATTCCACCATTCCCCAGGGCTGCTGACGGGGTTTTCCCAAGATGTTGCTGTCCTGTCGATGCTGGGGGCGTGGGCGTAGGAGGTGGTGTGTTTTCAGGAGAGTCAAGACTGGTCTTCACGCTTGTAGATTGCCCTAAGAGATGTGGCTATAAAAGCAAGACATCAAAAAGCCATTATATAATCAAATCACAAAACAAATAATTACTGCCTTCTTAGATTTATTGTTAGAAGAGATGTAATACAGAATTAAATTTGCTCATTCTAGAGGTTACCATAATATCTGTATCGCAGCAATGCAGCACTTCCTTACTGCACTTGCCACTGTTGACAACTTTCATCTCCAAATCTGCAATAGAGAGAGCCTTCAATACAGAGAGAAGGAACTTCGAGCCAAGAAAAGAGGATTTACATTTAAATGTAAAGATGGTGCTAAGAATTTAACATTTGGAGCTATAATTTAATGTCTCTCTGTCTAAATCCATAACTTCAATGTTCATAAACTCCATGGCAGAAGTCTATATCAACACCAGATTCAGTAACATCTACTTTGAAAGCAACAAACTACCAAATACATGTAAAAGTAAAACATAAAATGCATTAATATGTGAAAAAACAAGATTTACCTCAGCAGAGTTGTGATACTGTATGAAGGTGGCAGATATGGCATGACTGAACGGGTCACCAGCTTTGGGAGCCATGTCCTGCTTAACCAAAAGGGCCAAGTCGACCAACTGGAGGGGCAAAAACAGCCGAATAAACAGGTAGGTTTACTGACATGGTCCTTACTACAAATGCCATTGTAACAACAAAGAGAGAGGAGTTGTGGGCTGAGGCAGATTATTCTTAGTGTTTCTCAGTTGAAAACAAAATTATTCAGAGATATTTCAGCCTAAGGAACCTTTCTTTTCCACTTCTGTAAATATATGGAGTAATCTATCTACCCAAGAGGGCTCGGCTTGGCACTAAGGTAACGTTTTGTTTTCCAGGAAATCCTGCTTTTTAATCCAATTGTGCAATGGGGTTGAATGAGCCTCAGCGCGCTGCCAAAGGTCACATAGCGAAGTATGTGGTTTCAGTTTGGACTTGAATAAAGTTCGTGCTGGACTCCACTCTCCTCTGTAACCATTAGAAAACACTTCTATTTGTGTATCAGATGGATGAATGCAGTATAGTATGCATCCGTCATACAGTAAATTGAAAGACAGACAGGAATCCAGTTAGCTTGGCCAGCTGAAGCAGTGACTGCAGGCTTCTGAAGGGGCTTGCAACACAGTCACCTGAGGCTGAAGGACATCCATTTTGTGGATGAAGTACTAATTAGTTTTGTTTAGCTCGAATTCAATCAGCGAAGTATACTCCCTTACCTGTGCCACAGTCTCATACGCTAAATATGCCAAAATCTCCATTGCAACTGCATTTGGCTTTATTTCCATACTGCTGCAATCCAGCCAGTCACGAAACTTGGATGCTTTCTTTGCTGTCAGTTAAAATCACAAGGGGAAAAGGAGAAGTTAACAACAGGTAGGCCAAAATCATACATTTTTTCCAGTCGTAAAAAATACTGCAAATGTGAAACAAGAAGTGTGAATGTGATTTGATAGGCCAAGGAAGGAATTATCAAAATGGAATTAGTGGGGAAAAGACTGTTATTTCATACACAACATTTTGGAGATCCACAAGCAGTATGGAATAAGGAGAAAAACACACAGTTAATCAATCATACGGGATCGATGGGCCCAGGCCAATTGTATGAGGTTCAACAAGGCCAAGTGCCGGGTCCTGCACTTGGGTCACAACAACCCCATGCAACGCTACAGGCTTGGGGACGAGTGGCTGGAAAGCTGCCCCGCAGAAAAGGACCTGGGGGTGTTGGTCGACAGCCGGCTGAAGATGAGCCAGCAGTGTGCCCAGGTGGCCAAGAAGGCCAACGGCATCCTGGCCTGGATCAGAAATGGTGTGGCCAGCAGGAGCAGGGAGGGGATCGTGCCCCTGTACTCGGCGCTGGTGAGGCCGCACCTCGAATACTGTGTTCAGTTTTGGGCCCCTCACTCCAAGAAGGACATTGAGGTGCTGGAGCGTGTCCAGAGAAGGGCGACAGAGCTGGTGAGGGGTCTGGAGCACAAGTCTGATGAGGAGCAGCTGAGGGAACTGGGGTTGTTCAGTCTGGAGAAGAGGAGGCTGAGGGGAGACCTCATCGCTCTCTACAACTCCCTGAAAGGAGGTTGCAGAGAGGTGGGTGTTGGTCTCTTCTCCCAAGTGACTAGCAACAGGACAAGAGGAAATGGCCTCAAGTTGCACCAGGGGAGGTTCAGGCTGGATATTAGGAAAAATTTCTTTACTGAGAGAGTGGTGAAACACTGGAACAAGCTGCCCAGGGAGGTGGTAGAGTCACCATCCCTGGAGGTGTTCAAGGAATATGTGGACGAGGCATTGCAGGACATGGTTTATTGGGCATGGTGGGGTTGGGTTGATGGTTGGGCTTGATGATCTGACAGGCTTTTTCCAACTTTAATGATTCTGTGATTCTGTGAGATTTCAGAACAAGGAAGGGTCTACCTCAGAGGACCATAAGTGGGAGAAACCTGATTTTGAACATATTATTGTAGAAGAAATAATAGGCTTGCATCACATCTTTGATGAATGACAGAAAGCACTAGAAGAAATCGACGCAAATCAGGGTCTAGATAAAATGATATAATTGTGTTAACAACAGCAAAGACAAATGAGGAAGGAGAGAAGACCGAGGAAGTCCTGGGGTTAACCATACAGGGATTAGGTGCTGACAAGATGGCCAAAGTGATTTGTAGATGAGTGTTTTTAAAATGTGCTTTGGATATAAAGAAATAAGGATAGACATAGATCTGCAAATGATCAACATTCATATGAGAACTTCACACTGCTAATGGATGAGATCACCTAGGAGAAAGTACAGAGAAAAATATGGGACAAAGAAACATGATATTTGCTGAGAGAGTAAAAGGAGGAATGAGAGATACCAAAGTGGAACTGAAAAAGCATCGTGGAAATTCAGAGGAGAAACAAAAAACGGACAATCTTACTTAGGTCAGTGGTGGACAAGCTGATCACACAAAGCTGTGGAGACTCGGACAGAAAGAAGCTAGTAATATAGAGGTCTTAATGAGGGCTCTTTGTGAAGACAGGACAATCAAAATGAAGTAAATACAAGGTGGGAGAATCATTTGAAACAGCTCTTTCAGAGAGAGTCTTCAACGAGGACTAAAAAGCTAAAGAGAAGTCAGGTGTTAAATAGAAAACAGGTGTAAATAATGGTTATTTTTCAGGAGGCAATGAAAAAGCTACACAGAATTTCTGAGGACAAAAGAAATAAAAAAGCAAGAGAAAAAGTGTGAAGGTGATAGCAGGACCACAAAATGTTCCCTAAAATTTAAATTTGTAATTGTGTAGTACTTGATCTTTGATGGACCTGTTCTTTTGCCTGTCTTTCAAACTGCACAGAAATATGTGGAGCTGTAATTATGAATACATATTGTTAGAACTGGCTTGTGAAGTCCCTTCCAGGTTTATTCACTTGTGACACAGTTTTCATGGGTTTATATTACAGTAAAAAGGGTTTACTACTTTAAACACAGCAATACATTCAATTTTTACTAAAATATAAGAAAATAAGCAAAAATAGCCTTTGCGTTAGTTTTGAACAAATGTTCTGCATGGCCTTTAGTATGTGCTATCTAGTTGAGTTCCTATTATGCAATTGAATTTGTGTATGACTCTCGCTACTACTTTCTAAGCACTGTAATTCTCTTATTCTTCAATGACGTTAAAAGTCAGTGAGAAGAACTGTATAGACATGGTCATTTAAAAACACCGTGAAAATACCGTTGAGACTTTTTTATAGATAGCAATCCCCTGGTCAGCAACATTCAGTTTTATTTTGCAAATTTAGGATTTCTATTTGTTCTGTCTCCAGATGATAATTTCTGGGTTTTGAAGACGACTTTATCACAAACCCCTCATTTGCTGAAGTCACCCTAATCTGAAGTATCATTTATCTAATGGCTCACAGATGTGTGATGCCAAATTATAACTAAGCTTACAAAACATATTGAATTAGGAAAAGAAATGCTTACAAAACATGTTTTCCAACATTTGCTGACATTCGCTGATAGAGAACAGTGTTTCAAATGTGTCATTTATTCGCCATAAATGAGTCACTCTTTCTTCGAATTTAAAAGGAAGAACAAGATAAGGTCTCGCATTTAAAGACACCATTGTGTTCAAGTCTGTGTTGCAGGATCATGTGCTGTTTTGTCATGATTTTTACTGGCTCCTTCACCTCACTTTCTCTGACATTTGACCTAAAACCTTAGTCATCACTTAACCGCTTCTGTAATGATGTTTTGCTACATGATCAAGCCCATTAATTTACAGCTCATTATAGTTGTGGCCCGCAAGTACTTCTAGTAAGTTGGTTTTCAGTGCTAGTAAAGCCCTAATTCTGTCATCATGTTATTAGTGTTGGAATGGCGTATACTGATGAATTTGGCTAATGTTGAATAAATTCCACAGCAGGAGCTTACAGCTTAAAATAGAAAAGCCTCTTTAGTAAGTTCTTTGTGTCTCTGTGGATAGGGAAATAAAAGCAAAACTTGCTGCTCTTCTCTAATTTTAGATGCATTCCGAAAAACCTGCAACCATGAAACGTTACTAATACGCTGACTATAACACCACCATGACAGACTTCAGGCAAGCATGGGTGTTTTAATCCATTAACTCTTTACCAGTTCTATCTTTGCAGTCGTCCCCACCAGCACAGTATTTGAGCACATAGAAAGCTTGGGAAATTTTCAAATAAAATACTCTGTCTGACAGCCTGAAACTATGCTAAATTAACTGTTCCCAGGAGTTATGCGGAGAAAGAATTTCGAGTTTTATTATTGCGGATGAAATAAAAGTGCTTTAAAAAACCATGAGGTTCTGCTGTGTTCTCTATTACATGAAATAATAATTGAACATCTTAATACAGTGCAGCCATTATAATACTTACAAAAACTCAATTGCCGACTTTCACAAAATTCTGCATACTGGACTGAGTCCATCATTCGTGTTTGTCTTTCTGCTCTCTGACAAAAGAGTAGAAGTACATGATGTACCTTAGTCCAAAAAGAACTGCATTCCACAACAGAAATTATAACAGCAAAGCGCCCCTGCCATAACCTTGAAGTAACCCCCCCAAATAAAACATACATTGAAGAAGTTAAGATGGAGAAATATAAACCACAGATTGGTTATTAGCCTTGTGAGTTAAATTACTCAGCGGAGCCTGTCAATTCTTATTTTAAAAATCTGCTTGCACACCGCTCACCTACGACAGTGACGAGGGCTGAGTCAGGAAAGGTGCTGAGCACTTTTGCCCTGACCGAGGTGCACGTTTCAATTGAAGCACATGAGTAGTCTGCTTGCGTGTTTACAGATGACCAGACAAGTAAAATGTTCTCCTGGACTGAGGCCAACGTGTTCTGCACTAAGCAGAACTGAACCTATGTGCTTTTAAAACGGGAGCGTGAGCAGTAGTGAAATGAATAAATTCCATCACATTGAAGATGTACCAGACAGAGCGGAGCATTGAAGAGCCCCTTCCCACACAGACATTCAATATACTGTAATAATTAAGTGCTAAATGTGCCTGTTTCTTACTTTTTTTTACTGTTAATCTATGCTTGGTTTTTTATACTTCTGAACACCTACAGGAGAAGAGAGGAAATTAGACTGACTTAGAGTTCATTCAAGAAAAACAGCTTAAAATGTTCACTACTGGATTTAAGAATGTACTTCACACAGAGTCCAGTGTAAACCAAAAGACTGTATCTCAAAAAAGCCAAGGTACAAAACCATAAACATTACGCACATCCTCCCCTCCACATACATACTATGCCATAATTGAATCGTGGTTGAAGCAGCACTGAAATTCATGGTTAGGTTTGAGCTCGTGTTTGAGTGTTGTTTACTTCAACAGAGCAGGGTTGATTTTCACAAGGTAGGGATCTGGTCTCTAGAAGAGATTAAATCCTTCATGTATCGGAGGCAGGAAGCGGTCATTAGATTAAAGAGAACGATTATCCTCTTCAGAAGCAGACAGCTTACTCAAGTCTCTCAAACAAGGAAAGTAGACTGTCTTAAACATCGAGGAAAGGAATATAACTATCTTCCAAACAATAACTCAATGAATAAATCATTGCACTTGGTAAGAGCAGAACTGTAACTAAGAATACAAAGCAGTATCAGGAGTGGCTGATGGCACCGAGGCTTTACTTCTGCAGTGAGTCCATACAGCTCAAGAAACCATGCACGAAGAAGGTAAAGTACAGGTGTGTTTGCATTAAAGACAAAAACAAAGAAAGAAAACACACACACACAAATTTCGCTCTGACTCCCCGAGCACTTTTACATCTGATAAAATTGAAATTGCCGAGTTCTTTAATCAGATTTAATGGAAAACAAAAGGGCTGCTGATAAAGAGTATTTGGAGACAGGCTATACAACCAGCATTTGGTCTTAGCGGTTTCTCAAATCAGAAAACAAAATCAAAAAAGAAATCAGTACTTCAAATAGAGTTTCTTCCTCTATTCTCTGCCTTTTAGGTCACTCTTCTGTGACAGTCCAATCCACCAAACATGAGATATTTTTGACAGCCAACATGTTCAATTTAGTTGTGAACTGAAGGACTAATTGTCCAGGAACATACCTGGATATTCCTTCTTTCTTCTCTTCTCTACCCAGTCAATCATTTCTACTGTATTTTGACTTTTAGTCACCAGGACAGAAAATGTTCTGCTTAAGCATTTTTCAGTTCTTCTCCTGTGCATGCTGCTGGCATCTTGACTACATTTTTTGGAGCTGCCATTTCAGATAAGTAAAAATTTTCAGCCAATCTATTCCATCAAGATATTAAGTAAGTCTAGACTGATTTTGTATCCTTTAAAAATAAACGTCATGATACATGCCATAACTTCAATCCTCATCTAGCATAATCATAACAGAGATCTGTTTTGCCTCTGAATTAATTCAGTCATACTTTTGAAGACAGAAGGCACCACCAGGATCATCTAATCTAAACTTCTGCATAGCACAGGACACTTCTCACATAATACATCCTAGAAATGGCAGTCCTAGAATTTCTTGTGTAATTTCACTATATGTTTTAGAAAGGCATCTAATTCGGGTTTAAATTTTTCACATATTAAGAGATAACTTCTTCAAATAATTTAAAATGCTAACTTTTTATGCAGTATGTTTTAAATTCTGCAATCATTTGTGTCTTTGTTAGAAATTACTAGTTGGGCACACCCAGGTAATACTGAAATAATTTAACTTTAGGTGGGTGATCAAATAGACTGAGCTTCTCTAAGTACGACAAAATTTTCTTGAAATTTTACACATGGAAATGTGCAGGCTCGCAGAACTGTTGCTGGAGATCTCCGTCCAACAACCCTCCCTCTGGAGGTCTCTAGCCCAACCTCCATCTTAAAAGAGGACTATTGCCAACACTAGATGAAGTCACTATGGCTTTCTCCAGCTAAGCCTTGAAAACCTCCAAGGACAGAGATTTTATGTCTCCTCTGGGTAACCTGCTCCAGTGTTCCACGAGCCAAAAGGATTTCTAATGTCCTACTTGAACCTGCCAAGCAACAATTTGTGGTTCTTGACCTTCTGTATTCTACCCATCAATACTAAGAAAGGTTTGACTCTATCATTTTTGTTACTGTCCTTCAGCAGTTGTAGGCTGCTATCTAACCACCCTTCAGCCTCCTCTTCTTCAGATTAGGTAAAACTAATTAATCTCTCTCAGCATCTTCCGACAGGACATGTGCTCCAGGGCCCTCAGCTCTCAGTAGCTTTCAGCTAAACCTTTCCAGTTTCTCAGCATTTTCGTGGAACTGAAGGACCCAAACCTGGATGTAGTGTTCCAGATTTGGCTCAACAGCACCAAGTAGAAGGGCATGACAACTTCCTTCAGTCTGCCAGCCACATTCCTGCAAAACTGTGAGTTTTGCTTTAATATGATGAGACCAAACTGTTGACTCACGTTCAACTTGATGTTCATTATCACCCCCCAGGTTCTTCCCAGAAGGGCTGCTACCCAGACAGCTGGTATCCAGCCTGTACTGATGCATGGGGTTACCCTGTCCCAGACGCAGAAAGTCAGTGAAGTTTCTGTTGGTTCAGCTCTCAAGGTTTTCAAGACCTGTCTGGACTGAAGCTCCATCAATCAGAGCACCAGCCACTCTTAACTGACTGTCATCAACAGATTTGCAGAATGTGCATTTTGTATCTTTGCCCACATTTTTTGTGTCCACATTGTTGATGAAGATATTGAACAATATGGGCCCCAGTATCAGTCCCCGGGATATTCAGTTTTCACCTGTTGCCACCTATACGACAAGCCATTGGCTATTACCCTTCACATCCAGCAGTTCCAGGGATTTAAAACGCTTCGCAACAACAAGGAAGGCACAGGAAAGCAAAATGACATGAAACGCTAACAGGAGGAGGTACGCTTCAAAGTCCTACCTGAGGTGACAAATTAAAAAAGACATCTAGAAATTTAACAAGGATACTTTAACTTTTACAGGCATCTCATAATGTAGTATGGAAACTGCAAAACCAGATTAATCCCAAGAGCAGTTATGTTAAATTAAATGATGTAGCAATGACTGGTCTCAGCAAATACACTATAGAGCTCTGAAAATGCATGCTGTCAAAGGCTGGTCAATAAGCCTCACAGTATGTTCACTACCAAAACATTGCAAGCTTCTTTACAAGAAACGAAAAAATACTAATCAAAGGTTTATTAAAAGAAAGGTGCTGCTGAGGGATTTTTCCAATAGGGACTTCATTTCTCTCTACAAATTGTCTACAGCAGTTGTCTAAACACTGGAGTTAGTTTTGTTCTTAGATACTAAATGAATACTTACACTTCTTCTCTGTATTAATATGTTTTATGTAGTAAAATTACCCACATATCTGTGAAATAAAATTGCTTTCTCCCTTCAATTCTCCTTTCTAAAAGAAGTCTTTCTTAAAGGTGGCTTCTAGAGTGATGCTCTAAAACACCACCAAATAAAATACCTTTTCTCATAAATAATTGAGCTCTATTTTCTTCCCAATACACTTTAACAAAAAAATCCACATCATGGCATGGAAACTCACAGTTCAGGGGATAGGGATAGCCATTCCATCAGTCCTACCAGTTTTAGAATAGTCTATAAATAACCAGCAAATGCAGGAGAAATAAACAGATGGATAGCATAGGTATATCATCTTTAAGAAAACAGCGAAGCACAAGACAACAGCAGATCATCTTTCCTCTTCACTTCTCAAGATTATAAACAGTAATTAATTTCTCTTACATCATCCCTGTTTTGGAAAAATTTAATGTTCCCTTATCTCTACATTTCTAAGGTCTATTTTTCCATAAACTCAAAATGAATCAATAACATGGGATAAAAAGGGAGAAGAAAGAGTGAGCACATTATTGTGAACACAGTGTTACTCCGGGCCAAAAGAGTTTAAAGGAAACAGCATTCAGTGTTTGGGAAGTCACAGAAAGTGTGTGAAAATGCTATAACCTGTAAGTAATGCTTTCTTTTAAATACCCACTTGCTCTTTTTCACAGTCTTTACTTTTCAAATATTTTTTCCTGAAAACAAGAAATGAGACAGGACGTTTTAACGAAGAAACAAGTTCAATTGTATACAAGTGAAATTTTCCAAATTCTGTCTGGGAAGGAGTAGCAAGTCACTCCAACAGGACTGAAGTCCTCTTTCATCAGTATAAAAGCAAGTTTGCTGGGAATCTTTCCTACATGAAGAAACATTGAACCCCCTAATGACACACCACCTTGAAGCAATCTCAGCTTGAAACCAGATACAATAAATGACATCGATGACACTGCCCCACTGGATTATCCAAATAATTAAAAAGATAGAGTTTTTACTCTTTCTAGAGTAGTACCAGTCACTCTAAGCAGTTAAGAAGCTGAGTTATGTGGCGTACAGCAGAGTTAAAATACTTTGCATGCTTTCCTTGGAACATGCTGAAGGATGCAGTAGATAGGACCTGGCACAGTAAGTGTATGCTTCGTCTTCCAAAAATGTGTTGCATTATATCTTTCTTTCAGCATGAAGAACTAAAAACGAAGACCAAAAAGGGAAAGGAAAGAAAAGGTAGAGAGTTGTATGCTGTCACCTACCATCCAGGGTGAAAAATAATCTTATTTTGATTCCATTTTAAAGCTTTCACACTTGACATACAAAGCTCTTTGTGTGGGGGGAAGGCAAGAGGCCAAATGTTAACTTGCTTACCAACTATTTCGTGTCTGAAGGAAATGTGCCGAGTAGCTGCTAAGTTGGAACATTTGAAAAACGTACGCAGTGTGGCTGGACGCCCCTGTGTTTGGCAACAATGTTAATGATGAAGATGTTGGCTTCCCAAACTGCTTGCATATTCATATTGTGGCGTGATTTCCTGATTTCCTTTGCTAAAGACCTCTTCGTTGTGTACCTATCACAGCTTCAAAGGAGCTAGGTGACTACCCTAGAGAAAAAACAAAGTTGCCCTGCAATGGCTGATATTACTAAAAGAGTATGACAAATAAAATTTTCTTATTTATACTAGAGAATAACAGGGTGCTGTATGCTGTCCCTGACAGCTGTCTGGTTGTAAGTCAAAAATTACCTAGATTTAAAAAAAAAAAAAAAATCATTTGAGAAATAAAGCACAAGGTAGCTCAATATTGCAGAGCTTACAAGATATGCTGAAAACACGTTTTCAGTCTTCTGTATCTTGAAGTTATCTGAGGATTATCACTATCTGAAGATTTTTGTTACATAAAGGAAAAACGTATTTACTCTTCTGAGAATCACTTGAATTAGTAAGCAAAGAAAAAAAGGGTTTTAAGAGTAAGCATTTTCAAAGATTAAGCTTACTCAGAGTTTTATACAGAAAATAAAAATGCCACTTGGGGAAAGATCAATAGCTTTTGTAATGTAATACTTGATTTGGCTATAAAGTACAGACGAACAGGGAATTTTTATCATTTTTACCCACCTCTTACAGAACATACCATACATTCTGCAGTAACCATTAATCTGAACAAGTCTGCACTGCAAACTTGAGGCCTTTGATGTATTTGATGTGCTCATGTGTTTAGTACAAAGTTCCCAATATTAGAAGAAAACATGAGGTCTTTTTCTGGCAGACCAAGATGTTCCCAATTTTAACGTATTTTCACACAGTAAAAATAGTTTTGCTTTTTTCTCTACAATATTATTAACCCCACTCCCCCCGAATAAACATCGCTTAAGACCTTGAGAAGCTTAAAAAATCTTAACTGTTATGGAGATGCTAAGGATATACAACTGAAAATGACATGAAAGGAAGCTGTGGATGATGACAAATAAAAATCAAAATAGACATTTTAAAGACAATTCTAATTTTTCATTATTAAAAAAATGCTGATTTTCGGTCCAGGGACTGACAATGGGATTCACTTGACCTAGTTAGACATCTGCAGTATCCTAATTAGTCACCTAAAGTCCATTTATTGTAAAAAAGATAATAGGCATTTTTAGAGAGCAACTTCATCCTAAACTATATGTTTAAAATAGGTCAGATGAATCACATCCATGAATTTGTCTGAGGTTCATCAACTGCGGACATCAGCAATGGAGCCCTAGGGACACTGGCTTAGGTCTACATGTCCACAGTACAGACATCCTCAGAAAAGCAAGATGAATCCAATGAGTGATGAGTGAAGCACACCATCACCAGTTGGGCAATTGCCATTTTAGGGCTAAGCAAAAGCCAAGACTAAAGAATGACTCAGTAAATTTGGTTCCTGCTCTGATCTCAAAGCAATGCAAGTATATACAAAGGCCGCTTTGTACCCCGGGTGTTTGTTAATTCCATTCATCTTCCTCAAAGTATGTAAAATGTAATCTAACAAAGTATGCACAGATAAGTAGGGGGAAGGGAGCTGGCAAGACTATTTAAGATTATGTAAAAATTTCAAGGGAATTATGAAGAAAGAAAGCAAATGAAATTGCACAGACAATAACAAAATGAATGGATTGATTCCCAGCAGTCATGATCTCATTGCTTAAGGAATAAATAAAACTGACCTCCTGATAGGGACTCACTGCCCCTGTAATACTTTGCCCTTGAACATATGCAAAATCTACACATACTGTATTTATTTGAATCAGCTCCATATCATATCCAAATTCCTTGTCTAAATTTATTACTGCTAGTCTGAAATGTGGAGCTGGAACCTGCAAACGAAATATTTCCATTTCATGGAATACCTTTGATTTCTACAGAAAAATATTTTTTTCTGCTATAACAAGTATCATCATGAATTTTGCAAAACTGTGTTTTAAATTTATGGCTATCTTCTACCAGTGCTTTCCAAAAAACATAAAATAATTTTGGATAAACTATGCTACCAAACTTAAAAAGTTATGTGGGATTTATTAATATATTAAGACGACTGACCTTCCCTCACTTTTCTGGTTGAGAACACTGAACCACCTTTCTGTGGTTTCCATCTGGCTGTACATCAAAAACTTTACATATCAGGTTAATATTAGGATACCTTTATGTCTTCTGTATAGCACTCTTCTGAACACTTATCCTGACTCTGTATCAATTCAGAGATGAGGTTAATATAAACAGCTTTAGCATCTCACAAGTTAAGCTTTCGGTCATCAAAATAGGTGTCACTCATTGTCTGGGAGATACAAGCGGCAGAACAGTTCCTTTTGCAGAATGACTTTTACATTTTTTCTCTTATTTGCAGTCAAAATCAGCCATCGCACTCGGTTTAACAATAATACAATAATTACATGGGCTCACTTGTAAGCAAAATATTGTGAGCCATGAGAAATTTTTTAAATATTTCTTTTAGCTTTATGACTAGAGATATGGATAGATGGATAAATAAAAGGACAGACAGCTTAGAAATGTGTATTTACTTAATATTTATACTGGATTCCATGCAAATTTCTTCTGGTTATTATATTACGTGTCATCTCAAAAAACCCTCAAGTACCGCCTCACCCTCATATTATTCTCCCCCATTGTTATTTGCAGATAGTTGGTTTTGAACCCAATTTAGGTACAGCCACTTGCATCCAGGATAGGTGATTTAGCACTGAATAACTAAAGAGTTGCCTTAGAAATAATCTGACTCCCTGAAACTGCCCTCCTTCCACTCCACTGAAATCCCTCCCGTGCTAGGCTGATGTGCTGTTTGGTCCTGTGGTCCAGAACTCATGGAGTGTGTTTTGCTCAAAGGCTGTTTATGGTCTTGGATGGAGGTTGGCTTGGAATGGTACAGGCACAACACACCTCGCCTGCTTGCTCACCACCCTGGGTGTAGAAGAGGGTTGGAGGATCCAGTCCTGCTCCTCCTGGTCCAAGGGGGGTTGTTTCAATCCAAAGTTCACCCATGGGAGATGGATCCCACACACAGTTAGCTTCAGTGAAACTCAATTTCCAGACACAGTCTATTTATTCACTCAATTACGTGTCCAGAATTCTTCACTTTACAGCCACAACTTGTTAAGCAATACACCCAGTAAAGCTAGTTAAACTGAACAGCGGATAAGTTTGGGAACAGCTAGGGACCAGCCCTCTTGTTCACTGGCTTTAAATGGTAAATGCAAGCAAAAGAACAAACCTAATTAAAAAAACTTGCATCATAAAAGTCTGTCCTGTTAAGAGCCAGCATCAGGATATGCTTCTGAAAATACATTTGAGAGTTTTCCTTATGTTAAATGAGAAATGAAGGAGGAGGAAGTCCTCGAGAGTATAGTTCTTACCCTCTTTATGTTGAAAAGAAAGGAAAGCAAAGTGAACCCAAGGTACATACTAGTAAGCAATACCTGTGATAAACTTCATTATCCTGTAAGGCATATCTCTGTAACTCTTCAGGAATCAGGCCTGCTGACAGGCACTGTGAAATGCCCTCCTGGATAATCCTCTCGAGCTCCAGAGTAAATGGAGGAGCGTAAGGCAACAAAGGAAAATTTTGACTAGGAGAAACTTGAAGAAGTTTCAGGCCATACGAACAATACATATTCATTTTACTCCTGTTATCTTATTTGTCAATATTAGAATTCTGTCTTTTCCTTTACCCTTAGTAAAACAGACTTGTCTTGTCTTATATTCATTTCCGCCCAATTCTCGCGGTATCTGCCATTCTTTGGGATAGCTCCATCCCGCACAAGAAATTACCATTCTGCGCAGGAGATTCACAAGTACTGCAATAGGCACATCCTTGGCAGGTGATGCTCTTTCAATCAGAGTGGAATGAAAAAGGTTTATAATTAAAAATGTTTTTTTCAGTGATGTTGTTTCTTGAAAAACTATTTTAAAAAAAAAAGCGTGACTTTCAAAATAATGGCAGAATGTACATACACAAATAAGGAATTCATGACACAAAGTTTTTGCTATATGCAGAAGTAATTTGGTGTGCACTATAGCAATCCACTTCTTAAGTCTGCATTCAGTCTTACAACCCATAGATGAAATCCTGGTTCTGTAGCGTCCCCAGCAAAGCTTCCATTAACTTCAATAGCTGTAGGATCTCACCCCACCAACATCTCTCCTAACTTAAGCTTGCACCTAGTATAGATGGTTACCACCCTCTTGTCAAAAGAAAGAAGAAAAATGAGCTCGCAAAATGGACACAGATCCTAAACCAGCCTTTTCTCTATGTGCTCCTACCTGCAGATTAGAAATCCAACTTAGACTCTCTCTATAAAAGTATTTTGGAATAAAAACAGGCCAGCATGGGTCTAGAGAGGAGAACTCCAGCTGCTGCTAAGCTGGCTGGGTTCTTTCATGAAGTCATTACAGCATTGACTCTTAGGCTAGGACTCACCTCATACAACGTTGGGTGTTTTAGTGTAATCTAGTCACCCTTTATCATCAATGGGAAAAGAGAGGCACTTCTATAGGCTGATCACACCTATTCCAGCTGTGGTAAGAGAATGTGTCACCTCTGGATGTGCCCTTCTCCCTGTAGACACAGGAATGTAGGTGACTGATAGAAATTAGGAAAAATTTCTTATTAGGAAAAATTTCTTCACTGAGAGAGTGGTGAAGCATTGGAAGAGGCTGCCCAGGGAGGTGGTGGAGCCACCATCACTGGAGGTGTTCAAGGAACGTGTGGACGTGGCACTGCGGGACATGGTTTAGTGGGCATGGTGGTGTTGGGTTGATGGTTGGACTTGATGATCTCACAGGTCTTTTCCAACCTTAGTGATTCTGTGTGATTCTGTGAAATAGCTGTCTGGTTGCCAGCTGAGAACTTCCCCCTTTAGCCATACAGACACTTTGTTAATGCAAACTGGGAGATTATAAGCTGTGGGATGCACCTAGCACAAGATACTGATCTGGTTTTTGAAAGGAAGGCCACTAATTCATTAAGTCACATAACTTAGTAACTCCAAAAATGAGTAAAACAGTTTAGCTTAGCCATTTTCCACAACAAATCCAAATCCAGCAACTTCTATGAAGAATTTGTGTAAGAAGTGCATTCATAAACGTCTATAAGGAAAGGGTTAAAAATAATTAATTAAAAGTAATTAAAATTAATTAAAATTAAAATACATGGTACTACGTGTACATAGATGTGCTCTCCTCGGCATGCGACTGGAGAGTGCGCAGTTGCTTGAATTAACTTTTTCTGTTAGAAAACTTTTTCTGTCCACTATAATCAGAGAACAATACAGAGTGGTATTCAGAAATGGATTCTTGCTTCCTTAACCCAAGAAGTGTGCATATAGACGTTTCACATGCAACTTGTGGCATTTACGCCACTGAGTCTAATTCTGTGGTTGGATTTTTATTCTTTTGGAAAAGCCTTTCTAATTTGATAATTGCCAGACATGGAACTCCAGATAAAAATCACATCACGAAATTTAGGAAATAAGTGAGTCACACACTGAGTTAAAAAGGAAATGCTTCCCTCAGAAAAACAGTGACCGGTATGCATTACATATAATCTGCATGTGTTTTCATAAGGACAGAGTACATTTCTCTTTAAGCTCAAAATAAGTGATAAGGGAGACGACTCTCTCAGCCTCCCAGGCTGAATTTGGCTGCCTGCTGCCTCTTGAATAGCCCAGGCTTCCCGAGCGGAAAAAGAACAGCACTTCAATATTCAAACCTCCTACCTGGGTTCTGCTACTAATTTGCCATTTGAGCATGACCGAGTGCAAACGAAGGCTGAATTAATCCCGTTTTAAGGCTCATTTCACAATTGTTGCAAAGGTTATGCGGTCGTCTGCATTGATACTAAACCGGTGCAAAGTCGGTGCGCAGTGACGCCACGCCGCACGCTAGCCGTGTATAGCCGGCTTGCACAGGCTGGGGGAGAAAAAAGCCAAATCAAACCTGCACAATGTGCCCAGGTATGAAGAATAAGGAGACCCTAAAAATCACAGTCTGAATTGAAAGGCTTTGAATAAAAGCATTAGGATTTTTTTTTCAATTAGGACTTCATTCACGACGCTGAGAACAGCATTTGGCCCAGCGTGAATATTTCATCAGTCAAATGTTAATGACTGTGTGACACTTGCTATTTATTTAACTATGACAAATTTGCTATGCTGCTATTCTTATTGTTTCTTAATTTCTTTAAATACGAGCAAATTTATCTTCATAGTATCCTTGTGAGCATTATCTCCACTATATATATGAGAAATAGAATCATAAAAAGATTATTTTCCCAAAGGCAGTTTATTTAATCGGCAAACGCTTCTCTTGTTCTCTACTTTCTCTTTTCTCTTTCTAATGTTAGAGAGGAAAAGGAAAACGTGAAGATTCCAGGATTTAACAAAATGATTTAGTGTTTGGAATTAAGTTAATTTGAACCATCAGCTAATTTGGCTAATTTGGAACAAACTATTTAGTCAGTCCCTTACACCATGCCTATTGATAAATATACCACAAAATTATTAAGCGTTTACATAAACCCAAAGAAACATATGCTGTCGTTAATTCAAAACAATCACCACCATCCAAAGCCACTACAGGAGTTCTCTTATTAAACATCCCCATTCCCTTCTCCGCAAAAAAAAAGGGAAATCTCAAAAAATGTATTTCTGAATTGCATAAAACTTTCACAATAATACTTAAACCAATTACATTTCAATTTGTGTAAGAAGTAGAACTAAAACGTTTAGGCGAAACTTTAGTGATACATCATTTAAAAGCAGAAAATTCAAAATTTTAAGTTGCGAACAAAATTTGCCAGACTGCTCATTCGATTAAGATGGGAGGAATACTTCAAGACTTTCAAGGCTGAAAGTCAAAGTGAAACTAATTGTCTTGTGAAAAACTATGCAAACATATGCAGGCAGCTTTTAGTATATGAAATGTGGATGTTCTGTACTAGTGAAACCACAGTTTCTTAACCGTGACTTACCGGTGAATTCTATCTTAGATAACCTCAGCCATTTCACGGCAAAACAAAGCACAAAGTTGGTTTGCGGAGCCTTGTCAAGCCACCATAGCTTACCTTGCCTTTAACAGAAGAAATGGGTCCTACATGTCCTGGTCTCTTGCTCTGCAATACCGATTGCCCCTCGACACCCATTTCTACCATAGGCCCTTCACACATTTATAAAAAAGAAGGTACCTTTACAATAGTTTTGATGGGATTTTCTTTTTTTCAATGCTGAGATGAGGGGAAGGAAAGCAAAGAGCATCTACTGTATATGGATTCATTACCATAAGCTTTACTGATAGTTTATCCTGTTTCCTAATGAAAGCAAAAAACCCCCACCGTGTCTCTATTAAAAAGCAATCAGATTTGGTATCCTGGTGACACTTTAAAGAGCACATTATGTGGGAAAACAAAATAAACATTTACCCTGGCAAATGAAAGTGAATTTGGGTTTTGACATACTTGGCAGGAAGGTAGAATTATATTCATGTCAAGTATGCAGAAAAACTAATATAATATTTAAATATTTGCTTAAGTAATATAGAATTTAAAACAACACATTAGAAGAAACATTTTTTCTGAAATATTTATAAGTTTTTTAGTATAGGACATGCCATGAAAGTAATACGTTCAGCTGAAATTTCAGACTCCTACAGCCTTTGTTATACATCCCCATCACCGGTAAAGTGGTAAAGAGTCTTCATCTTCTACTGACAAGGCTTTATTTATATTTCCAAGACAAAGGCGGTTCTTATACTGATGGTTTAAACTGATAATGAATATATGCAGCTTTCCAAAGAAACAAGCCTTGAGAATCTGAATCTTGCAAATATTGATGTAATGAGCTAATGTTAACACTATCTCAGCTAAATCCTACAGCACTCTTCCACTGTTCAATATTAGATGTGTGCAATTATTTTAAAACACCTTTAGTTTGCAACAAGACATAATTCAGTGAAGACCTTTATATCGCTCAGAAAGTATCTGAATGCTGTATGTCAATGACCTCTGAAATTCTCAGCTACACTTAATAATGTAGCACTAATTCTTAAATTAAGCTGCATATTGGATGCTAGTTTTAGTTCCAAAAAAAGGTATTTTGACGCACCGTCTAAATATGCAGTTATTGGACTTTTCTTTTTGGGTGTAAATCTAAATTAATCTAAATCACATACCCACAAAAATCAAATTTACCATTGCATCAGAATTATAAATTATTATGAAGTTTGAGGTACAGTATTCTGAGTTACTAGGAGCATTTTAAAACATTTCTTTCAAGAAAAAGCTTTACTTAATTTTATCTGATTTGGAGAGATATGCATAATTAGAAAATATTTTGAAATATTTCTGAATTGCCATAATAATACCATAATAATTCAAAGCAGCAACACCAGTCTTCATTGTAATTGTACATTGTAGAAATGTGTCATTTTAAAATCACTCAAAAATAATTCATTTAAATGTAACCTGATTTGTAAATTTAATTATGAACTAGTAAACTAACTGCTCGGATTTTCAGTTCCTCTAAATCAGCACAGCTCCTCTGAGTCCCATCATAAGACAGAAGCCACTGTTTATTTCAAATCAGCAATTAAAAGCGATACAGAGTATTCCGACTGTAAGACACAAACAAAAAGGACTAGTTTGGGGAATTTTACTTTCAATCTTCTTAATTTGCAGTGCCCGATGATACACAAAATGTTATGCTGCATTAATAATAGCTTTTGAACATAGTATTCATTCATCCAGCCTGTTACAGAAATAAATTTAACAAGAGACTATTCCCTGTGCACATTCTTAAAATTGCTTGCAATGAAAACAATACCTTCCAAAGATGTTAGCACTGTTCAATTCGACGTGCAAAATTTTCAGTCACTTACCAAAAGAAAATATATAAAGAATTCTTTTTTTTATTCTACTTTTCTTCTACAGTTGGTCAAATGATTTTAAAAGGTAGAAAGCTTTGAATTCAAGAGCTTAGCGAGAGATATCCCAGAAACCTACTACCAGGATAATCTCCCGAAAAGGAAGGCATGGCTCGAATTCCTGTTCAAAATCAGCTATAAAGATATTGACTGTATTACATGAATATATAATAGTTCAAGCTGATATTCTTATTGCTGGGCACTGACAGCTTTGTAAATTTAACCTGAAAATGAAAATAATTTAATTTTGGAAATGCCACATTTCTAAGGATGTCTCTCTTTCTGTTTAGATTTTCTTGGTGGTTCAGACTGACCAAAATGGAAGGGTTAGGGTTTTTTTGGGAGGTGGAGGGGTGGCAAGGTGCATCAAAGATCTATGAAAAAAAGAAAAACTAAAAAAATCACATAGCCCTCCTTAGAGAATAATGGAAAAATGTCTTCAGTTCAATATACTATACTTAACGATTTAACATAATTGGGATGCAAAGAACAACACCTTTAATAACAAGACTTTGAAACACAGCTTTGAAGGTTGAAGTCTAGTATTCAAGGTGCTGATAGTGTAGCACCACTAACAACCACAGTTTGGCATCAATTACTTGACTGCACTGTTAGAAGTTGCTGTAGATTCTCATGCCATCATATATGCTGTTGGAGAAAATTTACTCTTCATTGGTGGTTGCTTGGCTTCCTCAGGCTTTCTGAATCTTTCTGACATTTTTAGAGTCAGATCTAGCATTTCTCAAAGATGCCAGTGTCTCTTCAGCATTTTTGTCTCTTTCTTTAAAATGCAATTCAGGGTAACAAGGTTAGCAGACACAGCAGTCATCTCACTAATATATTTCTTTAAATACTGGAACTAGAAATCAGACCTCCAGCCTTGGGGTACATCAAGAGTTAACTCCCATTTTAAGAAGGGTGTGATTAGTAGCTGGAAATCTGCCTGAGTTCAGTACATCTGAGAATGCTATTACAATTTCAGATATAAAATAATTAGCTGATGATATGAGCTGACAGCTAATACATCTACAATAAACATAAAAAAAATTATTTCCAAGCGGATGTAGAGTATGTGTTCTGTTTCTAAGCCGTTTGATATGGTCTGTGTAAGGAGCTAGGACACGATACCAGATGCTGTATGTTCTACAAGCTTTTTCTGCAGATGTCTGCAGCCTGAGAAAATCAACAGTGCTTTGAATAACACTCCTAGTAAAAGCATCTTCTTGTCAGAGTCACTGTATGATATAGGATATGAATCCCACACAAGTGGATGAACTGATTTTAAATAATACCATCTGACAATGGTAGAAAAAACTCTTAGTAGGTCTGACAAAGTCCTGGAAATGGCTGTTAGCCTTGGGAAATAAAATCCAGCCCTCTGACAGAGACTACCCGTCCTTCTTTCATTTGATCAAATGGAAAACCAAATTTAATGATTGCTTCCGAAGTTCCAGAGGCAAAGTTTCAACAGCACTTAACGCTGCTACCAAGGAGTCCGTATCTTTGCCCCTTACACGTGGCACTCAAAAAAGAGAGTCTGGAAAAAATCTTTAAGATTTATTTGACAATAAAATATATGCATCTTTATGTATTTTTTTGTATTACCACTTTACATCACTTTCTTGCCATTGACTTTAAAGAAATCTCTTTTAGAACACCGAAAGTATAGCGTACATGATACAGATACCATTATGCCAAAGAAATTCTAAAAGCCTGCCACCACCTGCATGCAAAAGTTACAAGAGCTACATCTTAAGTCATAAATCCGCACATTCAACTGTGAAGAATATTTTTTTTTTTGCTCAAAAATAAAACCTGTGGGCCCCCCGCTTGATAAAGATCTTACTGAATTCACATAAATCAATTTCTAAAATTAATTCTCTATGCAAAATCAGTATTTTTTCTAGTGATAGCATGATGGTCTTGTCTTCCTTGAAAATCTAGGTCTAGTTGTGGATGTACTTTGTCAAGCCAAAGCGGCAGCAATGCCTAATTTTTGCCACGTTAAAGTTAGCTAAAAGTGAACCCCAGATTATTAAAAGGGTCAAATGCTGATCTCAAGAATATCTGTAAGATTAAACTCTGCATGTTCATTCCATGAGGACTCTATGTAAGGTAGCTATCTGAAAATGAGAACTGTTACGTTTTTCCTGAGTATCCAAATTCAAATAACCTTTTCTGATTCATTTAATGCAAGTGTAGAACTGTCTGGGTATCCTCAGTTTTAATCAAAGATGGTAGAGCAAAATGGAAGAAAAGAGAGGAGACAAAATTTAAAGCTTGAGGGGCAAAACATACAAATGGAAACACGCTACCTTGTGTAGTGATCATAAACTATGCCAACTTATTACTCGTGCTGTTCTGTTAGGAATGTTGTGTGTCCGTTTTCTAGTGGATTGGGTAAGGATGCATCTCCCATTTTGCGACATGTAGAGCTTAATTATATTACTTTACCATTTCAACAGACACTTAAGATGCTTAAATCGTACTGCTTCTGATTCCATAGCTGTGACACATGTGTGAAGCTCTCACCGGGCGCAATTTTGCACAGCAGCCAGATCGTATTCTTACGGAAGAATACAGCAAGCAACTTTATAGATAAAATAAACCACAATGACTGAGACAAAATGAAAGACAGAAAACCCTGTTCCTTGTATACATAAAACGTCTATTCCAGGAAATACCAGCAGTTACAGATTACAGAAAGTGCAGAAGCTGGAAAGTCCAATTATACACTACCTAGATTTTTAAACAGTTTTTAGAAATTTGAGACGGTTTATCATCTATGTGTTTTATAAAAGCTCTTCTATTTCAACCCCACCTGCCATTTTAATATCTGAAATGGGAAACTTCAGTGCAGAATTATAGAATGGCAGAATAATTTACACCAGAAAAAGGTTGCGACCTTTCCAGAGATCTCTAGTTCGACTCTCTGCTCAAAAGAGGTCCAGTTAGATCAAGTGGCTCAGGACCTTGACCAGTCAAGTTTGGAGTATCTCCAAAGTTGGAGACTTCCTCAACCTCTCAGTTTCAAGCTTTGATCAGAATTTTTTTTTTTTCCTATTACGTATTAGTCTAAATTCTGTCCTTTACCATGCACATTCAAGCAGGGTCTGGCTCCATCTCCTCCGTATCCTGCCATTAGTCAGTTGTAGACAGCAATAAAATTTCCCTTTAGCCTCTCTTTTTCAGGCTGAACAAGCTCTAGCCTCCCAGCCTTTCGTCATATGTCAGGTGCTCCAGCCCCCTAAACTTCTTGATGACCCTCTGCCAGACTTGCTTCAGTGTGTCAAAGTCCTTCTTGTACTTGGGAGCACAAAATTGGACACAGATTCCAGATGCGGTCTCACAAGTGCCAAATAACGGGGAAGCATTATTTCCCTTGACCTGCTGGCTAACCTCTTGCTAACACAGCCCAGTATGTGGTTGGCCCACAAGCTGTACTGTTGCATGGGGTTATTGCATCCCATATTTGCTTTTGTTGAACTTCATGAGGTTCCCATCAGCCCATTTCTCCAGTCTATCAACAAGGTCCTTCTGAATGGCAGGCCTGCTTTCCAGAGATTTGACTGCTCTGGTATCATGACTCAGTATTTATTTGCCATGCTATGAATTACTGCTTTTATTTAGTTTAGAAGATTCAACAGCTAATCATGTCTGAGTTTAACAAAAAAAGAGAAAGAAATGCTTCAAGAAAATGCAGTACAAGGGAAGGCAACTGCATAGGAGATGTCCTCTCCTGACTTTAATTTCTTGGATTACATGGAAAACTGATAAAACTAAAATCACAGTAACATGCATACTTTGTATTCTTCATTGTACTTGTGTTCTTATTCTTACTCTCAGTACTAAAACAATATCTCCTCTAAAAATTCTGCCATAGGATCCTCTTTTAGGGATAGTCTAAGTGTCAGGTTACAAGTTTAGTCCTGTCAGAATGAGCCTTGAAACCAAAAATGCTGGTATTTCTACTATACCTCTGAATTCAACAGGAAGCAATGTGTTTACTATTAGATTATCTTAATGACCTTCACCTTAGGCCACAGCTCATTTGGCATTCCTAATAACACCTGAGCTCCAGTGTGAATGTAGGTGGGAAGGCTTGGCCCCTGGTGGCTTTGCAAATGGGAACGAAAAACGACAACACTTGTACTTAGCAACTGGGTAATATGTAATCAAATCTTGTGACATGCTAGCTTTTAGACTGGAACTTACTCAAAGGAAGATAACGACATACAGATAGTGACCACTGAGCGAATCAAGTGACTCTCAATTTTTTGCTTAAGTGCCTGTGACACTGGTTCACAAAATTCCATCTCAATTCAATCAAATACCATGGGCAATATAGACCAGAAGCTAGCAAAATGACCTCTTTACTTCTGAGGAGAAATTGCACTAGTCCTGGCTAATCCTGTGGTCAGAAGGAAAAAGAAAAAACAAAATCCCAAAGCAAGAACAAAAGGAGAAATGCAAAGATCAAACATACATTTAGCCCAGGCTCCAACAGTAGCTAGCCCTGAAGGCTTAGGGAATAGTATAACTACAAGACAAGCTTATAATAATTATTTTTTTGAATAGTTGTATAGCACCTGGTGATCTGTGGCTCAAGCACATCCTTAACCAAATGCAACATCTTTGTATTCAATAGCCTTCAGTAGATTTTTTTTTCCCCCATTAAGTTGTGCAGTTCAATAGATCTGAGCTCATTTTGGCTATATTTAATCGGAGTGCAGCCTGAAAATTACTTTCAGTGCTCCTCTATATTGTCTGCATGCGACAAACTATGGATGGAGAGGCTATGATGACACATAGCTTGCTCACTCTGCTATCAGAGGGTAAATGCCAATTTGAAAGAAAGGGATTCTTAGTGATTTTATAGAAGGTATTTGCAGGGCTAACCCACGAGCCTGATTAAAACTAGGTTTTGGTTCCCGGCTGGAGTCTAATACTGAGAAAAGCATTGTTATTCCCTTAGTGAATAAACAGACTAAGGAGAGGAAAAAAGGGGCTCTCTACTATACCTGTCATGTCCAGAAATAGCAGATAAATGAACCTTCAGATAAATTAAGTTGGCACTGCCTTAGGTTGAGAGGCATGCATCAGCTTCCTATGGATGAAGCAGGAAAAAATCCTTTCCTTAATATTGGTTTGTGAATGTTCTCACCCATCTGCTAATATCCTGGACCTTGCCTGTTAAATCTCAGAACCCTCTCTTCCGCAGTAGTTGAAATAGAAGAACACCATCAAACCCCCTTCTATCTCATGCCATAGGGAACCTTCCTCTATTGTCTTCATTTGTTAGAAGATCCGATTTTCTTCCACAGAAAGCTTTTTGTGATGTGAATCCTTAAATGGAAGGAGAGAGAAATTCAGGAGCACACAATGAAGCTTGGTCAAACAGTGGCTGCTCACCCAAGGTGCTCCTGCCCCACGGAGCTTTGCAGGTGGGAGCAAAAAAAGCGGGGGGTTGTGAAGCTTTCTGCCAAAAATGCGAGGTCTCTGTGCTGAGGTTTCAGTCTCATTCTTCACAACAGCGTCAGAAAATCTCTTCCTTGCAAGAGGTGAGAAGTGGGAACATCACAGAGTAATACTGTGTTTGAAATTTTTACATAATTTTCATTTGTGTTACAACTCCATGGATTTTTCTTTTGAGTTATGTGAATCCTGTGCCTAACAGTCTTGAAATGGTTTTACACAAGACTAGTTCTTTCAGGAAAGCTTGAGATGTTGAAACTGTTCTCAGTATATGCCTGGTTAATACCTTACCCTAAGAAATAAACTGTTGCCATTTTTTCTAAACATTAGGCTAACGGAGCTTAAAAGATCAGTAATTTGCCACATAAAGGTTCAAAGACCTGAAAAAATTACTTTTGTCCCCCCAAAGCATCTGAATTACATCCTGTCTTGTAGAAAAGATTTGCATTATTGCATCTCTACACAACCTCAGAAATACAAATCATTATCAGCACTTATTTGTTTAATTACTTTAAAGTATGACGGCAATTTCAATAACCTACCACCAATGGGACCTTTGTCAGACTTCAGCATCATTCCTTGTTCCCAATTCTCCAAAGTTTACATGAACAATAACTGTGTTGTGAGTACCAATATGTGGGGACTAGTATATCTAAGCAACAAACACGTTAAAGACAGGATCACAAATAAACACAGTGTTAAAATACACTTAGAAGGAGAATGTTTCTTTAGTCTTACACTTGGCTCCTAATCAAATGCTCCGTGGAAATACTGTTTATATGTATGTGTGTCTACATTTAGTAATAGATATAAATAATATATATATATAAAGTTTCCTTCCAAAAGTTAAGTTAAAACACAGTCAGTTGGGTGTCAAAAATACAAAATACAACAGCCCAGAATCTTCCTCTTCCTTAGAGAAAGTAAACAGTGGCAAAAAAGTACTCAAAGAACTAAAAGACAGAAGAGCAAATAACACCTTGTCCTCCCAGCAAAACCACCTAAATTTGCAGTATGAGCAACGTTCACTAAAATGCTCTAAAAACAACAGTATTTTACCAGGACCGAAGACCCAAACAAATAGCACACCTTATGTAACCATAGCAATCAACCCCAACGCGAGAAAACCCCTAACAATTTTAGATTCGTAGCAGTGTAAAAAGTCTATTGATAATAGGGGCTATAACAAGGAATCTTTTCCACTTGATAGCTTTTTCCCATTCCGACGAGAGTGACACAATATTTACAGACATATAGATAATAATGAAAAGCTGTTTCTGTTTATTTTCTGTTTACTTTTAACCAATTCAACCATTACCCAAGAGAAATAGTGTTTTCCCAGTATCCCAAACATTCCCAAGCAATGTGTAATCAGAGAAACCATTAATACCAGCAGGCTTATTTTTATACCGAATAATGGTTACAAACACGTTGATGCCCAGACAGCTAACTTACAGTTGAGACGCTACTAGTTGTGCTATCTTTGCACTCATCTGGAAACACTGGACTGATGCAGTGAAATTAATTCCCTCTATATTTGCATTCCTAACTTCAGTAAGGTATGTTTTGCAACATCGAAAAAAACATTGCCTAGAGAATAAAGGGGCTTTTTCTTGATTGATGTTTCATCTACGTTCCTTTTAATCTTTGCATCTATCTATATCAAAAGAAGTAGACAGTATATAGGGAGCTGGTGTTGACCTTAGAGTCTGTTAGAGATCATCATTACACTCTTTTTTCCCTATCATCAAGGTCCCACTGCACCACAGAACTTCAGTCTCCAAAAAGAACCACCCCAGAGGCACCAGAAGTACTTTTCCTAACATCTGATGAATTACACTCAAATGTGACTTAAATGTTTTTTGGGGTAAAAAAAAAAAGCAAAGAAGAAATCTCTCTGATCTAAGAAATGAACTTCCCCGTGGATTGTTTCTCTCTCATTTCTGAGTACAGAAGTTGGCCTAAGTTACTGTTTAAACTTTTAGGCAGGTACAGGTAAATGAAATTCAGCCCAACCTGTGGTAGCGATGCACCGAGCTCTCAAAGCAGCTTAAGGGGGTGGGAGAAGGAGATCCAGGGTTTTTTATCACTGCCCCAGAAATCTAGTGTCCTTGGGCAGGAACTTTCCCACTCGTATTTGAGTATTTTACTTAGTCATTGTAAATGCCTTTTCAAATTCAAGGTAACTTCCCCTTATTTGGCCTGGACACACAGGTGAGGATGATACTGGTTTACACTTCAGGTTGCAGTTATTTAGTCCATACATAAATGTTTCATAAGACATAAGGTTTTTAACGCTGTGGCTTGTCCTTCTGTGTCCCATCACTGGGATCCCTTAGCCCATTTTTGCCAATGTTGAGTAAAGAATAAGGAACCTTATTTTCTACCCCCTTTTTTCCCAAAACTTAGTGACCTAAAAGTTAAGGCTATAACTTGAGTTGCTGGTGTAAATAGTATAATATTAGGAAGCTGTAATTCTAGACGTGGATCAGCACAAGAGAAACGGATGATAGATCTGTGACGGTATTTTTAAAGACAGCACAAAAACGCAACAGGGATTATACCCCTGTTCTCAAGTGAACCTGAGCAACCATACGTACTTGTAGGCATAGGTACTCCATCCCTTTACCAGTTCCCCAAAACTCAAGCCTTTTCCACGTCTAATACTTTTTGTCTTAGTCTTTCAGCCTCCACTCCCCACATATAGCCAGGATAGAAGCAGAATGATCACTGACAACACAGAGAAATTCCCTGCAAGGTAAATACATCCAGAGGAGTCTACAGAGCTGTGTAGCTCACTGTAAAGAAGATACAAACATTTGATCAGCTGAGTAACTCTATAAACTCAACTATTTAAACTGCCTGGGTCTCCAGTAACTGCAGCGGGAGATGAGACACTTAACATAAACCCAAAACAAATTTAAACATTTTCATCTGTAGCCAAATGTTACCCCAAGATGTATTCTTTCATAGGTTGTAGCTATTAAAATCAAAGAAGAGTTAGTACTTAGAAACTGTGATTTTAAAAAGTAGTAAGTTATTAGATTTGGGCACAACATTGTGAGATACCAGAAGTCACCACTCAACTAAATGCAAAGATTCTGTCCCAAAATACAGCTTCTGCCGACAAGAACCTGAAATCAGTAAGAAAGTTAAAAACAGTTCTTTCTGAAGCAAAATAAGTTTATCATAAAAATTATATAGCAAAAAAGATGTGCTCTGAGACACAATGCCCTCATGCTTAGTAACATAAAACTAACTAGTTTGTCTTCCGGCATGCAGTTTCTATTAAGTATGTGTTGCCTGTACTATAGCACTAAGCTTTCCATATGGGCCTTAAATCAAATTCCAGTTTGTTATTGATAGACTCTGCATGAACAGATACTCCCTAAAGAGTAATGACCCCACACAGCACTTACACTGGCATAATTTTTGCCAGTGAAATGAGCACAGTAGTACTAAAAGGCCTCAAAACTGTTTCTAAATCATTTCCTGCTTATTTTCTTTGCACATCTTTTCCAAATTAGTACAATGCATTTGGGTACTTCAACACCATCCTGCAGATCCTCCCTTAAGAGAAGAGCTTATAGATTTTTTTTTTTTTTTCACCAAATTTTAGCTGTCTCAGCCGAAAGACACCAGGTCCATGCCCTAGCTCCAAGGGCACCCAGCATAGAGCAACCTGTGTCCGTGCTCCTGCTCTCCAAGCCTCCCAAGGAGAGTGGCCACATCCAAACTGTGCCAGGGAGAGAGCTCCTGGCCCAGGCTGACTCCCAAACTGTGCCCAGGAATCCTTTGGGACAACACTACTTGGCTCAGGTCAAAGCATGACCACACAGAAGTTTTAATATAGGTGATCTTATTCCAGTAGGAAGGAATCTTCTTGGTCACTGTCTAATTTACTACTATAGACGCAACTAAATGCCGGGTCTACCTTATTTCTATGATTGAAACAGCGGGGACTTCCCAAGCATGATTTCTTGTATTCCAAGGTGCTTTACCTGTGTTTAGGTGTCTTGTCCAGACACAAATTAATTGTATCTGAAGACAGACAAAACTAAATGGGAGCAATTTAACCTCATGTGAACAAAGGATATATTCCAAACGGATCTACACTTTATTGCAATCAACTGTATTTTGCATGGAGGCCATTGCATTTCTGTGAGCTTTGTACAGATTTCCTGCTAACAGAAGCATACTAGTGAGCAGTACAGGAAAAATCACATCCACAATGAACTTCCTAGAACAATAATATCACAGAATCACAGAATCACTGAGGTTGGAAAAGTCCTGTAAGATCACCAAGTCCAACCAACAACCCAACACCACCATGCCCACTAAACCATGTACTGCAATACCACGTCCACTATGTATCTGTAGTTTTTAAATACCTAATGTAATTCATAGGACAATACACCTTAAAGAACCACAAGCTTCCGCCAATCCCTTTCCGTAGAGATGTAACTTAGTTTTAACATTTTGCTGGCATCCCGCCTGTTTTCAAGGTAGCGTATTCTTCTAGGGAAGTTATTTTCCCTCCACTGTTTATTCAAACTTGCAATGGACTATGAAAGCATTATGGTAGCGACTGCAACTGAATTATTGCCATATAACATCTGAGTGTTGGAAATATATGCCCAAACTAGCAGTCAGAGGGACAGATGAATGGTGTTGCTCTTAATCCTAGGGGAACAAAAGTGAAACAGAGCATTCACAGCGTGATGCTCTATGCATTCCTTTGTATGCCGGTTTTGATTTCTGATGGGAAGATTTCTTCCTCGTGAGGGAGGTATTGGAACTATGAAACAAATGATAAAAAATGGTTATTTACAGAATGAGAGAGAAGTCAGCTTTGCACTGACGCTGACTGATGTTTTAAAATAGCTATACTTGATTTTAATAAGACATGGAGAATTTGATAGTGGTTCTCGTACAGAAATTTAGCAGAACTGGAGTTACCATGCAGAAAATCACAGCCAAACCTGCAGCTAGTTTTACTCTGGACAGATCACCTCAGAGGTTCAGAGCAGCAACATAAGGACACAAACACCCAAAACTGCATCCCTACCAGAGACTGCAAAATAAGGAAAAATACAAACATTTTAAATGAGCGTGCACCTTCTTCCCACACCAATTCAGCCATATCCCACAGGAATGCCAGCTCTCCCCTCTACATGATATTTAAGAGACAGAGGAAAGCAAGATTGTGGTCCACATGCAAGGTTTTATTTCTCGTGGATTCTGTCATACAACAGGCAATAGAAGGGAAATTGAATTCCCGAGCACCACCAGCTCTGGTTATTCCAGAGCTTAACCTGTCCAATAAAAAAGGGGTGTTAGGTAGATCACCGTTAGATTTTCTTCTCAAGAATGCCTGTTAAGAAGACAACTTCTATGATCCGGATAGCTCTCTTTCACGTGCACAGTTCAACTACATCTATGAACCAGAATAGTTTATTCCAGCTATACCTGTTCTTACTCTGAGGAACAGCGTTTCACTGGTGTTTCACTGCTATCTCAGGAGGGAAAAATACTAACTGTTATGAAAAGAGACAGAGGTGCTATTCCAGTTTTTATTTTGTTTTGATTTTGCCAGTACAGTTGGCTGGTTTGCCACTACTTATTGCTATTACTGAAGTTTTTATAATAAGACATCTAATCACCATGTATCGATAACATAATCTTGTATTACGACAAAGTAATGTGAATTTTGTTCTTAATTTCTCCCCCGTTTTAAGAGTATTCCACTTTCCTTTCCACATTGCTGTTATTACTGTTTTAGAGCTAGTCCCTTTGCTTCAAATAATTAAAACCACAGGATACATCAATACGTTCTATGTACAATCCTAGAAGAATGTCCTTTCTCTTTAATATGACAGTGTTAGTGGGTGTTTTTTAGTCAAAAGTGTAGAATTGTTTGTTCTCCATTAGTAATGTTTGAAAAGTGGCTTGGAGCTTTGCTTACTCCTCCGTGGTACAAATATGGAATAGACCTCACAGAACAGCAAGCCATCTCATGAAGTCTTACCTCCGATTTTATAAAACGTTTTAAAAGAAATGAGTATAAACAATATTTGCTTTTTGTATCATAACTGAAACCATACCGCTAAACAATCATATCCTGTTTAGCCCATAATGACATCAGAAATATATGTTTGTCATCTGCTCTGGACAACTTAGCATGAGTTTGGCCCAAGGCAAAGTGGAACTGAAATCATTTACAGTTGTCCAAACCAAGATAACCACACATTTCTGAGGTAATTGATACCTAAAAGGAACACTGCCTTTAGATCACAGTTCATGATTTAAGTATACTAATTCCTTAAAGAACGCTGTTAGAATCTGTAAAGTGTCTATCGGATTTCCTCCAAAACTTAGCATGGATTAAACAATCTACTGCACAAAGAAAATACGATACGCGAGATTAGCCCATCCACTAACAACTCTTCCTTTAGGAATGGATCACATTTCCTACTATCTTTGATTCCTTTCCACCCACCTCAAAGTGACAACAAAATCCCAAACAAAACAAAGCCAAAAATATGTTAAACATTTTGAATAGCATGACTCAAGCAATCCTTCATGTTTTGTCATTAGTTTTAAAAACAAATAAGAAAGAAAATACATAGTACTGACTTCATTCCTGTATATAATTCATGGATCTATCCTAAAATAAGTAGATCTTTATTTTTCTTTTTTTTTTTAACATGGAAACAGATCAAGAGTTCACAAAATGTAATAAAGTAGAGCAACAGAGAGAAGAATTTGGGTTTTTTTTTTTGTATGTATACACACACCCCACAGTTCCTGAATTATAGTCTAGTGAGAAAAAACAAAACATATAGTCAGATGAAAGATAAATATTTGATTACAGGAACACACTCCTTGACAGACAAACACAGAGTCAGATTTGTCCTTGTCTAGGACAGGGAACTTCATATTTCTAGCAACTTGTGCAGTTTTTTAGACCAAAAAAATATTATACTGGAATGACAGAAGAGAATGCAAAGTCAAGCACATAACCCAATCATTCCAAACAGTGCTGTCATGTATTTTTGTGCATACAACCTCAAAGGATTTGCCTGCCTTTATGCAAAACATAACATTATGCATAAATAAATAAGTAAGAAAGCAAAGGAAAGACAAGCAACCATCAGTTTCCAAAACACAAACAACTGTTCTACGACACTGATTCTCAGCTGGGCAGAAATGGGACTTGTTCCTAGCCAAATTCTTAGAGAGAAGGGATTCTTGATTAGATTTTGAGTAATTGCAATGGGGAGAAGAAAAGAGAAACAGGACTGGGAAAGTCCCAGTTCTGAAAAAGGGCTCCATTAAGAAGAAAAAATGAGACTTACAACTAGGGCAGGAAAAAAATTGGGTTATTTCTTAGAATTTTCCATGAACAGCTGAAAGCGAAATGAGGCCCTAATAGTCAAACATTAAATACACAAATATTACTGGTGGCCACCTCAGCACAGAAGAGAAAATCAGACCAAGGAAACTAGCTTCTACCACTGAAAGGGTATAAAAAGCACTCTAAAAATAGCAAGTTTCCAACAGCCACATCCACTATGCTACTGACTAAAAAGGATGGAAATTGGCCCAAACGCTAGTGTGGAATTGTGAGCGTGCTCCTGACGCGGTTTTGCCTTTGACATCCAGTTGCCCACACAAGACATGAGGAGGAATTGGGCACGAACAGGGACCATGGACTGTTCTCCATAGTCGCTATGGACAGGGCTACCAAAAAGACAGGTAGCCCTGTCCACCTACAGAAAATTTAGCCATAGGAACCCAAGCTGGGCCATGTCACCTGCCTTCAGGGCCAGAGAACTGGCCCTGGCCTAATTTATTAATTAGTACAGATGCAGCCTTTATTAATTAGTACAGATGCAGCCTTTGGATCTTATAAATACTTTAGAGCAAATGGCATTCAAAAAGATGCCCTACTGATAGACAGGACATAGGGTTGAGAAGATCCATAAGGTGTACTTGCTATGATGTAGTATCTTGTGCCAGTATAGCAGAACCTCAGTGAAACCAAGTAAAACTGGTATCAAAACCAACTGGTGTCAAAGCCGTTGTTCCACAGACTTCCACGCTAACACAGCTATAGTGCTTCTTGATCCCACCTAGCTTTTTGACAGTGATACAGTACTGCATTCTGAAATGTAGACATAATTTTTCATAAGGACATATATCAGAAAACAGGACTTGAAAGCAGGATGGAGAGAAGAGCGTATACTGAAGCAAGTTTGCACAGAATATTTTAATTTTATCTGCAAGCTATATTATACGAGAAGAGTCCTCAAATGGTATTGAAACAACTTTCTGATGAGAGGAATAAGGAGAAAGAAAAAAATGATTGTGAAAAATGCGTGTGAAATGTTTATAAATAGAATCTGCTTTCTATAGGAAGGAAATACAAATACATGACAGACAGAAAGATTCGTAACTACCCTTTCATAATCTTCCTTCTCAGCATGCTTGCTTAGGTATCAGGAAATATTTGAGGGAATAGGAAAAATATGGAAATAGGATTCCTTTCAACCATCTGAGCAAAAGGAAAAAACATGTAACAATGATATATAATATGCAGCATGAAAAAGGCATCAGACCGGCATGTTGTATGAAATATTTCACAGTTTTCTCTGCTGGAGCTGGGTATCAGTAAAGCAAAAGAATTACCTCCATTCGCTCTTGCTTGACATCATCAATCTCATCATCTTCAAACATGGCTAAGAGCTCTCCAGTCTGGTCAATGGAGTTGAGAAAGTCTTGAGCAAGCTTCTGCCGTTTGTTGGTGTTATTACTGTTGAATTTGTCTTCACAAAGGGAAGCAAAGAACAACAAACTTAAGTTACTTGGCTTCTCTGAACATCAACCGATGTCCCTACAGAAGGGACATGTTTTAGAATCGGATGCACTGTGCAGAAAAGACCTGTTCTTACTGTCCTCCTCGTACAGGTTGTGCTACCTGACCAAAGTGATGTCACTGCTGGGCTGCAGTAGCACTGTAGTAAAAAAAATCACCTTTAGTGTTTTCTAGTATAATCTAGTGGTTTCTCGTGATCTAGAGAAAGCTAGTCTACTGCTCATATATCATTGTTTCTCACTGAAGGATCCCCAGTGGACAGAGCTGTAGAAGAAACCACCCTTCTTTGGTTGTACAAAAACCTCACTTGTACAACAGAATATATAGAGGAAATGCTCTTTCCTGAAAGCACGCAGACATCCTCATTACCTACAGCCTAAAGCAAACCATAACCCAAACACTAAGATGCAGCTCCACAGGTGATGGACCATTGCTCTACAGCAAAACCTAGAGAACCCTGGCAAGGTGATCTCTGTTGTTCTAAACAGAATAGTAGCTTTAAAGATGTTAGCTTCACAAAATAAAATTAATGGCTTCAGTTACCAAATCCTGCCAGAAAATGCAGTCTTTAATTCCCAGATGAACTCTGTTTAGGAAGCATTTCATGAGCATCTAAATGGCTTACAAAAAATATTTGTTTTAAATAGCGACACAGACTTAAGTATGAAAAAATCCGAGCTGTCAGGTAGGAAGCTATACTGCCAGGTTGTTTGCACAAAACAATGTACTTTCACATGTGGTGAAAATAAAATGCCACAGGCAAATTAAATCTCAAATGACTCGACAAAAACTTATCCACAGATTGACTAAGTCAAAGCAAGAAGTACAATGTTTACTGAGTGTGGATGCTCAGACGAACCAAACGCAAGGAATTCATTGTAAGGGGAAAAAAATAAAAATAAAAGGCTCTGAGAAAGGAAATAAGTTAAATACAAAAAGTTGTGTATGGACATTGCTAGATGTTATAAAAGTATGGCAAGCTTTAGACTTGCTATGATAAGTTTCAACTCAACTTTTTACAAAGGAAATGTTGATTCTTCTATTAATACAAATCAACAAAACTTTAGACCAGCAAATTATATGGCATAAATTAATACATTTTTAATCCAAAGAGCTTTTCTTTTGAATGCATTGGTTATAAAATCCGTGACTTGCTCATGGAATGGGGAAACAAAAGTGTTTTCCAGTCTTTAAATTACAGATTCAAAGTATGAAATGTTAAACCACACTGAAAACAAGCCTGGGTCATATATTAGTATTCGATGACTTTAGATCGTGGGTTTTTTTCTGTAAAACATGTCAAAACCCTTTGATAATAATTTAACAAACGTCCATTCAATTGCACGCGGTAGCTGCTGCATTTAAATTGCACATCCTGAAATCAATTAGCCCTTTAATCAGCACCAGTTTCTTACTTCAACAGAGTTCTGACATGAAGCAGTCTTACTTATCATTTGGATGGTAGATGCAAATACTTACTTTTGAAGTATTTCAAATGGAAAAGCAGAGATTCTAAACCAAATTACTCTGAAGACAGTATTTCTGCGTCTAACTATTAAGCAAGACATTAATACTTTGCATTGAGCTGTTCAGTGCATTTATAAAATATCAAGCCTCCCCAAATTAAGTAAATTTTTTTTCTACCTTCAAGAAGGTCATCTTCTTCTATTCCTTTGACAATTTTAGATTTGTAGTCTCGAAAGAACATGTATTTAAGTAGCCTTCTAAGCTTCTTCTAAGAGGAAAAAAAAATATTAACTAGTATTATATAGTTATTTTTTATTTAGACTAACTTTGTAACACACAAACAGACAAATGTGCAATACATTACTCAGTAAATACGATTTTTTAAATGTTCATAATTTTTGATTCTGCAGAAAGTCCATACATAGAAAGTACATGAAGGTCAGCAGCAATTCCACATTAAATATTATTTATTTGAGCTCCTCGGTACCTTGCTTGCCAACTGTGAGACAGAAATGGGTTTGACTGGCAGAAAGCAGAAATTCAGAAATCAGGCTTCTTTAGGGTACTCCAAGATCTTTGCTTAGTGTGGAAATTCAAACCGACAGATGCCTATTTTGATGAACTTTGACATCCATATTGACCGCCATTTTCAGCATAGCCTTACGGATCATATTGGATAAAGAAACTGCGATTGGTTTTCATGTTTTAGTGCTTTTTAATTTTGATATGGTTTTGATCATTAGGTTTCACCTATCAAACGAGGAAAGAAAAACAAAGGGGAGAGAAAAGGGGGTGGGAAAGGGGGTAACTAAGGAAGAAAATAAGATAAAGGAAGAATAAATAATGACAAAAAAGTAGCTGGTAATAATTTTTTCATAAATTTGAAATTTGAAGAAAGAAAATGAATTTAATCTTCATATGGAAAATTGGTGGTTTTTTAAATTACTGACCTACTATACTTATTATCTAGAGAAAGCAAGACCATCCCTACATTTGGAGATTTTAGTGAGATAAAGTACAGGAAAAATATTATAAAGGAAAAATCAAGACAGGATTTACTGACAGCCTAGATGACAAAAATGTAATGGTCGAACTATCGAATGTCACATCTACACCCTGCATAACGAGAAGGAAATTAGAATGATCGATTTTTAACAAAAAGGCTAAGGATCAATATTTATACCTTTATTAAGAAATTGTTTTGAGCTCTAAGGTACAGTACCCACCCTAAAGCTAGTGAAAAAATCTATTCATAATTGAAGTTACTGGAAAAAATGAGAATTAATTAAAATGTTATGCAATCATTGTACTGTGCACAATACAATAGATGTTGCAGAGCAGCTATACTTTTAAATAAAGCTATTCATGATGATGGACTCCTTTCACATAGGTTAAGCAAACACTTTAAAACATGATAAGCAGCTTACTTTGTAAAGTAAGAAAATTCTGGTTTATTACTGTACCTTATCTTTGCGCATTAAGAACAGGAGATCTTCAGCAGAGATGACTCGAGCTCCTCTCAGCTGAGAAACTTCAGCTGCTTGCTGCAACTAAAATAAATTAATAAATTAGGATGGTTGTTTCTGTGTTAAAAAAATTAAGGTTTGTTTTAAATAAGTTCAGATAATATTTTCATGGTAGTGCATAGCAAAATACAAGCTATGCACTAAAACGCAAGCTGGGACCCTCAAAGGTGTCACTCATTCAGCTCTTGTTAGCCAAGAAGTGAGCAACAATTTTACAAAAAGACTGAAAGACTTTTGACAAATCTCAAGAAAAGCTTTTTTGTTTATATTTAAAGTGATTGCTTTTTGAAAGTGCTACATCCCTTTTTTTCTTTCCTTGCACCACATTAGCCCAGAGAACCAACATGTAATTCTCTCAGGCAATGTAAAAATGCCAAATTCTTGCCATAGCACTTTATCTGCAACTGTGGAAGGGTGGCTGATCCCTCTCGATATTTTTTAGAAAAACAAATATTAATTTTAAACAGCTTACCTAAGTATTTTTTGAAAGAAACTCTACCCCTATTTGACTTACTATTAGTACAAACCAGACTCACATGAAGACATTTTTAGGGATACTTTCACTTCATTTGCGAGAAAGAAAATAAATTGATAGGAACCATCAACTCTATTAATAAAATAATTGGAAAAACCTTACTGAGCAGACCAGGCCATTCAGTTATGAAAGAGATAAAGATAGGATTGAGCAATGAATGCCACAAAAATTGGTAAGAGGTGGCCAAAGGAGTGTGAAGGGAAGAACTATCCTCACCTCCATTGCGACAATGCCTCTAAAGGTCCCAAACTCCTCAAACTGTGCTGTAAAGAGCAAAAATCTCTTTGTAAGGGACTACGCATGTCAGCCTTGGATTCACCTTCAGTAGGTGCAGAAAAATGGGCTCGTTTATACACAGATCATATCAAAACCAGTACAAGATTAGAAACCAAACTTGTGCAAGTTGATGCTTATCAAACTACTGGGCTAAGGAGGTCCAACCCAAATGCACAAGAGAAGTCTACGGGATTTGCTCCTTTCACCTCGCTAGCCTTTGGTTCTGGCATAAGATGATGCTGTAGAGAAGGTGGGATAGAAAGGATGCTTCACAGCATGGAATACACCTTATCCTCGAAATTCAAAAACATTGTCCAAAAGGCAAGATTTAATCACAATTTCTTTGCTCTTATCCTCGTTAGCCATTTGATGGATGGACTGACAGTGAGAACACCACAGAAGTTATCAAAAGGAGAGACACCTTAAAAAATTCTTGGTATTAAAACTCATACACACCTGTAACACGATCGATAAACAGAAATTTAATTTATTTTCAAATATCTCCATATTCTTCTTTCAGAAATGCATTAATGCACCTGAAAATAATTTAAAGAAATCCTATCCTTCATACTCACACTAGCAATGGTTTCACTCAGTATCACTGGCTGAATAAGTATATTATTAATCTGAGCTCCCATGCTGCTATGACTTGAAATAGGCCTATTCAGAAGTTAAAAAGATCAACAAAAACAGTAGCTGTTTCTAATATCCAAAGGGGGGGGGGGGAAAGATTTTCATTTTGGCAAGTGTTCAGTGGGCAAAAGATTCAGTCCATAAATCATAATACTGGACTGCATTAATTTTTTTCCACACTAATCACATGCATACAAAACGTTAACTGTATCTCGTACGCACAACACAAAACATACTGCTCGAAGAGTTTCAGATTTTCCCCCTGGAACCCTCTCTCAGCCCTTGCAGTCACAGAGACCAGAGAGATTTCAGGAATTCAGAAGTCACAGTAATATAATCTTACTTGAAAAATGTAGGAATGTGAAAAACGATAGTTCTATTTTTTGGCATAAGCAAAACTGTTTCTTATTCTGATTAGATTGAGGGCACGCAAGCTACTTATATTTCTAACGTAAAATATAAAGAGCTGGATAAAAATCAATTTACCAAGAACGAGCCAGTATTCATCTCTGGTGTAAATCTATTGCAGTTAATGGATTTATGCCAAGGCTGACTTTGGCCCCGCTAAGCTTAAAAGTGTTACAAAACCTGACCTTAGCATGGTGATAACACGACACAGCTTTTCCAAATATCATACAGAACAACGGCAGAAATATTCGACATGAAAGTATGCTCTCGTTCCCTAACACATAGAGGACCGTAACTATAATCTTGAAGGTCCCTTCCAGCCCAAACCATTCTATCATTCTGTAAGACATTAATTTTCTTACCATAAAATTACCAGATATGTTAATTTCTGCGTGTAGCTGAAATACCTTTTTTCCCCCAAATGATAAACACGTGACAATGTCATTTAAAGCAAAGATTGTGCGCAACCTGCTTACAGGAACCTCCCAATGAAGTACGGGAGAGTAAGGAGAGGAGGCCAAATTCACGTCCCATTTGCATCTAAGTAAATCCTGAATAACACTGGTTACTTTAATGGAGTTATTCTGGGCTAAACGCAAGATCAAAATCTGGAATAATATTCTCAGTTTCTACCAAGAGAATGAAAACTTTATTCTCGTATTGCCTCAACTTTTGCATCTATTTTATTTTAAGGAATGAACACACGGCATTTAATTTTTTTGGCTTAAAGAAACCGAAATACAAAAATAATGACTTCCTGCACAGTTATAAAATATGGATTATTTATCCAAACAGACCATAACGAGTTCTGCATTGGTACACATATTTACCTGGGAAGCCAGGATATGCTCAGGTAAATATGTATCCAAGCAATTAAAAAAAAATTACGTACCACACAGCCGAGGTTGGGGGGAAGATGTATTTATAGTTTTAACACACACACACACACACACACACACACACACACAATTGACTCATTCAAACCACAACACGAGTGCTTTGCTATAATTAGTATTATAACAAACTGTCTTATTTGACTGTCCCAGAGTTGCCATTAATATGCAATAAGCCCCGATTCCTTAATTTCCGGAGCTGAGGGCCTTGTTGAGTCATTACCGTGGTCGCGTTACATGATGAAGGGGGATTTCAGGAAGCCATACCAAAGAAACGATCCATCTCCGAGCACCCGAGCATTTATCATTCCAGAAAAGCAATTTTCAGCTATGCAACCTTGAAGTCAGGAGGTCTTTCACCTTTCGCTGCAGTGGAAGCATGGGGGGGGTGTTTCCTTTGTGAGAGCAGGTCTACCGCCTGGGACGCCAGGTGATCGGCGTGATATAAATGCCCCAAGAACTTCTCACACATGAGGTTACTATATGGCAACAGTGGAGATATGGCAAGAATTTCTCACCATCTCCCTTCTCCAAGCCTCAGTGATATTCAGTGCCAGTCACAGAATCTGGGGCAGCAGCAGTTCCAACATACTCGCTGTCTTTGCCTAATTTTTTTAATGATTAAAATTATTTAATCCACATTACAAAATATTTTGCTTAGGATTATCTTGAAGAACTGCAAACAATCCAAATTACTTAGCTTTTTAAAGAAAAACAGGCTAAATTTCCTAATTTCCAGTAAACAATATTTGAGACCTGAATATATATTTTATTACAGCCAAATTATGAACCCCTAAAAGTGAAGTTTAAATAACGGAAGTGTTGAAATGACTTTAACTATAGAAGCACAAATAGCTCTGTTAATAATTAGGAGTTTATGAAAAATAAGTGTATTTTACAATTTTTCACATTACAAAGAAGGTAGTATATACAGTAACTATATTTTAAAGTCTAAGAAGAAATGGCTGGGGAATAATATTTTAAAATGTAATCACTGGTTTAATGACTTTATGAAGTTAACTTTCTTGGCAGGATGAACTGAAGTATGTTAACAGTCACCTTACGGCTATTTTCTTTTTGCAACTTCTGCAAATTATAGATTTGTTGAAAGGAGTATTCATTCTCCTATGACAGAAGCACAGTTACTTCAATAGTACTGTCTGCTTTTTTTTTCGTAATTATTTTTTCTTCCACTACCTCCAAAGTCAACAATCACCGATACTTCTACAAAACCGTCTTGATGGACAAACAGACAAAAAGCTGGAAACCAAACATACTATGTTGTGACATAATCCTTCCAGTTAAACTGCAGGATGGAGTTGAAACGGTAATGTTTGCGTGCCTTGAAACTGCTGGGAGCCAAGAATAATGCTTCAGGAGCTATGATTTTCTTTTCATTATAGAGGAAAATTAGATCACAGTTCACCTGGACGAATTCTTTTCTGAGGCAGGCAGGTTGTTTTGTTATTAAATATGCATTAAAATGTCCTATTTTTTCATCTTTTCTAGATCAAAAGTATGCAACTATAACAACACCAAAGAATATTCCAAATTTAGATATAGTGCCGTAAATGTGTTTTAAAGAGAGCATCCCAATACTTCTTTGAAGGGAATTAAATAGAAGAGATAAATACAGGTTTCCACTTAAATCTTTCCATATAATATCTCACATGCTACTAAAACTGACACCTGAGCTTCTAATTCTCCCACACACAGGAAAAATACAGAATTTGTTTCTATAAGTCAGCACAGGGATGTGCTTTATGCCGTGAGCTCATCTTGGGAGGATGATTAACATTATGGAGTCTGTTAGAGCACTCTAATAGGTAATGATTTAGGATCACCACACAAGGGTTAAACAGCATGACTAAACCGTCACAAGCTGTCTAAACCACAAAACTTTCATCCGCAGGTTAAAAGACAATCAATTTTCATGTTATTAGGTATCTGTTTCAAAATCTCATTTTTTTTTACTGAAGACCATTTAATGTAACACCAGGTGATTTTGTGTGACCTTGAGAAGATAAAGCTCTGCGTCACATTTTGAGGCTTTAGAGGAGCACTTTCTTCCTTGACATACAGTGAATTTCAGTCCACGCAGATTAAGAGAATAAGAAAATATCAGTTCATACCCCACTGTCCCTGGCATTGAGAACTTGTTTTCAAGTATGTAATTTGTTATATTTGTTTCTTCAAAGAAACCTTGCTCTTTAGTCTCTGAAGCAAGATCGACTGCTTTGTCTTGCCTCCTAGTTGGTGGCAACGGCTTTTCCGCAGTTCAGCCAGCCCGAAGAGCTGGATCTGGATACAGAGAGTCTGCAGCCAGTTATGAGTAGCTGGAGAAGAATTATTCCAAAAGCATCTCCAGCAATAAGCAGGTTACACAAGGACTCCTTCCCTTTGAAAGCACAAAGAGTACGTCTACCGGTCCAATACTCAACGATGGTTTTGCCATCAGAGGTGACAAGCAGTTGATACAAATTCCAGGCCAGGTTGGACGGGGCTTTGAGCAACCTGATTGAGTGGAAGGTGTCCCTGCCCATGGCAGTGGGCTTGGAACTAGATGATATTTAAGGTTCCTTCCAACCCAAACCAATCTGTGATTCTATGGTTCTGTGAAGTCAGACTGTTCTAACAAACACTGGAGAAAACAGCCCCTTCCCCAGCTGCCTTCAGACTGAAATTGTGTGAAAGCCAATCCTACGGACTCCAATAAACAGCCCTAATCTCAGCCTGCACGTTTTTAACCATACCACTGCTATCAAAGACCCCTACAGATTAGTATGATGATGAAAAGGTATCTTGTTATTATTCCCATTTGTTTAAATTGAACATTTAATATAATTTTCGACATCATCTTCTCTCTTCATTCTACTGGCAACCCACATATTTCTTTTTATTACAGAAAAGGTTGCAGGCTTTCTTTGGTTTTGATTTTTGTTTTTTAGCAACACAGTCAGTACAATCCAAATAGAAGAAATGCAACAAAAGAAGGTACATATTTATAGGGAGAGAAAAAACCAAGAGCAGAACACCCTGCAGCTTGCTCAAGCTGATATTCTTCACGTTACAAACAAGTTCCTTCTAAACATACAAAAGACAAAAAAAAATTTCCGAAAAATGAACACAGCCTTTAGAAAACTACATGCACTCAGCCTGTGTAATGGAATGGGCTAGCAGGAAAATGTGATGTGCTGCTGGAGCTTATCTATGGTGTACCCACAGTTCACTCCACTGGAAAACCCCGCAGCTGGAAGGGGAAGACTTTCTACTGACCAATGTCATAAAATTGAACATTACTAAACAAGTCTAAGTTAAAGCACATACCATTTCTTCTCAAGGAAATGTATAAATGCAACATCAGAAGAGGCTAGACTGTATTTGGCCACCCAGGACAACTTCAGACTGTACCCTACAATGCATCTCAGAGCAGCAGACTCCCAAACCACAGTGATACATGGGGTTATTCTGCCACAGATGTGGACACTTACCAGATTTATGTCCACCTGATCCTCAAGTTTATCAAGCTCCCAGTGGACTGAAGCTCTCCCATTTGTTAGCCACCCCCCAATTTAGTATTATTAACAAAGTTGTTGAGCATACCCTGTGTCACCCATCCAGGTTGCTGATGAAGACATATGGGCCTCGTTACTCCACTCTTTACCAATGTCTAAGAGATTTATGATCTGTTGCTCCATAGGAGAAGGGAGGGGAAAAGTAGGTGAAAACCTTTTCTCAGGTGTGGAATAATTCAATTTTCACAACGGATTCTGTATGTTTGTTCAGCTCCTTGGATATGGTGTAGTAACTCCTGCAGTTCAGTAGGCAGTAGAGCAGTAGTCCCACCATGATCTGGGATTAAGGAAAGCTGAATCCTTGTGCTCCCTGTTTTTGATTTTTAGTAGGCATAAACCATAGCTGAGCTCCACATTTGCTGACACTCTGAACCATTCTTGTTTAAAATATAAACAGGTACAAATATTAGAAAAATGGTAACTTATTTTCAAAGCCTAGGCTCTGCTACTGAAAGTGAAGATTGGCATCTATTAGAGACTGGTTTTTTTTTTTAATTATATTGGGTAGATTAAATAAGGAAAACAAATTTCCAAGTAAATGGTGAAATTAATACCGCTATGTTACAAAAGATGAGCTTTAAATCAAAGTCTTTTTTTTTTAATCTCTTCTTTATAAATGATTTAAGCTCAATTTCTTAAATTAGAGCTTGTTGTTGCATTTTCTGTCACATAGGGAAAAGAATTTAATGCATTTATGAACAATAACTACATTTCAACTTAAGCTTCAGGCATGACTTCTTCCCATTTTTCCTTCTTTCAATTCTAATTCCAGAATGAACATTTGGGGCCAACATTTTATACCCGCAATTCTTCTACTCTCCGTGAAACAAAAGAAACCCTATTGACATTTATAGCAGGCAATACTGACCAAACAAAGTGAAATTACACCAACAACATTAAAACCATGAAGTCTCTAAGCACAGAAAAGTATTCAGACTCATTGAATTCAGTTTTAATACGGTCACATTATTCAGTGGCTACATAGATGTTAACTCAAGATTTGGTGTAGCGCTGGAGATGGCCACTGCTGATGCTCTCTCCCACTGCTGGTGATGAAACCAGCTGGTAAGAACACAAACTTGGAAACTTCTACTCTAGTTATTATTATTACAAGGGAGAAACATTAAGCTTGAAAAATATCATCCAAGGCGAAACAATAGAATAGTGTTCTCTAGAACGAGCAAGAGACCGTGAAAAAAGCTTTGTGAAGTGTGAAATTTGTAGATATGAAAGATTCATTAGCCAATATGAAACTGAAAAATTCTCACAGCCAAAAGCACTCCAACCTCTGCAAACACATCTCTGTTTCTGAAGATGAGCGTAGAGGTCCTCTATTGACTGGCCATGTTCTAGGATTGTCCGGATATTCTAGATGCTGAGGTAAATGATGCCATCCCACTCTAAATCACTGGTAGCACATTTTCCCTGTATCTAAACTAAATAAATGCTGTGTTTTGGAGGAAATTACAATAAAAGTAACTACATTTGAATTTCACAACGAGCTGTTTCATGTTTACGGCAGTATCACTATAGCTATTCCAAGCTGAGATTCCCAACTATTACTTCATTCTAAGCTACGTCTTTGAATGCCTTTTGGGTACTAAACGTTACTTTGAAAAAATAAGAATGTGCAATCTTTTCAGCAATAAATGCATTCACCTCTCCTTTAGTAAAAGAAAAAAAGCAATTAGAATTTACCCTTCTTAAGAACTGAAGATAATATCATTTTTGAATATTTAGTCTATTAACTCAGATTTATTTCCTCTCTGTCAATTACTTCTATCTTTTTTCTTTCTCCAATATAACTATGGCATGCAAACCAGGCGAGGTTTACATTATACCACAGCTTCCTGTCCTTTGGTTTCAAATCCCAGAAGAAACCACCATTCAGGATTATTCTTACGCGGTTTCCAATGCGACAAGCAGAAAAAAACATGTTCTCTGTTGATTGAGAGACCATCTAACATAAAGAGGTTTCTTTCTCCCATTGCTATAGAGAGTAAGATTTGTTTAAATTGTGCATCCTTCCATTGCTCTCACAGGACGATAATCATTGCCTTGTATTACAGAATCACAGAATCACTAAAGTTGGAAAAGACCTGTAAGATCATCAAGTCCAACCTTAAAAAAAAAAAAACCCACAAAAAACAAAATCAAAAAAAACAAACCAACAAAAAACACACAACAACAAACCACAACACACCAAAAACCAACCCACCCAACACCACACAGCACCATGCCCATCAAGCTACATCCCACAATGCCACATCCACACGAAATACAGGACACAAAATACATACTCTTCCTTTCCTTTGACGGCAAACTGGAATCAGGCTTCACCATTTGTCACAGGGAAAATAAGACATGTATTTATCTATTCCAAGCACAGAGATAAAGTGCTTTTAGAGCAAGCCTCAGGCTAATGAAAGAACTGCAAAGCAAGTATTACTATGAAGAGCAGGCAACCATCGGTGCACTGAATATAGAGAAGACAGGACCTTGATCCCCTGGCTGAGCTGATACTAAAGTCATAAAAAATTTTCTTCAAACCCCTCAAAATGAAGGAGAAAAACATACTTCAGAAGATTAAATCCCGCAAAGGACATAAGCAAGACATTGCTTTGAAAATTTGGACTAGGAGACAGATGGAGAAAAAAAGGATTCCGGTTCAATCAGAAAGACAAAATGACAACGTTTTCCATTAGAAAGCTCCAGGATTATTCACAGCCCTGAAGAAATACGCCATTATGTTCAAACCTGTAAACACTATGCAGGTGGTGCAAGACTTTGTAAGTTAAAAGATTTTACCTGAAATGATTCACATTGGTCTTTCTTCTTATTTTTTATTCTCATCTGCTCAACTGCACATGTCAACCAAGCGGGAGCTTCTCAGTTTGCATGGTGACTACAACTAAATGCTACAGGACTGCCCACACAATATGTGTAAATGACTACTGGTTTAAATGGTTTTGGAGGGCAGGCAGGCCATACGAGTGTCTGGGCTATAGCACCTTTCTTCCAAGATTCTTCTAATCCAAGATAAAGATAAAAATAGAGGAAAATTTATAAAAACAATTATAGCAGTCCAAGGTAGACCCATTTTCATGTAAAAACGAGTAATGGAAGTCCAAATTTTTGTAGGTATGTGTTGGTTTGCTGTATTTTCTTTTTTATTTATATGAAGTATAATTCACAGAACTTCAAAAAATACAAGGTAAATTGGAGAGGTGATAGCATGAAGATGAGAGATTTTCTCTTGGGAAGATGAAAGAAAGAAAAAAGGAGGGAGCTCTCACTCAGAGAAAGAAAAGAAAGCAACACAAAGGAGCACAAATGTAAAATCTGAACAACAGATATTTGTGTCTGAAAAACGGCACTGATTTCCTAACTCTTATTTAATGTTCATTCTTTAACATTCATTTCCCAAGGACATAAGTTTGAAAAGGCTGTTTCACATTACTTTAGCACGATGAGAAAGAATCACTTTTAAGCCATGAAAAGGCTGGGGAAAAAAAATAAACATGCCTTCTGAACATAATTTCCTCTTTATTGCTACTGCAAAGTTATGAAATGAAATCTATTATTTAATTACATTGGATCAAGCAACAGGAAGAGAAGGGAGTGTTTGAGTCACAACATCCCTGTAAGGATAAATTATTACACTTCCTCTTGCTAAAAGACAGTTTTAATGGACTGAAACCGTGCAAATGGTTAAAATTCAACTATTGGGAGGTAGGAAGATCTTCTTGGTAGCATAAAAACCCCATAAAATGTACCCTGAAGTTCTTGACAGAAATAGGGGGAAAAAAGTAGCAACATTTCTGCCAGAACATCAATAGTTTGAAAATTATTACATTTATTCAGATTCTCTCCAGAATTTGAAGATAGTTTAAAAACTATACAATAGCTTCTGGGCCTGCTCTGTCTTATGCTTTGCATTGGAAATGTTTAGATAATCTATTATGAATACTTCAAAATTTATCTGCTATTACTACCAAAATTTTATTAGCCATAAGGGATTTCCCTTAGCTGTGCTTCAGTCATGTTTACTAGATCCTTCAAATTGAATGCAACTGTCGGAAAAGTTAAAGCATTTTATTTCTTAAGTATGTTCTTGGCATAAAAAAATGGGAGGGCTTTAAACTATAATGAAAAGATAAGCTGAATTCTAAAATGTTGGAATAGATAACTTGGCAACTGGTATAGAGTCCACAACTGGAATAGGAATGTGCAAATGCTGTGATCTTTTATATAATTTAAACTCACATTGACTTTTGTGGAGACGCTCTGAAATAACGTTTCATCGAAATACTATCTTCTCTCAAAACTAGAATACACTAAAATACGAGGCCATTTCACAGATAATTTGAAGAACAATGGAAAATATCTTTGAAGTGGGTCAGGAAAGCGCCTCCTAAGCCTCAGGGTAGTATGGGAGAAAGCTTTTCTTTGAAAAAGCTATCCTGGAGGCAACAGAGACTGATTTCCTAGGCACATCAGAGACTGGACTGACCTCTCAAGACTGCAGGATGGATGACATGAAGGGGGTGAGTGTAAGCCATGAGGTTTTTTGAGGAAAGATGCAGACAGGTTTTGATCAGGATAAAAGAAACAAGATAGAAAAAGCTGTTTGCAAAAATTTTCCAGATCAAAGATTTTCACAGTGTCCTCCTAGTATTTGGTCCGTGGTCTACTTCTAAACTTCTAACGCAGTCTATGAAAGTGGTCATAGAATAAAACCTTTCAGCCATGTGGTGTCTCACAGAACTCCATGATTCTGGTATTTTTAAAGACGTCTGATCTTCAATGGAAAATGTTAGGAGGCTACTTTAATGTATGTAGAGAACCCAGACTTCACCTGCTGAATGTAGGAACCCAAAAAATATGCCATAAATCTCATCATACATGGCTTATTTCTTATTCTTCTCTTGAAACTCAAGTTATTGGCTACTGTCAGACTTCAGCTGGCTATGGGGACATTTGGTCAGATTCAATGATTTTTTTTATATATTTTACCTCCCAATGCTTCACAATTAAAACTTGCACATTCTCAAAATGGTTATGAACCAGAAAGGCTTTGGCAGTCAGACAGTCGAGAGTCAATCCAATGAACTATCAACTGAATGAGCAAGAAGTCTGATAAAACAGAGGAAACGAGATTCACATCAAGGGACAGAAGTACTTGGTCTTTTGCAAAAATCTCTGGAAACGGGCAACAGGTCCAAGCCGCGGACCTAGGTACATCCATTAGGAGAGGACAAATAATCTCCCCTGCCCCGAGGAGACCTCTGCTTTGGGAATTCAACTGGACAATCTTATAATTAAATGCAGCTCCACTAAAACTGCTCACGTGTTAAGTTACTAAGGCTGAGCACAAAGCCAGGATATCCATTACTGGTACCAGAGGAGTCAGAAGATAATGTCAATGATGCCAGTGGGGAGGAGAAAAAAGTCTTTCCAGCATTTATCTTTGTCCTTTGGGAGCCACAAAGGAAAGTGTCACCACTACAGGTCTGAGTTCAAGAGACACTTGAAACACCACCAAAATCTTCGAGAGGAGGGACTCAGGGCGAAAAAGGCTGGAAAGAAAAATCTTTATTTTTCTCCAGGAAAACCATGCTGTAGATTGGCATCTGAGCACAGTGATTCTGCCTACGGTAAAGGCTGAGCCTTGGCACAATCACCAGGATTCAAATCGTTCAGTTACTGAAAAAAGGCAGCACAGATTTCTTCAAGAGGAGACCCTGATATTTCTGCACGAGCACACAGTCTAAAGGGTCCGCAAAAGGGTACCTGGTTCTTTAATTATCAGAGGCATTCTCTGTAGTGTTATGGAAATAGGGGGAAGACTACCTAAGGCTAAAGTGCAATTGCTAAAGAGCAATTGATGAATTTCTAACACAAAAACCACCCCAAAAACACAACAAAAAAGCATCAAAACATAAATGGAAAAGTACCTCCATTCCTCGAAAACAATGGAACACTTCCATTTTTATCATATTTTTATAAGAAAGTGAACTCAAATACCAGTCATGAACTGATTAACTATGTTTACCAAAAAAGAGCGAAAACAAGCGTGAGTAAAATCAATACAGGCATCGCGAAGACAGAAAGAAATCTCTGTTCTCAGAATGACAGAGCGGATGACGCTTTTCTAAAAGACATGAGGAAGGAGTGATCCAAAGTGAAATGTAGAGTGGATGAAGAAAAGACGCAAGACTGGGTAAGATTTAAGAAGGAACACTGATTATTGAATGGATTTAACAGGTCAAGAAAGTAGGGGATAAGATTACTAACACTAATAAATAAAACATTCTCCATTAATACAGATCACTCCCTTTTTGGGTTGCTTTTAAGGTTGACTTCTTTACTAGCGGAAGAGCTAAACTACCTACATGAATTTTACATTTTCGTTCATATGACAGTGATAGCTGTTCTACACGCATTTTACAAATAGGCAAAAGGAGGCATGGAACAACTCACTGTACATGGGCAAACACAGGACCAGGAGAAAAAAATCCTCTGTTTGCCTCCCTCACCAACCAATTAGCAGCACTCCTTCACTGCCAACGATTCTTCTCTAATGCAATAGGAAACAGCTGCAAAATAATGCAGAAATATAAAAAAAACCCCAACCAAACCTCTTCTGAGCTTTAACTTAAGAGTTTTTTGTATCTAAACTTGTATGCACTCCTAAGCAAAAACTATAAATATTTCCCAGCGCCTAAAGCTGTGAAATGCAGAGGTGATTTAGCAGACACACAAACCATAAAAACTGTGCCCGATATATTTCTCTTCTCATTTAGAGTAAGTGGGCCAGCCTTATATCATATATAATCTTAATTCTCAGTGACATTTAAACCAAAAACTAAGTAAACATTTATACTAAAAACCTGCAAACCTCCATAAAGCTTTACAAATAGTATCAGTCACTTTAATATAAAGCTAAGAGACAGTAGCATAAACAATGTCAACACAGTCACTAGTTTGCAGTTTAGAACCAGGACCTGCAATATTATAAAAGCAAATCCTTACATTCACAAAAAAACACTTTTCAATCAGTGGCTTTCTGAGAAGGAACAGGATCTGCAGCACGCAGTAAGGCTATACCATTAGAGGTCAAGAAGTGTAAGAATAAAGAACTGCCAAAAGTAAAGCTTAATTAGCTTTGCAAGTCAAATTAAGAAGCAAGGCAAAGGAGGCTTCAGACATAAAACAGTATGAAGAAAGATAATCTGTGCAGAATGAAATAGAGATGGAAAATCTAAACATGGTTCCAAGACAGGAGGGTAATTTTCACTGAGCATTGGGAAGAACTGAGATTCTGAGTGTGGGAGCAAAGGTACGACAACTCATGGAAGAGGTATATGGAAAGAAATTACTTCTAATGTACTGAATGGAAGTAAAACTCAAAGATTTTAATGCACTCCAGTCATCAGCACTGGATATCTCAGATGTGAATGAACTGTAAACATAACTGAATGTCTGCTGGCATTAATATTGAAATAAATCAGCGAAGTTTTGGGAAGCTAAAGGGATCAAATAATTACAGGCTGCTGCCTACAAATACCTGAAGAGCAATTAGAAAGATGACGGATCCAAATTCTTCTTGGTAGTGTCAGATGATATAACGAGGGGCGACAGCCAGAAATTGCAATTTGGAAGGATCGAGTAGGATGTTAGGAAAACCTTTCTCATGGGGAGGACAGAGCAGGACTGGAGCAGGTAAGCAGGAGAGGCTCTCAAAAATTCCTCCGTGGAGCTTCCAAAGCCTGAGCTCGACAAAGCCATGGCTGAGCAGGTCTAGTACTGGTGACAGTCCTCCTTTGAGTGTGTTGGACTAGATGTCTCCAGGGGGGGTGACTGTTTCCTTCCCCTCTGTATTTTGTATATTCTTACAGAGTTTTTGAGTAAAGGGAATTGTTGACTTCTGTTTGTACAGGTCCCAGCACAACAGCCACCCTCCCCTCCGTTTGGAATAGGGCCCCCTATCTACTGCTACACCAAAATTAAAATTCTTATCAAAAATAGTATGTCGACAAAGCGGAAGTGCAGAAAGCCGAGTCTGAGGACTCTGCAAAAGACAGAGAACACAGGTGGAGGCACAATAGACCTCGCCACATCTTTGAGCTGCTGCTACAACCGTCAACTCAGAAAGTCAGCTGTAGCCAGCTCCCCAATATCTATCCATCACAAGGAAAAGCCTGCAACAGCACTGCTAATAAGGACTAAAAGAAGTAAGGTCTGCTCCTTCACACCAGCAGTCCCACTGTGCACTGAACAAGACGTAGGACAAGATGAAATTTGCTGACTCCTTCAGTAAGAACGACTAAATACATAAAAATAACGGGTACATTCACAGCAAGTAGTCTAGGCTGATGAATGGCAGTTGTGTGTAAAACGAGTTGAGCAAGGTTGTTGGGGTTTCTTTTGATATAACTTGAATGAAAATCAGCTTCTATGATGGTGTAAGTATTCCCAGAGTAGATTCCTTAATTATTTGCAGCCTTGGTTCATTCAGATAAATAGGCTATGCTAATACATGTTTGAGCTTCATTTAGAAAAAAATAGTTATTCATTACAGATGTGAGTATCTCTGCTCTGCGTACGTAGCCACATACTGCAACTAATAATAAAATGCAGAGTGGGTGAGCTCATACCTCAGTTAACTTTATAATTTCATCTAGTTAAGATCCGCCTTCTTAAAACGCTATAAGCTAAATCCTAAAGACCTAACACAAGTTTTTACAGAATAGCTCCAGAATTGAGGCCTTTTTAATGGATTCATGTAAACAGTGATTTATAGTCCAGAGTTACTATTGTTAATAAACTTAAGGTTGTTGGGGTTTTTAGATTCTCTTTAGATATAATTCCCTTTATACCTTACAGATGTAACAAACTGTAATATATCAGCTAATGAATGAACGAGGACATTCGTCTCATGGGAAGACAGCAACATAGAGAGTGTTTCTGCTTTTTACAGACAATTACAGTGAAAGCGGTGGCAAGGATGATGGAACTGAGACTGAGGTCCCCCACTCCAGGACAAATTTCAGGTTGTTAATACACAGACAACACCACAAAATGTACATACTATACTGCCCTTTTCTAACAGTCTCAGAGTACTTTACAAGGAAAGTTGGTAACATTATCCCCACACAAATAAAAATTAATTCATCTAAGGTTACTTTACTTTTACTGATTCTGGGTCATCGTTTCAGTACCTGACCCCTTCCTGAGTATGACCCACCGGAGAATACTTATAGATTTTATCCGCTACTTGTCTTCAGAGACAAACCATATTTCACATATCTCCCTCCAATCATCTTTGGTCTAATCAGTATGATGGCAATCTGGGTAAGTAATTCTTTAAAGCACTCTGACGTCCACCTTTTGTTGTCCGACTGACAAGTTTAGTGACATCTAATGTATAGGCAGTTGATGAGCCCTGAATGTTTTGTTAAATGACATTTAATGTCAGAAGCTAGACATAAAAAGATAATGTGATATGCTGATTTTCCATAACTATCTCACATTGCATAGAAACATGCATCTGGGTGCTTCCCATTTCTTTAACCTTCACTCAGTTGTAGAAGTTCAAGCTTGTCCAGTCAATGCAAACAAAGAGAGAATCACCAACAGAATTCCCGTGTCTCCGTGAAATGCATCATCCATCACGATATGGGCTTAAGATGTACATCAGGTTGCTTAGTGAATCTGCATTTATTCTCTTGAAGACTATATTCAACAGAATCAAAGCAAGGCTAAATGAATTTTTGATGGATGACATTTGGCCCAAACACAAAATTGAGTGTTGTAGCAATAACAGGAAATTCTTTGACATACACTATATGCAGACATAGGATGAAATAGTACCTAGTTTGAAAATCTAGCTTAATTTCAGCGGATTTGTATCCTTAAAAGATTAATGTACTTTTGCTAATAGCTTCTTAAAATGAAAGGGGGTTTTAACTAAGTAGAAATAGTGTTGTATTCTATCAACTACAGACTAAAGCAGTGGATCTGATCATATTAGTAATATTACCTTAAACATAAAGTGACAAATTCCTCATCTAAATATTAATAAGCAGCTTCTACTAATAGTGTGCATTATCCACTCAGTGCGTACAATGGCATTTCTGGCTTCAGTACAGTTATGCGTACATGAGTCCTAGAAATTAAATGTATTCATTCTCAAAATTTCCTTTTGCTTCTACTTCCAGTGTGTAAGTCTAAAGTAAGTCTATAAATATTATTTTCATTTTCAGGCTTTATAGTTATGTCAGAAGGAGTTCCTGCAATCCAGCAATGCACTTGAACTCACACTTCCCTACTAGAAAGTGAATCCCCTTGGTCTCAGCAGAGCTAAACACTGAAATGATTTCCTGTCCTGGTCTTCCATTTCGTATTTATTTTCTGCATCATTATTTTCTGCAGGTGTTAGTTCTGATAGATAGATTGCGCTCTAGCGCAAGTTCACTTTTGGTAATAGTGGTGTAGCCACTGGTGTGTTGGAACAGCTATTTTATAATTATATGTCATAATTTCAAGTGTGTCATTCTCTCCATCCATCTAAACCAGAATAATAATAATAATGTCTCACACAGTTTACCTCTCTGTCAAGGAAAATAAACTAAACAGTGTTCACTTGGATGGGGAATAGGTAATCAGAGCACTCCCCTTTCTTACTATTTTTATCTACCCTCTTCTCTTTCCTAGCCGTGTTCCCACCTCCCACATCAGTAGCCGTTTTAATAATGAGTAAGATTAAGGGAAAACTGAGCTCTGTGCTTCCCTTTCACCGCTGGCACAATTCGAACCTGATCTAAAGTCCTAAATTAAATCAGCACCCGACCTTTAGCTGCCATCCACTTCACAAAATACCCTGCCCATAGTTTGCTGCAAGTTGACATCAGTGGCATCCTGTGCTCAGGAAAAGACGAGCACTCCGCTAATTATCCCTTCAGCCTAAGCCAGGGTTGAGGTCATTGGCGAGGACGTGTGGCAAATGGGACCGCGTTTGCATCTCGCCTCTCGCTCTTCCAGTTTCTAGCACGGTTTCCACAAAATGCAGATATTAATTTTCAAAAGGTCACCTGTGTTTTACAGTATTCTTAAAATTTTCTGCTATTTCCTCCGCACATCTCTCCCAGTAGCACCAATGCTGGCTAGTAAAACATGGTCTCTGTTCAAAATCATTCCATACTCCTGCTCTTTGGATAAAATACAAAAAACCACAGCTACGTGTGACGCGATTCGTATGACAGCTTAATTTGAATGTCCTTTCATGTTTATATTTTTTTTTAATATTCTAAAACTCTTTAGCTTTCAAAATGTACTGCTAAGTTTTTAAAAGCAAATTTCACTATAAATCCATTTCTCACTTATTCTCATTTTTCTGTAATTAGCTTTTCTTTTGCCATGCTCTGTGCCCAATTTCAGTTAAGAAAAATGTTTTGGTTTGAGTATGTGAGAAAAATGCACTTGGTCATTTTCAAGTTAGCCAAGATGAAAATAAATTTCTTACTTTAAAAGGCTTATGGGCTTTTTATGTAGTCAAATAATAGGATTTTTGGAAAAAGTAAATCTTCAGTGAAGAATCATCACAAAAAACTAATAAATGTTCAATTAAGTTAGAAATAAGCAAACTAAGTAATTAATCCAATTTAAAAAGTGTTTTTCTGAAGTTTCACTTTTTCCTCTTTTACTGGTTTTGTTAAGAGGCTAGAAAATAGATGCAGAGTAAATACCAAATACTGTCGAGCTGAAAGCAGCAAGTATGATTTTGATCACGACACTAACATTTTCCTTGAACTACAAAACGGTCAAATGCTACTCTAAAAATCTACAGAGGAATGATTGAACATGGAAGCAGATGATGGTTTCGGCAATATGGACATGAAGATTAACTATCTAAAATATTATGTTGAAAAAGTGGCAAGATTTAGGTATGGCCCAGAATGAAGATACAGAGAAAAAATAGGCAGAAGGCCCCAGGTCACGGGGAACATTTTAGCGTTAATCAACTCTCACAGAGTAAGGGAGAAAAGATAAGGAGCTTGGTTTGGTCCTTCCTGAATTTCAGTGGATAAAGAAGTACTTCCAGGGAAACATGCCAAAATGCAGTCCTGGGCAAACACAGACGAGCCGAGAGGAGAGCGAAATATTCAAAACACCGGTGTTAAGATGAGACTGAATCCTTGAAGGCAGATGAGGCTCGAAAGCCCGCTGATGAAAAGGAAATGGGATAAGAAGAGAAATTTGTGGGAAGCCCAAAGAAAGTAAGAAAATTCTGTTGAAAGATACATTGAATTGCATGGTGGAGGGAGAGGAAGATTAGAAGAATATGGTGTTTCTCCTTAGGTTGAAAAAAACTTCTCCATTTTAAAATAAGATTTAGAAATTATGTAACCCCTCTGAGAAGAATCACTTCATAGTTAGGGGACCGGAGATCAAAAGAGTCTCAAAAATAGCTCTTCCCTCCAAATGCAAGCAGGAGAAGAGCCATATTTTCCATTGCTAATGCTTACTAGTTGTCACAGACTTGGTGCATGGCATGATCAGCTGTCCTGTCTCTTTAACCGTTCATGGGGTAAGAGTAAGCCCATTCATTCCAACGTGTATTTCTGGTGGAAACTACCAACCCAGTCCCCTTCTTACAGCATTATACTCACCAAAGAGTTACACCGAATCTAAAGCTCCATATTACCTTTATCTTCCGTTTGAGCTAGTACAGAGGTAAACTGTTTCGCACCTGCAGCTTTTATAAGGCAGGAGTGGGATTTTAAAGGAACTGCTGGAGTGACTGAACACTTTATGCGGGAGAGCCAGCATGTGCTCTACGTACTTACATTTGCTTAACAAATCATTATCAGCCAAATTAAACTGAAGTGTGAAATATGGCACTCTGGAAAATGACATATACCACTTTTGCCCACTGGTGGAAAGAATAAGGCAAGAAAATAGGAAAAGCTCTCACACCATTCATTGGATTTTGAGCTTTAAAAGACCAGTCATAGAGATGCATACCTGAAAACGGGTTCTATCAGAGAGGTAGCAGTATTTCTTAGTAAAGTAGTGCCTAACTCTTAATCACGCAGTGATTAATCACGCACCTCCATCTCTTAATCCATTCAAGGGGACTGACATTTTCCTAATGCTTTAGCATTACCAATTCTCTTCTCGACCATCTTCAAATCAGAATTAACTACAAAGAGAGAGATCTCTCTCCAGTGCATGTGAACAAAAAGGCATGTAAAGCAAAATGCAAGGCTTTGATGAATTCATAAAGAATGGGAGAACCACTTATACATATAAGTGTATGTATTGTAGCAGTATCTGTTTACTGTTGGGCTCACGATATTCTGGAAAATTGCAAAAAACAGGAGCTTCACCATGAGAGTGCACAACTGCCAAACTGGAGCAGATTAGCAACTAAACATAGGGTATAATGAATAGGGAAAATGAAGCCAGATAGCGTAAGTTGAATTTGCTACCAATTTTCTGACAAAATGCATTTTTTTTTGAAAATATTGATTCTCCAGAACTTTCAGAGGAAACATACATACCAGAGGCTGAGACCAACCACCACTATTGAACGCTAAAACCCGACTATGAAGCATGGGCAATCTTTCTCACTCTCTCTTTCAGGGACTCCTCTTTGTATCAATACTGCATTATTTTATTTTACCAGGAAACAAGCCTTTTTTTTTTAAGCACATCATACATGAACAACCAAACTCTGGTGAGATAAGGACATGGTCCCTGTCACTCTACTTGGCTAACAGACATTTAATTCTTCACAAAAAGTGAAATGGCTCACACAGGAAAAAAATGAACAAAAGAGAATCAGGCTTTTATGGATCTCATCTAGGAGACAGAAATCTGGAATTCAATTTCCTTGCCTGAATTGGGCAGAAACTTGAATATCAACCTCCTGTGTACGCCAGGCAACTATGAACCCTGGTGTAGAGGAGGTTCTCGTCTGTATTTCTAAGAAAACTTCAAGATATTTTAGTCTTATTTAAACACAGGACAGGTCTCTTTTTAAGCCTTATAATAATTACTGTTCTGGAAACCTTACACCATAAGCTTTAGGCCTGATGATCACTAAGTTTGAGTGGAAACATGGATTAATTAATTTCTCTTAAGTTATTCACAGAAAAGAAATAATTTCCTACAGTCTGTTTAGTCAAAAGTACCTGTTCATGACAATGCAGATACTACAGGTAATGCAACATTTTGTCTGATGAGGTTCATAAGTCAGGCCTAGAAGAAATGAAAATCTAAGGTTTTGCTGCTAATGTAATGCAATGTACATATGTTCAGTCACCTCCGATGTTTTTCTGCATAGACTTTTCCAACCAAGAATCATCAAGTGCACATTCAGCAAATCTGGTACTCAAAAATAAATGACACACATAGATACACATTTCCTGAATCCCTACATTTACCAACATGGGTTGGAAAGTTCTCAAAACCTTCCTTGGGTTCTTAGAAATTACTGCCACCTTCAATTTTATTACCTCAAGATCTTTGCCACCTCTAGTCGCAGAGATGTGAATGATGAATCATTGCATTGATGGCCCAGAAAGGATTATCTGTCATCTGTTAAAATTACAGGCTACGGGGATAAGGATGTCTGCAGTTAAGCATAGGCCTGATGTGCTTTCTATAATTTTGATTGCTTTAAAACACTTGAGATAAAGCGCAGCAGAAATAGCTCACTACTTTACTGGCATCGTTTAAGGAAAAAAAATATTTTGGTAAACACTAAAAACTTATGCATTGATTTTTTAAGAATTACAAACTTCTTTATTCTGCTGAATAAAACGTTGCCCTCATAAAAGGGGTTTTGCGATACCTGAAAAAAGTCAGCCAGCAGATGCGGTTGACCGGCCTTATGAAAAAACCGTATTTGCATATGCCAGTGGATAATTGTTTGGAATTCAGAAGCAAAGTTTCCATCCGCGGCAGCCAGAGGGCTGGAAGTCAAACAGAATTTCCCTTACAATTTCTTCTCCTAAAAGCTCTCCCCGGCACCTGTATGTAGCAATGGGCACATGAAATGAAAAGGAATAAGGTTTTTTCCTTCTGTTCTCAGTGCCTCCCCTTCTGTCCCCCTGCGCAGCCATCTGAGTGGCACCTACGAAAAGACTGGTGGGAGAGACCTATTAGGTGCCTCCTCCTACCTGGATGCTTAATGATAGCATTTATATAAATTTTATTTATGGTTTTAAAGACATTGAAATATACCTCTCCATAGACAGAGAAATGCAGCTCAGAGGCTCTGGGTAATTTGTGTGCACTTCCACAATCAATAAACAACGAAGCCCCGTGCAAAACTCTGGAAATTGGTTCTATCTCCATACGTACAAGACACAGCTCCGTCTCATCAGCAGAGGAACAAAAACCAGAATGTCTTGTCTTGTGCTTTGTCATCCTACCCCGAGTATCCTGAGGGATTATCAGGACAGGCAGCGGAAGGCCAAGGACAGAATTGTTCAAGATCTCAGCTAATTAATGGAAGGAAAAAAGATGGTCAGTTGACAAGGGAAAAGAACCAGCTATTGTTCTGATGATGAAAGATGCACTTCAATAGCCAGGCAAGTTGTCTCCACCCTTCCATTATAGCTCAAATAGTTTTGTTGGTGGCTCTTTTATAAGAATTCAATTGTTACAAAGATCTATATCTCCCAAGGACAAATAAAGCAATAAACCCCTACCTTAAGAATTTTAAATCTGAGAATTGTATCTTTTCGTGCAGCATTTTGAGATAAAAAACAATGTCTTTTCATCAGCCAACACTCAGTCAAGCACCTTGAGAGATCAGACTGTCAATGAAACCAGAAATAATGAACAGGGATAATGGGAAGGGGGGAGAATATAATGGGAAAGTTCATGACAGAGAAAAAAAAGGTAGAAAAAACGAACTTACAGTGGTGATGAAGCATAGCATATGTGTAATATCTTTACCCAGTCGGGGCCTGCACAGATTTTATTTTTAATTAAAAGCATTATTCATTTTAATTAGCAGTCATGATTTATACGTGACACTTTCTTTGAAAAACACATTGAGCAATGATTCTAGACTATTCGGTCCAATTTATCTGTGATATAGCTGGCACACAATTCAGGAACAAACAGATAAAAATGCCCTATGAATAAAGACATAAGGCAACCCCTCCACAGGTCAAGCATTATACAAAAGTCATGTACATAAACTAGACGTTAATATTTTAATATTCTTTTCAGTGTGACAATGAGCACAGTCATTTTCGAATAATCATGGACATATGCCAGTCCAGTTCTAAAAGATCTGATAAACAAAATTTGTGCTTAAATTAATTCAGCTTTAACAGGTTTGTAACCATGGCATCTTTAAGGAAAAAAAAAAAAAAAAAAAAGGCATCCATTGACCCATGCTGTTAAATTCAGGGTTATAATCCAAAATCAATTGTGCCTCAGCCAGCTTTCTATCAGCTGAGTCTTTTGTTTGGCAAAGACTCAACTCAAAATGAAGTGAATTCATTGGGGTGATAATTTGCTGTATGAGCACCTATAGGGTTGTTAAAATAAAGGTGCTGTGCCATACGCAGGTGTTCCAACATTCTTAAACAGTTCGTCCAGTATCCCCAATGCACTTGCAATTACAAAGTAAGCAAACTCAGTAACGGCAATTCATTTGGCATTTCGTTTGGAGCCCTGTCTGGCAACCACCACCGATTCCTGCTTTAAAGCACATCCCTTCTGTTCAAATGATGATGATGTACCGTAAGGAGTTGCGTTAAGGTCTCGGTCAAGTAAATTACCCCGGCTTCAAACTGTCAAGTAAACTTTGCAACTTTGCACTTCATATAGTAGAGTTTGTGATAAAGACACAGGAGCCCCAAGGCTGCTGGCTTTGGCCATAAAACCACCCACTGAAGTAATCATCCAGTTCAGTATGCGACGGGGGAATATCATGTACACAGCAGAGACACGCAGTTGGTGAACTGATCTAGTTCCAAACCTACTGAAAATTGTTTTTTCCCACCTACCCCCAAAATCCTTCCTTCTAAACCTTCACGGGACAGGAACCTGGGACAACTTCGGTTCTAAGATGCAATAACTACCGGAGCACAACTTTGCCAATTGTATTTTTTAAAATAATTATCTGCCTACATTCCTGTTAGTACTTCAGTAATCTTCCAGAATTATGAGACCATGTAAGCCAAGCTGCTGGAGGGTTCTACAGTGTTTATACAGGTATATAAAGGTATACATATTTACATATGTACATGTGCATGTATGCGCATATGTCCACTAACACCCTTTCATCCCCATCAGCCAAAGAGGGGAACAGGATGAGGGCAACGGTGCTGTTTGTGTTAGCATGAATTTTGTGTTTTCTGCCTGCGTTGACCTTTCTGGCTGGTGGTGTGTATAATGATATACGTAGCGTGAGTGTGCCTATGTATATGTGTGGGCAAATCCACGCCCAGCCTCCGTACTGGCCGGACCTGGGGACGTGCAGCTGCAGCAGCCTCCCTTCTCTCGGGCTATGAGATCAGTCAACTCCAAAGACCTGGTGCAATAACATAAGCAAAAATATTAAGCTCTCAGCGAGCAAAAGAAATGATCATAAGACATTTTGTCTTAAGACACGGTTAAAAAAAGAGCATTATTTGTTCTCAGTCATTTAATGAGCTGTATTATCCGTGCCGAAACATACCTTCCCAAGCAGGATAGTAAGATAAACCCTGTAAATCTCACTAGCATGGTACAACACGTCTTTTTATTTTTCAAATGATAAAACACCTCACTGCCTTTTCAGCACACAGATAAGATACCAGACACTTCTCAGTATGGATAAGGCACTAATTGATGAAATGGAAACGGTTCATCTTGTGTTGTTCTAAAAAATGGTTTTGTGCTGATCCAGCCTCCTTGAATAAAAATAACTGTGTATACATACCATATTGTTTGCTCCACTTGCAGTTTTTATGAACTTTGGTAAAAACATAATAAAACCAAGCAGTCAAACTGGATGAAACTGCTTTGGGTAGGAGTCTGCATGTTAGAGATGAGAACTGCCCTTGGCCATTCAGCCTGCGTGGTATTTATGAGCAACACTTCATTTTCACAATCTTAGAACACTTACAATAAACAATAATGATAATCATTTTCAAAACACTTGCTGAATTTCAAAATATTTTCCCAGAGAATAAGGTTTGCCTCTCTCTGTTTTGATATGCGCGTCTGAGTCAGTATGTTGCATGTAACTTTGGAAAGGTAAGAACTTTCTGCTTATGATATTGAACAGTAAATCTGCATGAGCCTCTTAGATCTTTAAATAATATTTACTATTGCAATACACATGGTTTTATAAGCTATTTTAGAAAGTAATTTAGCAAACAAAGAAAGTACATACCCTTTTTCGGCTCAGCTGTGAAACTACAATTGCATTCTCACTCTAAGTACATAAATAACACCTTTCTCTGTCAGTTCTGGGATGCACAAATCCTTCCTCTCCATAAAATTTACCAACCTAATAAATACTGACCTAGAATCGGCAATTTTGGTATTTACTAGAGACTCTAACTGAATTCATAAATCAACATAATACCTAAGTGGGCAGTACTAAAATCATTTTATATATTCTATATAACTATTTCACAGAATATATTTAACGGTCAGAAACATTACACATTTAGCTGGCAAGTCTCTCCTTTAGCATTTAATAAATGCCACACTTTTACATAAGAAATTGTATTCCAATCTAATGTTTATATTTTGACTGCACCTAAAATGTGCTTATTGTAGCATACTGCATCAATAAACGAACAATTATTTCTCAGTGGCATGTAAAATACATAGTGATGTCAGCAGCATTAAATTCTAGTGCCAAGTAGGGAAACCGTTAAATGTATTTTAACTATAAAATTAATATTATACTAATTTTAATAAAAGGAAAAGATTTACCTTATTATTTTTAGTTCAGACATGCAGTCATGTGCAAGGTAATTCAATACCCACTGTATAAAATATGAACTATGAAAATGTTTTACAGATGTTTTTAATCAGCTTCCTTTGTTTAACATTAGACGCTAACCTCCAGAAGATACATACAAGCTGCACATCCTACAGGTAATGCTATCCAGATGGGATGTTTTCCCTGAACATCACGCTTAATAACATAAGGAATAAGGAATAACATAAGGAATATGCTGTGAAGAAAAAGCACCTTGGCAAAAAGTTTCTAATGTCATTTCGCATTCAGTGGCACGACACATCTTTTCCAGCTTGCCTACAGTACGTCTTGTGGAAAACTCCCAAAACATACAGCATAAAAATGTCTTGAATTCAGACAGCTTTATGTTGACTGCTCAGCTCTAGCAAATACTAAATACAGTAGTGATATCATCTTAATTATCAACTCCTTGCTTTGGTTAAATTGTACAACTTCCCAGCTGTTAGATCTTTGGGGTATTCCTGCAGTCCTATCCCATACTGCATTTTCTCAGCCTACACCAATTTCATCAGGAAGATGCTATTGCAATGAGTGACGCAAAACCATCTTTCTTGCAACAAGAAATGAGTTTTCCTTGCCTGGATGCCGGTTGGCAGGGAGGAATAAAACACCAAACTTCTTAAATTCATTATTTGGTCATGAGTAAATAGTAATACTACTTCAGAGAAGAGGTAACCAGCTAAGGCATTGCAGTTAAAAGTGGTGAAAACATACCTTGTGCGTAACAACCCTGGGTGCATTTGCTGAACATCAGTATCTCAATATCTCATTCAAGTATTATCTACTTAGAAAGGGAAAAGCCCCAAAATGCCCAGACAACTCCACAGCTCCTTGCAGAAGTTCACCCTGTAGTCCTTTGCTCTGATGACTTGAGCAAAGGAAGGAAACAAAATCTTCCTTTAACCGCTCCAGCGAGACTACAATCTGTCCAGTGTAAGGACTCAGCCCATACCCATAAATGTCTCATTGTTCCTCAAGCGCAACAGGGAGGGAATTTAAGCACCTCTATTTTTGCCAGGGATGTCCACTGTATTTTATGAGCATACCTAAAACCATGTGCCATAGTGACATCGTTGTAGTAGGACTGAAATCTTCAGGGTCCGGCCTCTCACCTAACAACTCTCTCCCTGGGAGGATTTAATCCTCTAGATACCCTCAATAAACACGGGGAGCCCTGAGTTCTGCACAAAATTCAAAAGTCAGGGTCACCTCAATTAAAAAATCCATATGCAGACTAAGAGAATCCCTAAAGTGAGTCCCTTATGGGTCATCACTTGGGGATCAGAGCCGTCACCAAAGAGATGAGTTCGATTCCTTCCTCCAGAGCCAGCGGAGACTCAAATCCAACTCTCTCAGCCCTTGGGGTAGTGCTCGAGCCAGGAGCCATAAGCCAGGCTCTGGAAGGGAGATCTGCACCCCTGTCCTGAGACTACATCTGCACACGAGGATTTGATATTCGCTGGATCTGAAGGAGAGCAAGAGGGAGAATGACCCACACACTAGTGCTGAGGGGACTCGGTTAAGACAGGGTACCTCAAGGTTAATACAGCTAATACACCTAGAACTGCTTGTGCATGTCGCTTTATGGCTGTTACCTGAAAACACAGGAACGAGGCTGTAATTAGAGCAGTAATTATAGAGAAAACAGTGAAATCTATAGGTTTAACTTAATGGCTATGACTCATCATCGCTCATTATCTTCTCTAAAATACCTGAGTTCATATGTTCAAGGGAAAAAAAATACACACTTTTATGGAATAAATGTTACATATTTAGGGACTATATTCAGGACTAGGGAAGTGATCGTGCCCCTGTACTTGGCGCTGCTGAGGCCGCACCTCGAATCCTGTGTTCAGTTTTGGGCCCCTCACTACAAGAAGGACATTGAGGTGCTGGAGCGTGTCCAGAGAAGGGCGACGAAGCTGGTGAGGGGTCTGGAGCACAAGTCTGATGAGGAGCGGCTGAGGGAGCTGGGGTTGTTCAGTCTGGAGAAGAGGAGGCTGAGGGGAGACCTCATCGCTCTCTACAACTACCTGAAAGGAGGTTGCAGAGAGGTGGGTGTTGGTCTCTTCTCCCAAGCGACAAGACAAGAGGAAATGGCCTCAAGTTGTGCCAGGGGGGGTTTAGGATGGGTATTAGGAAAAATTTCTTCATTGAGAAAGTGGTGAAGCATTGGAACAGGCTGTCCAGGGAGGTGGTTGAGACACCATCCTGGAGATATTTAAAAGACGTGTGGATGAGGCGCTTAGGGACATGGTTTAGTGGTGGACTTAGCAGGGTTAGGTTTACGGTGGGACTTGATGATCTTAAAGGTCTTTTCCAACCTAAATGAGTCTATGATTCTACATTTACTTTAAGGTGAGAGGAGTTTCCATCTCACTGACAATAAGGTGAGCGTAAACAACTATCTCAGGAACATGGGTCTACTTGCATGTCCCATCAACTCAGTCTGAAAGGCACCATAGCTAGGAGGAAGAGATCTGGCCCTGACACAGTAGAGATGCTGCTTTTCTTCCTACCACTACATATTACCATTGAATTCCGTCACCTATTTGTAAACATAAAGAAATGGTAACTGCTTGTTTCATAGGGCTAAGAGAAGGTTTTGCTCAATAATGACAGCAGCAATGCATTTAAAACATGAAGAACCCCAAGAATGAGGAAGTCACAATTCAACATACACTTCTTCACCTGGAGTACTGGGTTCAGCTCTGGGGCCCTCAGCAGAAGACAGACATGGAGCTGCTCGAGCAAGACCAGAGGAGGGCCACGAAGATGATCAGGGGGCTGGACAGGCTGAGAGAGTTGGGGTTGTTTAGGCTCCTGGGAGACCTTATAGCAACCTTCCAGTACTTAAAGGTGGCTTACAGGAAAGACGGGGAGGGACTCTATCAGGAAGGGTAGTGATAGGACAAGGGGTAATGGTTTTAAACCGAAAGAGGGTAGATTTAGATTAGATACTAGAAGAAATTCTTTACTGTGAGGGTAGTGAGGCACTGGAACAGGTTGCCCAGAGAAGTTGTGGATGCCCCCTCCCTGGAAGTGTTCAAGGCCAGGTTGGACGGGGCTTTGAGCAACCTGGTCTAGTGGGAGGTGTCCCTGCCCATGGCAGGGGGGTTGGAACTAGATGATCTTTAAGGTCCCTTCCAACCCAAACCATTCTGATTCAATGATTCTTCACTTCAGAGGTTTGCAATGGGAATTTTGGGGTAGAATTCAGCTGGAGATTGACACCTCAAATTATGCACACATGATGTATGTAGGTGTCCAAGTTCTCAAACAGTTAAAGGAGCCTGGGTGCTATTCAGGTGACTGGACAGTAGGTTTACAGAGTTGAGTAGTGGACTGTGCTTCAGTGGGTACTTAGATATCTACAGCAGACATATAGACCTGATCTTAGGCATCTGAATCCAGACCTGAAACCTACCTTTCGCTCTTCATTATGGAATCATGCATACCCTCTCCTGTCAACCAGGACATAAAGTATCTAATTCCAAATACATTTCCAACAGCCCATCCACCAAACACAGGGTGCAACCATCAACCCAGGTCTGCAATGCAAAAAACCCCAAAAAGGAACCTGGAGTCACAGGAAAAGCCTCTGACACAAATATATTTTCAAAGAAAATGGATGTAAGAAACTACATTTTCCATTAGGCAACTAGAATTTCCCAGAAAGGGTCCTGACTTCGCTATAGGAGCAGTTGTGTTCAGGGTTTCTGCAAAAAGGCATGGATATCTACAACAAATACACTAGAGAGCATTTTTTTGAGTGGATGCAATTGCCACTCTAGAGTCAGCAAAGCAGACAGAAAGAGATCTGCAATCCAGGGCTTTTGAGTTGACTCAAGCTTACCCTATGGGGTTCACATCCTTTTGCAGAACCTGGTTGGGAGTTCCAGCACACCTAACTACCAAATACTAATAAACACTATTTAAAAGGTTTCCTGCATCTGAGAATGGCAGCAGCTCTTGCATAAGAACACAGTCGTGTCTCCCATACTTATATTACTGAAGCATTTGGAAGTTTAATGAAAATTTAGATCTGAAATAGGTTGTGACAGGTTAAGATTAACATCCTCCTACTGCAATTGCTCAGAAGTAGGGAACTGGCAAGACACAGGCTATTTTTCAACCAGACGGGCATGTTTCTACTGACAGTGACAGAAACATTTCCACAAAATAGCCTCCTGCTGTCTCCAACACTAATGAAATGCACTGCATACAGTGGCGTAACGGCAATACATTTCCCTCAGAACACGAAATGTAAACTCTGTGTTAACCATCCTCCAGAACTGCACCATATCTATAACTTTTGTATAACATTAAGTCTTTGTTAGAGTAACTGCTGAAGGGCCAAAGTGCTCAGAAAAAAAACCAACCCCCCCCCCCCCCCCCAAAAAAAAAAATCTCCAAAATTATGTGATAAAGAAGGATTTGATACGGAAATCCAACTAGACATACCTCTTACCCATCTTTTGTGCGTACAGGGTGAAAAGGTCTGCAGGAGCTGTAGTTAGCAGAGGAGCGCAAAACAAGTAACTAAATCTATGGACAAGGAATGCCCCGTTCCTGCTCCCCAAAACAGGTGTGTATACATTTTCATGACTGTAAGTATACATATTATACATACAAAATGCATAGTGGTGAGATGTAAACCTTTCATTACCATGATTTTGAGTAGCTGTTTCAATCACACGTAGTCCTGCAAGACAGAGTCTTAAGTAGCTTAGACAGCTTAGTTATATCAGACCATATAGTTATACCAAAACATCACAAGGGCCTACCTGGAGTCATGTGAAGTCCTTAACTTGAAATTCTAATATCTTCAAAGATGTTAAATTACACAATAAAACCCTTTAAAAAATTATTTATTAATTTTTATTATATATTTATTCAGTTATTTATTATTTATATCATAGCAGCATACAACAATATGCTACGGATATTGGTGGTCACAGGATTGCAATGTTGGCCATCACAGAGTCACATAAAAAAGAAGGACACTGCCACATAAAGCCTACGGTCCAGGATGACGGACAGCAAGTGACAGACACACACACAAACATAACATGCAACATGAATAGTAATAGTCTTAGAAATTCAACTGCTATGGACATTTTTGCAGATATTAGAATAGATGGGAAGTTTAGCAAAGAATTTGGAAGAAGCCAATATTTGCTTTTTGGAATTAAACAAAGTGCGTTTTCTTCGTAAGGATGTATAGAAGAAAATAATTTTAACAATACTGACTTTATTCTAAAGGAGAAGATTGACGTAATTTTTTTAATGGAGGTCACCAACCCATGGTAACAGAATTGTGACAGACTTCAAACATGCAAACATGTAGTGTTGACGCAACAAGTCCTTTGACTTTTTTTTGGAAAAGCAAGAACATTTATGGTTCCCCTCAGATTTAAATTGCTCAGATTAAGTTTTCTATGTAATGACCTTTTCAAAAACTGTCCTAATATGAAACTAGGGAGAACAAATGGAGTGGGAAGAAAGCTCTCCTTAAATGAGGAAACATTCTTCTTTATCTATAAGCAATATCAGAGGATTGCTTATGCTAAGAAAAGAAATTCCATCACTAGATCAGACTACCAATAGATAAATCTAACGTTGAATCATATAATCTGTTCAGACAAAACTTTGCTGCACTTGGTATTGTATTATAATAATGTAACAGATTTAAACCTGCAAAAGTTTTAAAATAACTTTTTGTAAATAGTGACGTTCACCACTAATATTAATTAATTACCATTACATGGAGCAGTCAAGCTTTTATGAGACCCTCCAGCTATAGCTGAAGCAAAAGATTTATAAAAATTAAGTTGAATTTTTGAACTACAAATAATCACTATTAAGTATTATTTTGGATTAAATGCACATGTGAAATATATGAATAATCTAATCATGAGCACTGGTCAGTACCTCGAAATTAAATATTTTTCCATTGGAAAAATCCTATTTCTTGAAACAAACAATTTTGTACTGAGCAGTATTTCACAGGTCCACAGATCATAGAGAGAAATAATGACATCAAAAGATGTATTCATCAGTCCTATATTATGGCACTCAGCACATGGGACACTCAGGTTTGGGTTTCCATTCTCCTTAAACACTGGTCTTTCCTCTCCAACACTGTTGTCCTACTCACCAGACCCCCTGGCTAGATCAGATTCTTCTTCATCTCAGTAGATTTTTACAAAATTTTTTTGAAAGCTTTTAGTTTTGTTCTGCTGAAGAAGCAAAGCAAATTTCAAAACGTCTAAATATTTCAGGAAATGAAATTCTTGTTTTCCAGCCAGATGCAGTAATTATAAAGACCTCTGACCTCATGAACCCTGTAATGCTTGAGCAAGAGCCTGAATTTTAGGCTTGCAGTGTTTGACTGAGTTCAAAATCAGGCATCATTTGAATCAACTCTAACAGTAATAGAATAGAAATGCCACCACCTCCTATTGTAATTGCTCCCATACATAGAGATTTGAAGGAGTTTCAAATGTATGGATAAATATTGGAAAAGGACCAAAATGAACACAAAGGAAATTCAAGTCCTAAAAGCTATACTGGAGCAATCTGAAAGGCTTGCTTTAAACCTGTTAAAGGAAGGAAATTCACAGTTAAGACTGAAAATCCTGGCTGAAACTCCAGCCTTCAAATATACTGCATATACTGCTTTGCAGAAACAAAAAAGTGTAGGCAAACCATACAAATCAAGACCACAGTGTCAGACTGGATTTCCAGTTTTAACTATGATTTGTGACATATTAGAGAACACTTTATTTCATTCTGTTTCCATAAAGTTGTAGCTTTCAGATGGACAGGCCAAGAATAGTCAAACTAGCCGAGGGTTTATTATAGAAGCGAAATCACTGCCTTACTTGAGGTAGTGCATAGATTTCTTGCTACAGGTCTATTAAAAAAAAAAAAAAGGGGAAAAGAAAAAAAAGGAAGCAATACTTCCAGAAGTCACAACACTAGATTTAACAGCATCGTCTTTCCCAGTATAAATGTCTTTGTAGTACTAGTACTTCCCACAGCAACACCACCCAAGATATTCTGTGCAAGTATTTCAAAGCAATTGCTGGTAGCTTACATCAAACTTTGAGTAGGCAGTTATCCATAATTCTTCCAAAAATGGGACTTGATTCAATAAATAATTTTATATATACGCATATATACACATACATGCACATACATATCCATTTATACATATATTTAAGAGGTTTCCTAAAGGCCAACATTAGTTCAGGATCAGAGATATGGCTCAGATGACCTCTTGAGGCTCCTTCCAGCATAGTTCTTCTACAAGGTTCAGGATTGAAATTCCAGAGCAATCACGGTAAAAATGTGTCATTAGCCAAAAGGAAATGCTCAATTTATAACTGGCGTGCCACAAACTCAGCCTGGAGAGAGGCCGAGGATCAGCCTGGGTACTGCAGGCACAGAATGGGCAGACTAAGTCCTCCACAGGTGTCAAGACCGTTACACAATTTTAGGCAAGTCATCGAGCTCACTTTTCACACGTGAACAGGAACGACAGTGAAATTCCGGACTAGTGTGAGGATTAGCTAGCTATTATTGCAAAGTGCTTCGAAGACAACAGGTGCCGAGTCAAAACGCTGAGTATTAGTGGGATGACTAATAAAAATTGTTAGTTACAAGGAGCGAGAATCAAAGGCGAAGGGGGGTACCCACAGAAATCCAAGACATCTGGGGAGGAGAATTGGTGTAATAAAATGAAAACAAACCAAACCCGTGTTATTTGGCAATCCCACATGCAAACCACTTGAACTCTACGCTTCTGGAGCTTATGTCATCACTGAGGCACCACCTTCCCACTTTGAGAAAGCTGCAGTTTAGAGAATTATTATTTTAAAGCATACTATAAAGTTGTAATGGAGCAGCTATTCCAGAAAAAAACCTATCAGATTAAGTCACTAATCAGGACACCGTTAGAGCCGTCTTCCCCCAGCAATGAATACACCTCCTCCAGCATTTATAAGAGGGGATGTCGAAAATCACAAATACTCAAGATTTCAAGAACCTCTGGTATATTCACAGAATGCAAGTGTATTGTGTATGAAACAAAGAAATGATACACACTTTTAAAACTTCATATACAGCCCTCCATAAAGCCCACAAACCCTCTCATTAACGGTTATGATATGATTAATGTTTGTCCTGGGCCATTTTTAATTAGTTAAACAATTCAGAGTTCTACCTTAAAAAGCAGCTCTGTGAAACTGCAGTAGTTGCAGAATATTTTACTCCTGGGCTTGATAAAACACTAAACCAGAAACTGCTTTAAAATAACTGCCTGCCACAGCACTTTTAGCCAACTTTTGCACCTGGTGCCGAGAGAAAAAGCCAAGTGAACTTTCACTCACTTGTTGCATGTCAGCTTCAATGCGATGTCTTTCTTCTCTGGTGTTTGGGTTTCTAACTGGAAGAGACAAGTAAGCTAAACTAGCAGCCAATCAATCCCTAAATTCTAAGAATGCAATAAAATTTGATACCAATAAATCTTTTCTTTTAACAGCCAGAAGAGATTAACAAAGTTATTTGAAATTTTATCCTCTTCTGTTCCTTCAATAGGACGATTACCTGACAATCCCATTGAATCAAATAGCAAAATTAAAAGAGACACAATTAAGCTTGTATATACATAGGAACAGGATACGCATTTATGCATATCCCTAGTAGGTCCTCCATTATTTATTAGCCTTGATGTATTTTTCTTCCTCTTACAATAAAAGTTATTACACCTTTGGATTGTCAAATAAAAACCCAATTGGCTGAGACGTAGACCATCAATATAAAATAGCTTTGCACAGCTTCCCTCTCAACTACAACTAGTCGACTTTTTTCAGCTCTGCCAATCATTCCTTTCATGACATTGGGAAAATCCACTTAGTCTTCTTTGTACTTTAATTTCTCAGCACTAAATGATCCAATTTTTTCCCTAATTCGGAATGATGATGGCAGAATGTAAGATGAAAATTGCAAATGATGTAAAAACATCTTCAAGAATTAGAGATTACAAATAATGTAGTTACTAAGTATTGTGAGAATGGTTGCTCAGAGCAGTATCTTGTGATTATATTGAAGTTGATATACCAGCATCAGGCTGGGTATGCCTATACAAGTGTTCATTATTAATATATATGCCTGTATGCTTGCATGTATGCGATAGCGCAAAGATGCATGCATTCAGACTTCCATGTGTAAGGTGACGCCCACAGAAGAAGCACGTCACAGAATCACTGAATCACTGAGGTTGGAAAAGACCTGTAAGATCATCAAGTCCAACCATCAACCAACCCCACCATGCCCATTAAACCATGTCCCGCAGTGCCTCGTCCACACGTTCCTTACGTGTGGCACGTTCACTTGTCACAAGACTTTCCATTTTATCATGAATTCTTGACTGGGCTGTAAAATCTGTCTCTCCCTTTCTTCTTAGTCCTGTGCTCACCTTCATGGTGACACCAATGGCCATGTTCCACCTGTTTCAGCATTATCCACCTACATTCTGTGGCCTCATCTGAGATTCAATTTCGGAGCAAAACATCTGCTGATTCTCACTCCATTTGCTACTTCTTGACGGTTTCCCTGTCATCAGCACTTAATGTCCTGTAAAGCCACTTCCCAAACTCATTCTCGAAACCAGCCCTTCTGCAAGCTCCAATGCACCAGCCACAGTTTCTCTTTCAAAACTCTCTGCCTCTCATTTCAATTATTTCTGTTCTCTTGCTATTGAACACTTTGAGAGGGGGTCATGGGATGCTCTTCCAAACTCCTTCCACTACAAGTTTGTTTTCATCTTTCTTTATTTCACTTCTGTAAGCAACTCGTTGCTGAATCTCAGGCTTCCTATTCCTTATTTGCAACCTGGCTTCCTCTTTTAGCTCCATAATTTTTCTGCTACAAGAGAGAATACTTTCATTCCCACAAAGCTGCACCTAGTTTTTGTTCCTGAACACCTCCTCTTGTCATAAATCTCTGGGCTTTTTCCCAACTCTGACCCACCTCAGTAGATGCATCATATCCTGCTTACTTAGTTTTCAATTTTTCTTTGCTCTCTGGCACTTTTGCTCACGGCATGCAGATGTCCTCGGTCTATACTCTCTTTAAAAGAACCCATATCTCAATCCAGCCTGTCTCTCCAAATCTTTTCCCATTTCTTTCTCTCTCTTCATCTGTTAAAAAAAACCAGAACATGCAGTTTTCAGCTAATACACAGACTTCCCCTCTTCTAACTCTGTCTTGGATCAGTTCCAACCTGACTTTTCATAAATCCCCTCCCTTGAAACTGTTCATATATGGGACACCATGTGCCTCTTCCTGGCCAGAAATCTGGGCCTCCTGTATGTCTTCATTTTCTCTGACTTTTCTGCTGCTTTTGACACTGTTATCATCTCCTTTTGCCATCAGAGAAATTCCAGTTATCCTCTTTTTTGGGGGGGATTGCTTTGAGGGTTTTGTCATGGGGACTCTACCACTCTCAGGTGGGAGTTACCTGACTAAACATAGATGTCTACATCTGAGCTCGTCACCTAACGCATCCTTTGTAGTCACTAGAGACAACTCAGCAGTCTGGGTCCAAATTCACCTCACCCTGAAAATAAATGCCTGAAGGAAGGCAAATAAATTCTGTGCTACAAGTAATATTTCTCTCTGTTGTCTCCGATTATTTCTCCGATCAGCACACTATGACTGGTTCACAGGAATAGAAACTATTGATAGGCAGCGATGTAGTATAGTACCTAATACGCCATGTGCACACAGAGAAGTACAATGCCTTTACCCAAGCTTTAAGAAAATGGGCAGTCTAAGCTGGTAGATTATATGCTGTAATTTAAAGGAAGAGTCTATGAAAACAGGGCTAGCTGAGTTTGGGAATATTTATGTAAATCGCAGGTGCAACTACTGCACGGAGTCCACTGTACCTAACAGCTGTGTTGAAAATAATTCTTCTGAATTAGATCGACTGTAAAGCATACACTTTTTAGAGAGGATCATCTCCGTATCAACTGGTACAGAGCTCCTGCCATGTTTTCTCAAATTTATTTCCTTTAAGCCCTCCTCTGACTAAGCCACTAATTCCATCACCTCGTGCAAAAAAGTCTTATAGCAGCCACACTGCTCTTTTAAACAGTTATTTTTCCTTCAATTTGGGGTCTTAATAGCATAAGAATCTACAGACTGTGCAGGCGATGGGTCTGGAAGGAAAGAGACATGTCTGGAGGGAAAGCTTCAGCCTAAAGTAGTAGAATTCAACTGTGACATCTGGCTAAGACAGTTTACCAAAGTTTACGGGAAAAGAATGTTTTTACAGCTAAATTCTGGCCTGTTAAGAAATTGGGTAAGAATCAAGGGCTTCCTCAAGAGCAGACCATCATCTAGGTGGGTATTCAGTGAATCGTCACTACCTTCTGGTTCTCTGAGAAGGCAAGGTGTATAGGAAACTGAAAACACATACAACTTGGTGCAGAAAGGCAGCTTTTTGGTGCACCTGCAGGAAAAGTCATGAAAAGAAAAAGGGAAGAATGATCTAATCAAGAATAAGTTTAATATGCCTGAATATGTTTCACTTTTCTATGGAACCCATCACTAAAACACAAAAATTCATTGATACTTTTCGATACAGCCACACAAAATTCTTAATATATTATCTAAAATGATGAAAGATCTTCAGTTAACATACAGCAAAATCACAGGTGTAAGAGTTAGAGAGCAAATTTTACTCTGCCAGTTGTCTTTGTCAGGAACGGGTTACAGTCCGTACTTGGATTGCTCCATTTATTTGCAAGTCTGAGATAAAAGACTGTTTGTGCTAGTTTTTGTGTATAAGTTATTTTCTGTCCACTCAAGGACTGTGCTGCCATCAACACTCCTATCAGGTAGACCTCGTGGCTTGAAGATAAAAGAACACAGAAATAAAAAGTGTTGACATCCCCCACAATTAAATAAATACTGATCTAACGTCTTCTGCCGTTATCACTGTTTTTGTTGGCCAGTGACACTTACAGACACAAAAGAGTTGTATTTGCCAAAACTAAAGCACTTAAATATTAAGAAAACAAATTATGCAGTGCTTCAAAAAGTAAAATAGCTTTTGCCAAGTTTTCCAGTAGTGGTGTACTTCTTGTATTTCCAAAGTAAAATTTTTCTGAATGACGGTAACACCTTTGCCTTCAGTTCTTGTTTTCTTTCGAAGAAGAACAGATACGGAAGATGTTGACAAAGGTGGAGAACTTCGGTATCGACAGTTATCTATTAATAACAAAGTGCAGTATTAGAAACTCAAGACCTCTGAACACTAGGTGTCAGTGTAAGAAATGGAAAAATATCAAAAACCTGTTGTTTCCAATCAGGTGGATTAGCTAAGAAACCAGAACCAGCTGTGACCACATTTCCTTGTAACTGCATAACACTGTTAACAAGCCAATCTTCCTAAAAAATGTTATTCTGAAACTACCAGGTTTGCTTGAAATCAGATAAGGTGATTTAAAAACTACAATGAATTTGCTCTGTTAAACACTCTGAGATGACCTTTAAGGTTTACGAGTTACACTTAAAGACCATGCAGAATTTAACACTACTCTTTTTTCGCCACAGACATCCATAAATCAGTTTGTGTCTTTCACAACTTCAAGTTTACAGTTTTGTTACAGAATCAATGAAAAACAAAATATCAAAAATAGAAAGCTAGTGCCGAAAGTCATAGAGGTGAGATGCTTCCCCACTTCACTTAAGAAGTCCAGATATTAAATGGACGGCCAGAATGTTAAAAATCTACTTTAGGAGACAAGGAGTCACATCCTAGAAGTACCCATTTATCTCCCCTGACACAAAAGATGATCTGGCATCATTATGTCAGGCATGGAAAAATATATTTGTTTGCCTTTATGTTTCTTCAGGTGAATCCACTCAGGATCTGAGAGAAAAAGCAGAAGGAAAATAACCGTCCACCAGGCACTGACAGCTAACATATTTGGACAATTATTTGAAACAAAGCAAGTAAGATGATAAAAATAATAATTAAAACCCCAATGTTTATTGGATTCTGGAGATGATTTCAAAGATACACAGATGCTTTTGAAAGTTGTCTTGAGGTCCATCTTCCTAATCAAATATCCATGTGTTGCACACCACTGATAAATTTCAGATTCTTTTCATTTAGTTTACTAATTGCTGCCAGAATCAGACTGCTAGATGAGAAGGGTCTTTGTGTGCAGATATGGACTTTATCACATGTTCATATACTTATAATATTCCATTTACATCATACAAACAAGTTGAAGAAAGAATGAAACCCGGAATATAATTTTTCCATTTGACTTCTGCAGCTTGGGATGAAATTATGATTTTTCACAGACAAAAAGAAAGATTGCTACTTCATTTCAACCCAGAAACAGCTAAATTATTTGAGATGTTTTTTAGGCTATGCCAAAAACACTGTTGACAAAAGCTTGTTCCATCATAAACACTTTCAATAAAGGAGACTAGAGAGTAAAACCATTGGCAAAATACTGATTTACCAGAGTGCATCATATTGTGCGATAAAAACCTCATGATTACTCTTCAACTTCTTAACTTTTTCATTTGTTCTTTTCTAGTGAGCTAATCACATAGACTTTCATAGCGCTCCAGCAAAATACTAAGTGACATCAATATAAGCAGCCAACACACCCTGGACACTGTGCATCTGTACACTGAATGTCTCAGCTCATCTCAGCTCATCCAAGATTTCAATAGCCATTAATCTATGCTATAGTCCTAACAGTATATATAAAAATTAAATAGAGGATGTATTTGTATTTTGGAAACTCGGGCTGGGATCAGCTTATCAGTTGATTCATAAAAGCCCCAGAAGGCAAGGTAATTGAATACATATATATTTAAGAATGCCATAGATTCCAAAGCCCTCATGAGTGAAATTTCATGCATACTTAATTTCTCTTGCTCAAGAGCCTGAACAGGAATCTGATGTGTTAACGGTGGAAAAAAACAGACCTGTATACATAGACACATACGTATGCATACATGTACAACACACATAAATCTCTATCATTGTTATTAAAGGGCCAAAGACTGACACAGAAAACCGGGAAATGCCGGGATTACAGCTGCCTGCACTACCTTCACTCTTTGTATTTTGTACGCACTACAAGACAATCTTTAACCATTGATCCCATGGCTTTTTCCATTCAACCTAGTCAACGACTTGGATTTTTTTTCTTCACTATTGAACACGTTGCTACAATTATGTGGGCATAATTATTCATTTCCTTCTGTTTGTTTTTTTTAGGGTTCTTAGTAATAGTAACTTAGTCTTTCCACTTTTTAGATCAGCGAAGTGCATCACCACTGGATGCTGAGCAGCATCTCTGCATGACCAGGCAAAAAGCAGCAGCTCTGTCTCATAGCACATGTTGACTCTGCAGAAAGATCCATGGGAAAGAAAACATCTGACCAAGTAAGAGCTTTCTCATCTTAAGCGATAGCACAAAGAGAGCCCAGAATCCCTGACTGCACTCGTGAACTGTCTCCTGAAGTAGATTCTGTGCTTTAGAATAAATATGTCTGAATACGGTGAACAAGTCGTAGACAGTATTAGAGTAGAAAAGTGAGGACATCACCTTTCATATAAATTACCAATGAAGAAAAGGCCAGACTTCATCAAAAGTCAGACAAAAGACTTTGTTTCCAATTTAAATATTCCATAAAACATCTCCTTAAAAGACATTTTATAATACTCTTAATATATTAAAGACAAAATGCTGTCCATTTGCTTAAGTAATATAAAAGCAAGTCTTTGCCAATCAAGAAATACTAGAAAAGAAAAAAATTTTTTTTTTTTTAACAAGAAATTGAGAAAACAGTGTGTTGTGCCTGATGTGGCACCAGTGCCACCTTCACACAGAAATGACAGACACACTGCCACTGAGCTCCTTCGGTACAGGAGTAATAGCATTTGATCTCGAGAATGGCGGTGAATGGGTTGAGTCTAGTCAAATTTTTTTGTAGTATAGAAAAAAAATATACTCAAAACAACAAAATGTACTCTACTAGTCTGCAAATTCAACAAAAATGTTTCCTTAGAAAAGAGCCCTTTCTTTTAGAGTTGCACAAAAATCCTTCAAAAAATTAAACAATACAAATTGTCCAAAATCAATTTCGAGAACAGCAACCGCAAAAATTGTCAGAGACTATTTCATTTAAAAAAAAAAAAAAGACAAAACCACCTGACTCCCACCAATGCAATAACATAATCTAAATATTGACCACATTTAAATGATGTAAATGCACAGAGAAAAATTAAAAACCGCTTGCTAGAGATAAAGTCTTTTCCATCACGCACGGGAAATGCTAATAAATGCACATTCATAGAATCATAGAATCATTTAGGTTGGAAAGGACCTTTAAGATCATCAAGTCCAGCCGGTAACCTATCACTGCCAAGTCCACCACTAGACCATGTCTCTGCGCACCTCATCCACACGTCTTGTAAATACCTCCAGGGATGGGGACTCAACTGCTTCTCTGGGCAGCCTGCTCCAACACTTGACAACACTTTCGATGAATTTTTCCTAATATTCAATCTAAATCTCCCCTGATGCAACCTGAGGCTATTTCCTCTTGTCCTACCACTTGTCACTTGGGAGAAGAGACTAACACCCACCTCACCACAACCTCCTTTCAGGTAGTTGTAGAGAGCGATGAGGTCTCCCCTCAGCCTCCTCTTCTCCAGACTGAACAACCCCAGCTCCCTCAGCCGCTCCTCATCAGACTTGTGCTCCAGACCCCTCACCAGCTTCGTCGCCCTTCTCTGGACACACTCCAGCACCTCAATGTCCTTCTTGGAGTGAGGGGCCCAAAACTGAACACAGCATTCGAGGTGCGGCCTCACCAGCGCCGAGTACAGGGGCACGATCCCCTCCCTGCTCCTGCTGGCCACACTCTGTCTGATACAGGCCAGGATGGCGTTGGCCTTCTTGGCCACCTGGGCACACTGCTGGCTCATATTCAGCCGGGTGTCGACCAACACCCCCAGGTCCTTTTCTGCGGGGCAGCTTTCCAGCCACTCGTCCCCAAGCCTGTAGCGTTGCATGGGGTTGTTGTGACCCAAGTGCAGGACCCGGCACTTGGCCTTGTTGAACCTCATACAATTGGTCTCAGCCCATCGATCCAGCCTGTCCAGATCCCTCTGCAGAGCCTTCCGACCCTCCAGCAGATCAACACTCCCACCCAACTTGGTGTCGTCTGCAAACTTGTTGAGGGTGCACTCAACCCCCTCATCCAGATCATCAATAAAGATATTAAACAAGACCGGCCCCAGTACTGAGCCCTGGGGGACTCCGCTTGTGACTGGCCACCAATTGGATTTAACCCCATTCACCACAACTTTCTGGGCCTGGCCGTCCAGCCAGATTTTACGCAGTGAAGGGTGCGCCCGTCCAAGCCATGAGCAGTCACTTTCTCCAGGAGAATACTGTGGGAAACAGTGTCAAAGGCTTTACTAAAGTCTAGGTAGACTATATCCACAGCCCTTCCCTCATCCACTAAGCAGGTCACTTTGTCATAGAAGGAGATCAGGTTGGTCAAGCAGGACCTGCCTTTCATAAACCCGTGCTGACTGGGCCTGATTGCCTGGTTGTCCTGTGCGTGCCGTTTGATGGCACTCAAGATGATCTGCTCCATAATCTTCCCCGACACGGAGGTCAGGCTGACAGGCCTGTAGTTCACCAGATCCTCCTTCCAGCCCTTCTTGTAGATGGGCATCACTTTTGCTAAGCTCCAGTCAACTGGGACCTCCTCGGTTAGCCAGGACTGCCGGTAGATGATGGAAAGTGGTTTGATGAGCTCTTCCACCAGCTCCCTCAGTCCCCTAGGGTGGATCCCATCCGGTCCCATAGCTGCTACCCAGGGAATTTTTTATATTACAGACTTATTTTCCAGTTTGATTTCTTCCAGGCAGGTGTGCCATGCGCTTGCTGCAAATGTATGCATGTTGTTGAATTTACTCTACAGCAGGAACAGAATGAATAGTCGAAGGATTTTTCCCAGATGGTTTTTGTGAACTCCTTTATCCCATTCATGTAAACACACAGCGTGTTCCGGTTTGCTGAGTTGTATATACACCCTATGACTTCGTACAAAGTCTGAATGTTTAGTTAGCCAGAAGATTGTTTCCATCCTGTGATTCATTAGGTCCCTATGGTACCCTCAACTTCCTTTATTTTGTACAATCACAAATTATATTAGTTTGTCTTATTTTGATAACCCCTCTAATTAATGTCCTGCACAGGAAACTTTATTACTGCTTTAAAACAGACTCATAAAACAAGGACTTTTCCCGTTACTAGGGTGGCGTAAGTGACAGTTGCAGGTAACTTTGGGATTAAGCGTGAACAGTGCTTCACACTGTTTGTTTTTATCAGTGGGCAATTTCTGTTAATGAAGGAGCTGGTTTCAATTTTTTCTTTTTTAAAAGGAATGCCAGAAATTCTACAATTACGTATATAAGGGTTACAAGTCTTAACAGTTCAAAAACCCAGTAAGCAAACCTGTAACTGTATGATTTCAGAACAGCGCAGAGGTTACATACATTAAAATGACTAATCCAGTTTGTGAATGAATAATGAGTGTGATTTGGTTTTTAAAAAAAAATCTGCAGGAGCAAGGCTGTAAAGAACAAGAAAGCTCTATCCCTGTTTCTGTTTAAATCCTCATTTTTCCTTCTCCTCTCTCCCATTGCCATTGTCGTTTTCTCTGGATGCGCAAGTGAAGGTGAGTTTTCCCTCCTCCTTCTCCTTTCGTTTTAAACTGCAATAAAATGGTTAACAGCTGCAGGAATAAAGCTGGGAAGCAAAGAAAGCACACTGCGTTCATCCAGAAAATGTACAGCCCTTTAAAATATAAAATTCACGCTGATCATGATTAAGTATTTAGCATTTCGTATCAGTAAACCTATCCTTACGCTTGTCCCTGTATTTTCACCATTCCTTTTCCTAGTTGTGGCAAATGACTACCCAATCTTTAAGTCCCTACTATAAAAAGCAATTCACTCCACAGCATGGATTTACTACGGACTTACTCAGGACGTGACATACTGCTGAATCTCTGAATCTCACTGTAAGTGTTCTACCTATGAATTACTGCCACAATTTAAAATAATCTGTTTTCCAGTATAGATTATTCCCCTGCTGACCCATGTTCTGCGCTTCAGTTGAGACCAAAGGACTGATTCTGAATTAGCTATATTATCTGTGTAAAAGACAACTAATTTCCAATAGTAATAAACCAGAGAAAATTTAAATTGTCTGTGTGTACACACAAGGTGTTCGTATATGCATACAGGTAACACGAGACCCAAACCATGCTCCTACAAAGGAAGCAAGAGTGGAATGTTCATAAGTATTAGGTAGCAGCACAAGTTCTATGAAATTAAATTCTTCTATAGGAAGACAAAAGTAAGTGATCAGAACAGTCCTAACAGATACCATGTACAACATGATTTTGGGCAACTGAAGATCCTTGAAGTTGACGCTACTGCATTCTAAAAAAAGCCAACCAAGTGGGTTTGACTTAAATTGTTTGACATCAATTGAAGAGATCAGAGTCCATCTTCTAGCAGACACACTTTAGCTGACAGGGAGTAAACCACAACTCTATTAACATTAATTCTATCATTCATGACAGTCTCCGCAATGACTTATCACACTTTACAAAGAATTCCAGCGGAGAAAACATTTACAGGATGCAGTCCAAGGCTGTTGCAATGAGCTGTGGCCTTTCCTCTGAGCAGGCAGTCTTTCATGGACAGAAAAGGTTACTCACCAGTAGGTAGGGACTTCTGGGCTCTGCTGTTTATAAGCACATTTGTATTTTTGGTGTGCATATGTGTAATTTTTCATATCCCCTTGCTGAACTCCTTACTACTGCTAACATGTCTGTCACTGGGGAAAAACATATCTACTCTCTTCCCAGACGCCATTCAGTATCTCAGAAATAAAACATAAAGGACTGAAGTTCAGATCTAGCGCTAAATTGAATAACCAAATTCTGTGAAAGCAGGTGTCTGTACTACTACTACCATATTCAGCATGCCTAGAGAGTAAACTGCTTGTAGTTCACTCTGATAATAAATGCCCACCCGATACATTCCCAGCCCAAGAGAGGTAACGTCTTAATAGCTTTTGTGATTTAAGTAGCACATCATGATCTTATTGTCTATTAGCCTTTGAACATGACATCTGAAGCACGAACATAGAGCTATGGCACTGTCAAGAGAAGATGCAAAAAGATCTTTAATTTTTAATATCAGTCTAATAATGCTACATTTTTCTATTACCCAGCCCAGTATGACAGAACTCTGGACAGAGATGGTCAAGGTGAGGAGAGACTCTTCCTCTTTCCGAAATATTACATGAAACAGTTTCCAGATGTTTTTGCATCTGTGTATGTGCAAGACTTCAGCTATTTTGACGCCAAACCTCTCAACAGTAGTTTAATAACCAAGAAAAGTTCCTATTCCATTCTCTTAGTTACAGCCTCTTTTTCTTGACAAAGTGCTGAATAATATTGATCTGTCCTAAAGCAGGATCTCTGAGTTCCCTTTCTAAGGGTCTGAATAGATATTAATAGATTATCATAGAAGATGATGCTTCAAAACCTTTTTATCGCACATGCAAATTGTATTGGATATGATGAAAGAACGAACTAAAAGAGGCCTCTTTCCACTTCAAATGGTAAGTAATTTAAAGGCTCGTGCCCTTCTGATTAACATATTTTTGCATGCTCCGTTGAATCTTTTTTGTAGGCACAATTTTCCTGGTAACAGACATCTACTACTTGTGCTTAACCAAAAAGAACAATATAGCCTGGATTGGAACCTCTAGTCTTAGCACACATAAATAAATACAGTTTTAGGAGTAATATTAAGGCATCTATAAATACATATAGATGAGTTACTAAACAAACACTATCAGTCAACAGTGAATTTGATTTCAAGTTAAAACTTCAATGCATTGTGCTCTTCAAATACAGTATGCTCGAACAAAAAATGTACCCAACTTTCTCATTCTAGGGTGCGGGTTTTTTGTTTTATATTGCTCGATATGCAAATAACAAAACATTTATTACAATTACAATATATGCAAAAAAATTCAAACTCATGCTAGCATTCTGACACAAACTGGATGGAATTTATCTCTCAACTTTTATGCCTATCTCCTAGATATTCAAACCCCAGCAAGCCACCAAAGGATCCCTGTATTAGTCAAGTGAGGAAATAAATTCCTCAGGAGATTAATCTCATCTGACTTGGAAACTAATTTTAGGATGATGCGAATCATCCTCTGGAGATGCTCATTTCCTTCTATACATTGGTATATACTTTTAAGCAGAATTTAACCTAATGTAAAGCAGTGTACATATTGTTCAAAACACAAAAAAAGAAAATCGATCATAAAATGTGATGCAGACTTAAAAAAGTCTGTTTTTCAAAAATTTGACTTGTTAGTGCAGTCATCTGCTGTAACAGCCCGACCTCATGAAGTATATAGTGGTTTGAAGCAGTGACCATATAAATCTGTCCAAACCAGACCCTGATTTAATAGAGTTCAGATCAACTTTGAAAATAGGAAGCTGGAACTATAAACCTCCGAGATATCAAAAGTCAACCAATCAAAGGTAATCACGCTGGCAACTTACTTTTTCATTCAGAAGCTCAAACCTGGACTTAATCAACAAGTGTGAGCTCTTCTTACAGATGTTTACTATGAAAGGTGTATGCAACGCGCCAGCTTTATTGCAGGCATAGAATTAATTTCTGTGGTTTAGCCTTATACATGTATTACAGATGGCAAAATGGACATGAATTTTGAGAAGAAATCATTAAATTACATAAAGAGAACTCTGTAGTCCATTAACATGAGTAATATGACAAAATCCAGGTAGTAAGCAATAAATTTACATCTGCAGTCAGCTTCAATTATAAAAAATAGCTTTTTTCTAGTACTGGATATATACCCACACGAACACCTACATCTAAAGTAAAAATTTAGTATATATACATAATAACAGCTCAATAAGGATGTGCAGTTATTAAGGATGATAAACGTGCAAAAATCCCTATCAGAAGTCCGGAGCATGTAAAAAGCTCCTGATTTAAGAGTTCCGGCATGTGAATGTCAGAGGTCAAAGCAATGAGCTATTAAAGATACTTTCACTTCCTCAGAAATAAAGTGCTGTCTTGGGCTCAGAGGGGAAAGGTTAGAAAAGCTGTTTATCTGCCGCTCCGTTCCCATTCTTCCTTCTGTCAGGAAATTGTACATGCTCCTACACCCCACGCAGGGTTAACCCCGGGTCAAGGCCGTTCCCCAAATAAGTGCCCGGCTTTGATTTAAGTGCAAAGACCACACGGCTGCAGGTTGCATTTTCTCAAAACGCACGTTTTGCTGCAAAGCTCAGCTCAGCTAAGCTTCGGTGGGACGTAAAAGCACAGACTCTTCACCACATTATTGCTAAAGGAAGAGTGAAGCCACAGCCATCGGTTTGCACAAATTAAAGGAGGTCATTACAAAAAGAAAATGTTATTTTGTAGTAGTTTGAGCTAGTATAAGAATTACAAATATATGCCCGGAGCAGCATGTTTAACGAGCGGGAAACCTCCGGATAGGGAAGAGAGGTTGTCCCCTCCCCAGGAGCCACAGGGCATTTTCGGGGCAGACCAAGAGGAGCATAATAAGCGAAGAAGCCGCAGCATAAAGACTCCGGGAGCCTGCAGAGGCAGGGACACACCGCCAGGCTTCAGAGGTATGAGCAGAAAGAAACTACCCGGAGCTGGAAGGGACCCCAAAGTGTTTGCTGCGACTCAGGAAGCCACCGAAAGGTTGCTGGATTAAACGTGAAGCTGAAGGACAGCACCTGCCTGCAGGCAAACAGTGGGCAGGGGGAGGATTTTTATATTATATTTTTATTTTTAAATAATTCTATATATAATATATAAATATTATATATATATTTTATATTTGTATATACTTTATATATACAGACACACATATACGGTATTTCTAATATGTGTTCTGTCCCATTCTGAATTTTCTCAGTTTACAAAAGGTTTTCATTCTAGTTAATGCAGTAACAGAACCCAGCTTGAAACTTAAAAAAACCTTCTGATTGCTGCTTTCTATAATGAGCCCTTCATTACAGAGAAAAGATCTAGGAACTTGCAGCTCAAAGGTCTAGCTGATCCAGGGACTCATCCTATGTAAATATTAGTCATAATATGTATTAGTATTATTTATATACATTAGTTCCATATCATGTGCATACCCATACATGCTGGTAATTTCATTTGAAGAATCACTATAATAAGAAAAAAACCATTTGTTATGCTTCCCAAGCTACAGGTGACGTATAAGAGTATACCTTTGTGTACAAAACGTCAGACAGCAGGTTCATGCCACAGTGTAAAATACCGTTGTTGATTTCTTAAGAGGTGGTGTTGAACTTTCATTAAAAACTATGGAGAGGTTCAAATTTAGAACTGCTTCTGACAGACGAGATTTGAAACAGCCTCATTTATACAACAATTTCACTGGCTTTCAATATGGAAAAATATTCAATAGTTCTGCATTATTTTTTGACAGAAACCAAAACATCAAATAGTAAGAATATTAGAACACAAATATTACGCCAATCATGCATTAACACAAATACTAGAAAAGAAAAAAATTAGCAATGAGGTCTTCAGTTTACTAGCCACTTTTTTCTTTTTAACAATTTGAAATTTTTAAGAAAAGAATACAACAGCTTTATTCCCAAGGTTAGGTGGGGTTGCAGATATCACACAAATACAGTGTGTAACCATAAGCAAAGTGCACACACTCCATCTGCAAGCCTAAGAGTAGCTTCTGCACATTACTGAGGACAGAACATCACCCTCAGTCTCTATGTTTTATTTGAAAAACAGAACAATCTGTTATTAGTCACGTGATCAGGAAAATTTCATGCTGTTTCAAGGAGTTTTAGAGTGAAGAGTATTTTGTAAGTTATTTTCTTACCAAATTGATCAGCTGCGTGTGGACGACGTCTTCCACCAGTATTGCAGTTTCATGGAGCGGCCTGCGAGCATCTCCTAAGGAAAACCTGAAAGAAAGAGGTTTATTGCAAGGTTATGAACAAGAGTTGAAAACAAAGTAGGTGGTCTCCAGCAAAATAAAAAGAAACAAATCTGAAAAATAACAAGCTTAATACACCTATATGTACGGAAATGGATCGCTCAGTGTGCTGCAAGGAATATAAACCAAAGTAAACTGATTAAAGGAACAAAATCGCTGCAAGAATGTGTATTAGGGTACACGGTGAGAAACACTGAAACTTGCGGAAAACAAAGGAAAATCCAGTTTGTAGGAACATTTAAAAAAAAAAAAAAGAAATAGAGTAAGCAAAGCTGTAGCATGTGCGCTACTAGGAGTAATGCAACCCCCTTCACCTACAAAATTACCAAATAACTATTTTAAAAGGTGAAATGCTAACAGGTATTTTATCTCAAATCTAAATGCCAGTGCTAAGATATGGAAGAAACTACTAGGAATTAAAGGTAAGCATTTTTTTACATAATAATATATGAGAGGCTCTTAAAAGTCTACACTGCAAGATGAAACGACAGGAGGTCATAAAGAGATGATAGTGTTCGTACATGGCAAACAAAAGGCTAAGTCATTGCAACAGGAATCATTAAATGAGAAATTGGTAAGATGGGCTTTTTGCAAGGCTTTATCTTCTCTAAGAAATACCAGAAGTTGCTCTCTGCACTTGTCTTAACTGCGAGTCATTCTGCTAAAGCTGGGACTGCTCCTTCGATCTGGGATGGGCAGTGGCCATGACCAGCCTATTAAAAGGGACTGCAGATGCTGCAGAAAATCTGAATGCTAAACCTTCAAGTTTGCAGCACCTCTGACGCACTGCAGAGTTTGAGCATTTCCCATACAATGCCCCCAAAGCCCTGTGAAACTTTTCATCTGAAACTGGGATGGTGTGCCTCAGCTCCAGATCCAGGCGGGGTACAGGGGCACTGAATTTGAAATGTCTAAGAAATGCAAGTAGGGCTGACAGCTTTACTACTTGTCGGTAGCTACATTCTTTCAGAGAGGCAGTTGAAGACCCAGTGATGGTCTTCTAGTGTCCAAAATGACTGTAGGTTGCAACGAAACTCCACCCCTAATCAGTCCAGCTCAGTGAGTCTAGAGAGCTTAAGCCCTCCCTAAGCCCTACCCTCACCTGGGTAGTTGAACTGCAGTCTAGAGAAAGGAGAAGGTCTCTTCCTCCATGCGGCTTCCCTTCGTCACGTAAAGTGCAAAAAGATGTTGTCTGTTTTAGTTGACTACCATCTCTTCTTTGCTTCCGACACCTACATTTTCAGTTCAGTCCCACATAGCAGAAATGGGGTATTGAAGGATTCTAGCTATGGTTCCTGGTTATGTATGTATATATTGAAACCCTTCACAAATTTCTCTGTGCTACACACAACTTTGAAACGATTTCTTCATGTATCAACCATACTACCTATTCAAGAAGGATGCTATAAGTAAGTAATACTGGTTTTGCCTGTTTACTCAGTCATTGCGTAAGTGATAGAGGATTCAAGAACATCAAAATCCTTCACTTTCTCTTATCTCAGTTCTTTTGTTTACATAAAAAAGATGGGCACCTCTTTTTCCATGTTATGATGAACAGGATCAAGAACTGACACAAGCATTCTCATAGTATATGCAAACTTTTGTCCTGCTACCTATGCACGAATGACCAGAGAACCACGACTGTGATGGGATAAGTGATAAGAGAGCTCTGGAAGAAGGGGATACTCCTCTTGGCACATCAATTGCCTCATATATCCACACCTCTCTCCCTCTGAGACAGCAAAACCCCTTGGTTTCCCAGAACTGCGGCCAAAAAAAAATAATCAGCCAGAATCATGGATAAATTACTTCCAGAAATTTGCTCAACTGACTTTCTCCATCCCCTACATGTAGTGCGAGGCTGGTGGAGAGCTATGGTCTACAGTTGCTTGGACACCTGCACATCGCAGCTGGCACGAAAGTTGAATCTCTCAATCAGAACAACCTAGCTCAGGTCTGCTATCTAGTATTTGCATTCCAGCATCCTAAAACAGGCACAATATTTTTGAAATAAAATTACTCATCAATGGAAGTCTCATGAAATCAAAGTCATTAACCATTCTAAAGGTTTACTGGTTGCTCTACTTTTGGTCCCTCTGTATCTGACTTTGGGCTATATTATTTTTAAAACTTAAAGGTGTTAATTCCAAAATGGTCTCAATGGGGCCCAACGTTGGCTTATGGACAATACCTTATCATTACATGCGTATCAAAATAAAAAAATGCTATTCCAGTCTTACATCATCACAGTGAAAGACAACTTGTTATGCTTTCAAATATTTCCTCAGGGCACTTCTAAAAAATGTTCTCTCTCCTCCTAAACCTGAGGTTTTAGAATAAGAAAAATGGTATAGTAAAACATATTCACTGTAAATGAAATAGCACAGGCTAAAAATAACACTACAGTTTCTTATAAAAATAGTGAAATTTTATTTATAAGAGAGATTCAAATCTTCATAGGTGACTGAATATATCAATTATTTCCTTACAAAAGCATCCTTCTACCCAGCAATAAAATAAACCAATCTTTTATCTATAAACAACCAAAGAGTTATATAGTAGGGGTTTTTTTTCTTTATCTAATAATGAAATTATATCCAGTATTCTTCAAACAGCATTTGAAATTCTAATGATATTAAATTTCAGCTTGATACTTGTAAAAGCACAACAAGAACTACTCAGGCAACATCTGAGCATAACCCACTGTACTATACTAGACATAGCATGAGGAAATTACACTCTGTATTTGTTCCCTATCATTTGTCTCTCTTGTTGAGACTATCAGTGTCTTAAAGAGACGGTCATGTTTTATAACGTGTTGTACAACATCTCTAAAACCAGCACAACTCAAATAATTTTCTCCCTATTATGCAGAAGTGCCCATGTCCACGAATTGTAATGTCAGGTACTTCCCAGGACTATAAGCACAGCAACCAATCTAGATCCTATTAAATATTTTATAAACTGCAAATACCTGGATATTATATAGGAAATACATATAAAAATAGAAATATTTATTACCATATTACACTGGAATGTAAAATAATATTAAAAAAATCACAGACTCAAAACAAGTGCTCATATAGGATAAAATTGAAGTACTACTTTTTTTTTTAAGTAAGGTGCATATGCCAATTAACAGGAAAATTTACTGTTTGTTCTAATCACACAAGGTATATAAAACCAAACAGAATTCACTTATCACAACCATAATATGCTGTTCATTCTTACTTACTGGCCTTTTAATATTTAAAATTAATTTTTCTTTCTTTCTAAAACTTAAAATGGAAAACAAAACAACTATGTGAGAGACCTGGTTGCCAGGATTATCATCTTGAACATAAATTTCTTTTGGTCACAGTTTTATTACCGAGCGTTCCACACATAGAAATGAAAGGGCTTTGATTTTCTTTTCCGAAGACAACAAAGTGCAAGAACAAAACTCTGGTTCTGAGGCAAGATGCTGCCTCTGCGGCGAGATGCCCTCCCTGTCCGCGTCTAGAAATCTCTCTCCAAGTAACTCTCAGCTCCCTGAATGGCACGAGAAGTAGAAGAGATGCAATGAAGATGCAGCACGTTGATCTGAGAGGAGAGAGAGATCAAATCTTTTTGCTCCATTCTGATGCAAAAGAATATGTTGAGTTGGTGCTGAAACGTGAAGAAGAAAGATGCAAATCAACGGCGCTACTTGATTACATAGAAAATCAAGTTCCAGATGCACCTACTTTCTTCCTCCCTCACTTAAACTCTTTCTACCTTCAAAAGCTATTTTTATCTCAGTTTGCCTTCACTGTTTTCCCACGTAACTTCTGCCAACTTCTTTCCCACACACAGAACACTAGATACTGGCATGGTGGTTTCAGCAGAAAGTAAAAACCACCACACCTACCCGCAGCCGCTTCCTTTTTCTTTGCAATGGATACGGGATTTTTTAGACACTAAAAAAGTGTAAAGCTTCAATACTTGTTGATTGTATTTGTATTATAGGACAATATTCTTTAAGATACCAAACACAACCTTTATTTTTTACCCCTTTCTGCTACCAGAGGTAACAATTACAAATGCACAAGCAGTTAAAGAAGTAAACTCTTCCATTTTTTTCTTCACTTTTGCCATGGTACTTCTTCATAGCAGAATAAACACTGAACTAAGAGTCAGAGGACTCAGATTTTTGCCAAGTTGCAGCATACGAGGTAGGTTAAGAACCAAAAGAAAACCCTAAAAAAAGGAAACCAAAATTTGGTGCCCTTGCTTCTGGGAACTGAAACTGAACTTGATTTTTTAACATAACTTACACGTTTCATTTCACGTGCGCTTTGCTTTTAACAGCTCATTAGAGAGTCTTTTAAAGAACCTTCCATTCCCTAGAAGTATAAATAAGTCTTCCTATGAAACATATAAAAATCCTGTTGAAAATAGAAAAGAGCTGTTTCCCCACAGGTAAATACTGAAGAGGAAATATATCAAAATATAACATTAGCAGTGCATCAAAACAGTAAAAGGATATAGAAGACCGTCCTGACAATAGAAGCATCTACCCATTAGACATGTCGTACAATAACAAAGCCTTCTCAGAAGATCCAATTTCAAAGGTTTGTCTGTTTTATGGAAACATTTTTACAAGGGGGTGATCAACTTACCCGGATTTTCACAGGAGGATTAAAATAGTAGCATGGAGAAAGAAAAGACTGCTGCAGCTCTTTTATTGTTTACTTTTAGCTTCTATTTCTAATTTATTTCAGTTCCTGTAACGATGTTTCCAGGCTCATCAAAAGGGGTGAATATCCAAGCCACTAAATGCCTACATGAAGTATCATGGCATACCCTGTGTAAACACACACGCACATACTTGGCACATGCTAAGGTACGACAGCTCCTCATGGTGCAGAGACCTACATTTGTAAGAACCTCAAAATCTCGGGCAGCTACAGAAATAGATAAAGCACTTTCTTTGCTCCATTTCTCGGGGTTTTAAACGCCTGCACGAGGTATCGGGCCAGGCACAGCGCAGGCTTGCTTCGAAAACCCTGATGCAGAGCTCTCCAGGTGGCCAGACCACCAGGAGAGTAGACTTTTGGAGACAGAAAGCTGCTGCAATCTCCCATCCTCCACAGCCCTGAAAAGCTGTCCTGGCCAGAAAGGAAGTATAACCAGGGTGGCTGGGAGTGCACTAAGCTAGAATAAATAGTTTTCCTTACTGGGGCTTCTATTGAGTTCATACCATAACAAAGCTGCCCCAACTCATGTGGAATTTACCACCTTGAATAAATTTGACGAATCTAAGCCTAGGAAAAGTATAAAAGCAGTAAGGTAGACTGGTGAGGAATATGTTTTTTTTCTTTTCTAGAAATCCCTAACAATTTTCCTTTTCTGTTTCTACATGAAGGATTTGCAGCAGCAGGAATGGGACCTCCAGACTTGAGGGGTTTTTATGCATCTGAAGATCTCACGTAGGGCAAGCAGATACTTCTGTCCTCAGCACAGAGGTATTTGTTTGTTCCTGCCTGCAACTGGAGTGGGATTGTGGGTCACAGGGGTCCCTGTGCCTGCAGTGCCAGCAATGGGAGAGACCTGACTGGGTGCACATTGTGTATGTGGGAGCGTAGCCGGTGAGTAGGGTAAGATGTTTGGGATCCATGTATCAAAGTGGACATAAATCTGGGCTAGATACTGGACAGACCAGAGGGTCTGTGAGCTGGAGGAACCAGGAGGTCCACACCAGCTGCTGGGGAGACTGTGGGGCCTGGGGCTTGTTCGAGAGACCCATTTCCATGCGTGTCTCTGCACATGAAGATTGAGGTTCTCCAGCACTGAATGACTGAGCTTCAGCCTACTGCATTCGGCAGTTGCTAACTTAGGACACGCGTTGAAGTATCAGACTCAGACTAGGTGTCTCTGTGAAGGCGAGTATTTGCACATTTGCACACTGCACACACAAAAATACACTGAGGAGATTCAAAAGACATCAAAGGAGCTTGCAAGGTGTTCAGCCAACACGTAATGGGAACCTAGAGGCTAGACTTAACTCACACGTAGATAACTACTTGTGACATCTGAACCCAAGTGTCTGTACCAGCAAGCTGATTCCCACCCTGAGTTTTCATCTGACCAACCAAGCAGAATATGATCAAGCTATAATTGCTTACCACATACAGAACCAGCTAATTTACTGTTACAAATCTAAAACCAGGCAAGGATCCCATAAAATAACTGAGGACAAATCAACTACTAGATATATTTGGACTGAATAATATCTGGGCTCACGTCTCCTCAGTATTGTAAGAATATTCCGATGAGCACAGGAACGAGCCTGTCATTGCAATGGATGTCCCAGAGAAAGTAAGATAAGGATAGTAACTTTTTCAAAGTCTCAAAAGCTAAAGCTAGCTCTTCTCTCTCCATTTTGTTTGCCACAGCTGTTGCTGAACAAATTAGGCAGAAGTAGAGTCTGAAAGGAAAGAGATGACTGGTGCCAAACCAGAAAATCGATTAGACACGCGCAGAAGGACACATTGTACAGGGAGTGGAAGAGGAAAGAAAGAACAAAATCCGGGAGGAAGAAATTGCCCAAAGTATTGCAATAGGGGAAAGAGGTATAAACAACAAGGTCTCAAAATTATCTCTATTTTACATTAAGATACATTATATCAGAGAGAGACGATGTGACACGTTGTTGTTTTGTAGACATCATTCCTTCCTAATAGAATCATAGAATCATTTAGGTTGGAAAAGACCTTTAAGATCATCAAGTCCAACCATAAACCTAACCCTGCCAAGTCCACACTAAACCATGTCCCTAAGCACCTCATCCACACGTCTTTTAAAAACCTCCAGGGATGGTGACTCAACCACCTCCCTGGGCAGCCTGTTCCAGTGTCTGACAACCCTTTCACTGAAGAAGTTTTTCCCAATATCCAGCCTGAACCTCCCCTGGTGCAACTTGAGGCTGTTTCCTCTTGTCCTGTCACTCGTCACTTGGGAGAGGAGACCAACACCCACCTCTCTGCAACCCCCTTTCAGGTAGTTGTAGAGAGCAGAAAGATCTCCCCCTCAGCCTCCTCTTCTCCAGACTAAATAGCCCCAGTTCCCTCAGCCGCTCCTCATAGTACTTGTTCTCTAGACCCTTCACCTATCAGTGAATTTAGCAAAGGGACATTAATTTAAAAATTAAACAATTTTGCTTGCTTATTGCCTTAGCTTAATGAAAAAGGGAACAATTTAAAGCATGGAGTTTTGTTAACTAACCAGCACGTTCTACCAGTGCTACCTGAAAAAGCACTGGAATTTCTATTGCTATTTATATGTTTATCTGCTCATCAGGTAACTTCCACCAAAGCCCATTTAAAAAGAAAACGTAATCTTAATTCCAATCAGAGTTCATTGTTAATATATTTATCTGCTTGGATTAATGAAACCAAGTTTACATAGGTTTCACACGTCACACTGAACATAGTTCTTTACCAGGATTTAGTGCAAGTATGAGAGATATAAAGTCAAACTGCAAGTTGTAGCCGTGATAGCTTTTTATTTAAAGGTTAGAAGAATCATGTTTAAGTCGCAATAAAAACAAGCATTCAAAACCTACAGTAATTTTAATACAGAAATTACAAAAATTAGGGTTATTTTCCAAATTTTTTCTGCCAAGACCTTCAGTGGCTAAACTGGGAAGAAAATACTAGCATTTTGCAAGAAGCAATTCTTGGAGATTCAGATTGTCTTGTGCTGTTTGGTACATCAGTAATCACTTGACAGTGGTTTTAAAATGCTTGTGTGGCAACTTCTAAATAACCTACCTGCACTTTACGCCATCATGGCTCCAGGGCTGCTTAATGCCAATTGCTGTGCCTAGGTCACAGCCCCACCGAGGAGCTCACCCAATCTGGGCAAGACCAAAGCAAACCGCACTGCGTGTACCGAGACCTGTTTGGAAGAATTAGACCAAGCACTCATTTGGTCTATCAGGAGAAAGGGATCAAACGGGAGAGTACATTTCTCCATGAGTTTTGACTTGTTGGGAGCGTTTACCACCGTCCTAACTGAATCTGCTCTCAGCACTGCGGGGAGTTCTTGTAAATGTGAAGAGGAAACCAGAAATGTTGATTTAAGCAATATCACGGACTTCAGTTTGTGCAGTCTGTATGCTCTATAATCAAGCAAGGTCTGCACTAACACTGGCAAATACAGCTTCTCCATAACATGGGGGTGGTGTAAACTTACAGAGAGGTTGCACTAAACCCATTACAGAAAAGTACTAACAAATTTAAGTGTCAAATTACATGAAGACAAAGCATACAGACTTTTTTTACATCCTCACAGAAAGAATAGCTGAAAAAGTAGACTGGATATTTTGAGAGTTCAGTTTACTCCAGGATGGCACTCTCCCTTGTGATAACTTAAGAGCTGCAAGGATAAATAATGAGCTCCCCTATTCTCAGCCTCACTGAACTACTCCGTGTTACTCTGATCACTTTAGGATGCAACCATGCTGTCGTAAAACCCAAGAAGAGATGAGTAGAATAGCCCCATTCTCTAATATGAAGACCTAAGAGCCAACTGTGAATCATGCTGCCTTTTAAAATGAGCTATCTATATGGTTAGTCTTATGTCCACAATTAATGGAGAATGCAACAGGGCCCACAATTCCCAATTTCAAGCAGTCCTCTCCAGAGGACATTGGAAACCATAAGGTGTATATTCATCTACATGCATCACATGTAAACTGCAGGACCTGGGAGCACTCACCAGTGCCCAAATCTGGGTTCTTCCTCCTGTCTGGGACAAGCTACGGGGATTTGTTCTATCAACTGCTGCAGAGTTTGACATTATTAAGTTCCCAAATGTGGTGGACTTAGCAGGGTTAGGTTGGACTTGATGATCTTAAAGGTCTTTTCCAACCTAAATGATTCTAAGATATGTCTCAGAACAATACATACAAAAGCCCATAATTTCCTATAGTTGACAGAAAGATGTGGATGCACGCAGAAGTGCCTATATTTCAGGAACTAAATTCAGGCCTTAATTCCAGTCAAAATCCTGCATTTTTAACACCTTTGCCCCTGAGTGAAGATGGTCCCAACTGCTAACCCTGCATGTATTTAAATAAGCATCACTGACACAAGACTAGAACTTGCTTGTACATACACAGCTGCACGGGGTAGGCAATTTGTACATCGAAGTAGATATATAGGCAGGTACATAGGTAACTGGCTATAAAGTATTCAGCTAACTGGATAACAGTCATTACGTTATTTTAAGTATGGAGCTGAGTTAAAGGGTATTGACTTCAAAGTCTCTTCCAGCATTGCTTCCTCTACCAGCTCTTTTCTGTCCGTCCGTCCCATCCCGTTCCATCACCCCCAGGTAGTATTCCTGTATCTCTATAATGCTTGAAAGCATTATTGATACCTTCTCTAACTCCTGAAGGGAGACCACGCATTTTCCTTTCTTAGACCTATACTTTGATAGACAATTAGTTACATTTTCATGTCTGAGGAACGTATCTCACTACCCTGATGATGTGAACAACAGTAACTCCCCGCTATCCTACTTCTATGAAGTCAAAAGAAGCTATAGGAAGTTACTAAAATCAATTACCATCTACTTGTTCAGCAAGTGGAGACGTCCTGTTCACCTGTTTAAATACCACAGTAATCAAATTCTTAGAGTTAATATTAATTATTGAATCTTTACTAAAAGGAACTCAGCTCAAGGAAAATGCTTTTTCCAAAGTATGTATGGCAGTGAGAACGGCAAGCACAGGAAGAAATGGAAATGTCAGCTACAAAAAGGGTTTCTTTCAGTACAAAATTAAGCTGTGATGATGTCTGCAGATATTGGAAAAGCATAAACAACAAGAAGAGAAACATTACATAATACCATTTAATTATTCAAAAGTACATAGTGACAAGTAAAGGGATAAAATTTAGAAAAGCAACATTTAGCGCAAATTAGAAGCAAAACATCTGAAAACAAGAGCTAAAACCCTCTGTAACCATCTCAGAAGGAACAGAAGTTTCACTGGTGGAAACACTGAAAACTAAGCTTAGCCAAGAACTGGAGGGTCTTGTGATGTTAAACAGGTACACAAAAAGAAATCTTGATTATGTGACTAAAAATACTTAAAAATGAGACATGATCACATTCTAAAACGATATGTCACCTGCAACTAACAGGTGGTAGTTTGAACTCTGTCTATTTGGAGTCTGAAATAAGCTTCACTGATGCTTATAATTATTAAAATTCTAAAACCAGGAAGAGACTTCATAATTAAGATTTGTTTTGAGCTTATTGAAAACATATTAATGGTTACTTAATGGTCTTCACTACAGATACCTCTCAGTTACTATGGTGGAAAGCAACATCCAAAGGCATCAGTCAAGTTCATTGCTCCACTGAGGTAAGATCTAAACAAGGCAAGACATTTGCAAGATAACTTTGTTTACCTGAAAATGGAAGTAGCTTGTTTACACCACGAGTTTTTAAATGGAAAGGTCTGACGGACAGCAGGATTAACAATGTCTAACATCTTGCCAAATGGAAAGTCCGATTATTCTCACATAGAGACAAACCCTGTCCTCCGCGACACCACCATAAATCAAGAATAACACAAAATCCTCAGAGAATGAATTTCAGAGATGCTAAAGTCTCCCAGCTCCATGGGAGGTCACTCTGTCTTGACTCAATAAAGTGTTTTGTTCAAGCATGAACCTTCTGAATCATGTTCTTAAGCTGATCTTGAATGTTTTAATAACTTGTGGAAACCAAAAAATATCCTAAATTTTCCCTTTAGAAAGGGCAACTTTTGTTAACGTTTCTTTACATACACTGTAATAATATATGCAGGAAGAAATTTTTATCCAATTTTTGCCTTAATAAATAATTATTGTCTTGCAGGAGAGAAGTGGGGGGAAAAAAGGGGAAAAAAAAGAAGATACCACTATACCACTGCTACTCCACGAATCACAGAACAGGTGAGGTTGGAAGGGACACCTGGAGATACCTAGTCCAATTGCCCTGCTTAAATAAGTTTCCTCAGGGCTGTGTCCAATTGGGTTTTGAGCATTTCCAAGGATGGACACTCCACAACCTCTCCGCACAGCCTGTTCCCACATGTTTGACCAGCCTCACAGTAAAAAAGTATTTTCCTATGTTTAAGTGAAATTTCCTGTATTTCAATCTATGCTCACTGCCTCTTATCCTGTCACTGGCCACCACTGAAAAAAGCCTGGCTCTGTCTTCTTTACTCCCTCCCATCGGGTATTTATAGACATTGGTAAGATCCCCCTGAGCCTTCTCTTCTCCAGGCTGAACTGTCCCAGCCTCTCTCAGGCAAGTATGAGAGATGCTCCAGTCCCTTAATCAGCTTAGTGGTGCGTCACTGGCTTGCTCCAGTATATCCATGTCTGTCTCGTACTGGGGAGTCCAGCAATGGACCCAGCAATCCAGATGAGTCTCACCAGTGCTGCGTGGAGGGGAAGGCTCACCTCCCTCACCTCCTGGCAACAGCCTGCCTAATACAGCCCAGGATGCTACCACAAGAGCAAGCACGTTGCTGGCACACGTCCTACTTGGTGTCCACTAGGCCCCCCCCAGCCTTCCCTGCAAACCTACTTTCCAGATGGTCAGCCTCCAGCCTGTGCTGGTGGCTGGGGTTGTTCCTCCCCAGGGGCACGACTTGGGATTTCCCTTTGCTGAACTTCAGGAGGTTCCTGTTGGCCCATTTCTCCAGCCTGCTGACGTCCCTCTGAATGGCAGCACACCCGTCTGGGCTATCAATCGCTCCTCCTGGTTTTGTATCATCAACAAACATGCTGTGGGTGCACTGTGTTTCATCATCAAGGTCATTAATGAAGACGTTATACAGTATTGATCCCAGGACCAACCCCGGGGGTACACCACCAGTAACTGGCCTCTGGATGGACTTCATGCTGCTGCTATCAACCCTTTGAGCCCAGCCCTGCAGCCCGTTTTCAGGCTGTCTCACTGTCCATCCACTTATCTACTTCGTCAGCTTGCATATGAGGCTGTTACGGGAGACAGGGTAAAAAGCCTTGCTAAAGTCAGGGTAAACAGCATTCACTGCTCTTCCCTCATACACTGCACCAGTTATTTCATCATAGAGTCACAGAATCACTAAGGTTGGAAAAGACCTGTAAGATCATCAAGTCCAACCATCAACCCAACACCACCATGCCCACTAAACCATGTCCCACAATGCCTCGTCCACACGTTCCTTGGACACCTCCAGTGAGGGTGACTCCACCACCTCCCTGGGCAGCTTATTCCAGTGTCTCACCACCCTCTCAGTAAAGAAATTTTTTCCTAATATCCAGTCTAAACCTCCCCTGGCGCAACTTGAGGCCATTTCCTCTCGTCCTGAAGGCTACCAGGTTGGTCACGTATGTTTTTGCCTTCCTAAATCCATGCTGACAACTCCAAATCACCTTCTCATCCTTAACAGGCTCAGAAATGGTTTCTAGGATGACCTGCCCAGGGATCAAGGCGAGGGTGACTGGTCTGTCATTCCCCAGATCCTCCTCCTCGTCTTTTTTGGAGATAGAAATGGCATTTGCTTTCTTCCACTCCTCAGGAAGGAAGTTCCCCCAGTTGCCATGACTTCTTTTCATGAGCAATATCATACATAAAATCAAAGCAGAATACTGTATATTACGTTACTGGAAGAATAAACATGTAAATTAAACTGATTTCAAGCAGAAAGTGTTGTAAGATTATCTGTACTTAAACTTTTATGACTACAGTTAAGACATGAAGAATGAATTCATGTGTATAAAAACACAACTTAGAAAATCCATTTGAGCAAACTGTTTTTAAAATATTTTTCCTCCCCCATGGTCTATTACTTTAGCAACTGTCAATATGCAAAATGTTGTCAATTTTGATGCAAGATGTTATACAGGTCTACTTCCAACAAACTATTTATAGGTACTTCTCTTTCAGGGTGAATACGTCTAAATTCCGTCAAAACCTGATTTTCTAAGTTTTGCTAAAAGTGCCACAGAATAATCTTTCTACACATGGATTCACTGAAGTAACTTGGTTTCTCTTTGTAAACTGTTGTAAGTACAATACCCATGAGCTGAGAATGAGTGCTATTTCGTAAAATACGTAAATGCTAGAATACGGGCAGCTACGTTATATAGGTACTTTTAAAAGTCCTGTTTATTAAGGAAACCAATAGACTTCACCCTGGTTTGTTTGTTGGGGTTTTTTTCTTATACACTTGTAAACACTCTCTAACTGCTGAAAATCAGCAGATTTATCCCAACACAAAGCTCTGGCAAGAACACTTTTCAGTACCATTGTATACTAATCAGAATACACCAAACTCTAACAGTTAAGTGTCTTAAACATAAATTAATTTTACAAATCCTTTTGACTGGCAAAGGAAAAAGATATAATTTATTCCAGTTGTATAACATAATATGTTCCATTTGCTCATTCACAAAGGCTTTCAGTTTTTCAGGAAATAAATGAGACAACTGTCTTTCTAGGCTATGCGGACTGGACTATGATCAGTCATTTCTGCTCTAGGAAAAAGTTCATCTCAACAATATACCCAAACACAACTGGAATTTAACAAAGCCAAGAGAGATGAATTTTCAGTCTGCTCTCATGAGGACAGGGCGAAAAAGTGATGAGAAGAGCAGGAAGTCAAAACATCGTTGCACTGTATATATACATTGTAAGTGTTAACCAAATGTGGAAATCCCTAGCTATTTTATATCTAGATTAAAACCACAAGACAATTTAAACTAATCCACAAGATACAAAATATAAAGGAGGATGAGTGCTTTATGCTAATTTTTAGAGAAATACTATTCTTCTTTTTATAGTCTCCAAAATGTCAAGACCATTTTTCATCGTTTTAAAAATTCACATCACAACTTTATGAATGAGATCTTTGGGTGTTAAATGATGATAATTATATCCAATTCTCAAATAACACACTTCCTTATCAGATGCTAACACATTTTATAACATCAGGTTTTTGTACTTTACTATCCCCTCCTGAAGTCAATGCCTGGAGAAGGGAAGCAACTTGTCCACAGTTGCTCTGTGGCAGAAAAAGTAACAGTTATCTGCCTATACCTCCCATTGCCAGCTGGTAACAAGTGCTCTACTGACAAATCAGGCTTTGCAAATTAGATTTATTTTAATAGTAAATTAGATTTAATTTTAATAGTAAACAAAAATAGTATCAGAAGTCCACCCACACATGTAGAGAGCCTGTATTCTCATCATTCAACTTTGCAGTACTTGTGTCAGATAGATGTTACAGTACTCGCTGTAATAATGGGGAGAAATATAAAGAGGTGTCAAAAACCATGACCTATCTCAAAAATATGGGAATATTTGAGACGGAAAGAGTGTTACACATGTCAGCATTTCTCATGAACACTGTCAAACCTAACTATGAAATTGGTATTCACAGTATTTCTAGATAAGGTGGTTTTAGCTATTATATATATTAACAAAACTGCTGTAAAATACTTAATTTGACTTTTGGATCATCAGTGGTCCACAGATCATAGCTTGGAAACCTGTGCTTTAAATTACAGTTAACAACTTGGGGGCATGGCAGTTCACGCCTTCTACAACTAACGAAGCACCACAACCTCCCAATTACCAAAAATCAAACCCGCTCTGAACTGCTGCAGTAGTTACACTCTGTTATCACTGAACCGGCGAGTGAAAAATAGGAATACAAATTATTTCCCCACTAGGCACAGATAAAAACCTGTCCACTAAGAAGAAAAGATGCACAACAATTACAATATAGAATAATTATTTTGAATAGTTGGTTTTAATTTAGGTTTAACTTCAGAATGCGCTGAACACACTAATACTCCCATTTTTTTTCTGAAAGTAAAATTCTGCTGCCAGATACATCAATTTCACTGAAAAAGACAACGCTTTAGAAACGTATTTTACTTCAGAAATCAAACTATGCAACCTTCTCCCTAGAGTAAGAAACTGGAAGTTCTGTGATAAAATCTTTTCTGGAAAGTCAGTGCAATTTCATATCAATGGTGCGCTCTTTTTCCTGCTTTCAAATGGATTACTTAAATGTTTTTAAATGTTATAACCCACAATAATCTGTTCCAGGCACCAACGAAAAGGAAGAAAAAAATTACAGAAGTCAAGATGTCGCCTGGAAGCACTTTATGGCAAACATTATAAAGATAACACAGAGCAGAGAAGCTCTGGTTCAATCCATTATAAATACCCCATTCTTCTTAAAATCACAAAAATGTATTTATAGTAAAGAACTCTCACAGGCTTTTTCCTCAGACGACTTCATTTAAGTACAATTTGGCAGAATTTTTGGAACAAGAAAAGAAAAGATTTATAAAATATTGATGTTTTACAGTCACCCTCGTCTTGATCTACATGCTACAAAAACAAAAGCAAGGACTTTGGAAGATGACCACATCTTTGGCTACTAATTACACTTTCATTTGTCATTTTGTCCAAAATGTGCTCTCTAGCAGTTATACTGAGCACAGACACTAAATAATCACTTAGATAATTAATGCCTCATTAAAAACGCAAGTTATTTTTCTCATTTTATTACTGACACAATATATTGTTTAACAAAATAGATGAGCTTTGGAAAAAAAAACAAACCAAACACCAAAAACCAAGGGTGAAAATACTGGCAAAAGCTATTCCTGTATACATAATCTATGTATCAAACCTCTGTGTTCCCGTATGGCCAACTGACAGTATCGATAGTTGTCCTCTCTTTTACTCCAGGTCCCTCCCAGGACTTAGGGACAGGGCTGTACACAGAAGCAATAGGCTACACTGACCCCCTTGTACACTAAAATTATTAAATATATAATCACTTGGAGTGCAGAGGTGATCAAAAGGGGATAAGAAACAGCTTGCTTAGATTTCTCAAAATAAATAGTTTTCTTTTTTTCAATAAAAGTGGCTCAGTGGAAAGTAGGAAACAGAAGATGTGAATATCGGAACTTTAGAAAGATTTTCTCATAAGCAAATCAGGGTTGAAGCATGAGCACTTAAAAATCTTCACTCAAAAATTTTATTTTCAAAAATACGAAGAATATGTAGTTTACAAAGGAAAGAAGCAAAATCACAAGTACCAAATATGTGCTGTCTGTTTAACAATAATATGATAAGAACAGTAAAAAGAAAGATCCGAAGTCATAGTGCAGCACAAAAAGCTATGAGTCAAGAATAAAAACCAAAAAAGAGGGACAAGAATTACTCTCGTAGGGCTCAACAGCATGGCACATGACAGAAAATGTTAGGTAATTCTTTCACTTTATTAATGATAGTTCAGTAGGGGTCAATGTAAAGGACAACTTGGCATCCGTTCAAATTTGCCTTTTTTAAAAAAAAAAAAAAAGATTTTCTGACCTTTCTCAATAAAAACCAGACAAACATCAGCTGTGCTCATTCAGGCAAAATGTGCAGAACTATTGCTGTTTATTGACAAGCATTTAGATTTGAATAATTGACAGTTTGGAGCAAATTTACTATAAAATTATAGCTGGACTGAATTAATATCTTAATACGAAATTATAATTTCAATTTACAAATTTCAGTCTGCTCAAGTAGGGGCAAAAGCAGTAATCAAATATAAGCATTTAAAAAGGGATTTTTATTTTTTTTTTTATACTCAGTCCACCCAGCATTATGCCCGGTACACGAGTTAACAAAGAAAATCATTGTCATGCATACTGTTCTTTGCTTTCTTATCTGTATCTGCAGAACACAATGTGAAATGATACCAGGTAAAATCCTAATCCTGTTATTTATCAAAACAGATAAGCTAGACAAAATAAAAAAGCATACCAGAGAGTCCAAAGTCATTCCAATGAACACTGCCAATTACTTATAGCACACTTCTATGATAGCAAAAGAAAAAATTCTTGAAGAAATTAAGGACATGTGCAGCATCCTAACCAATACCGACAGATGCTCAGGGGCGTGCAGTTTTTCAGAAGAACCAAACTTCCAAAATAAGAATTAATCTCTAGAGACAAAAGTCAGGAATTGCCATGCTTGAGGAACTGGTATTCAGCATCCCACCCTTCCCTTTCTCTTCCTCCTCAGGAGCCAAGGAAGCAATGCTGGACTCAGGGAAAGACCAAATTCTCCAAGAAAGGCTGCGGTTTCACTGAATCACACACTACAGAGGCAAAAGCAAATGTCGTTTTTGGTATCAGAATGATCTGTTACAGGAGAGTAATTAATGTCTCCCTTCGTGCTGCAGTTACTGAACACCTCTCATTTCCTTCCTTTCAGTTTCCCAGTCGGAGAAGAGAGAGCAAGAGCCACGCTCCGGGGTACCCTGGGTGCCGCGGAGCGGGCAGCCACAAAATGCAGAGGTATTCTCTTTTTTTCTTTCTTTCTTTTTTTTTTTTTTAAACACCCTGACTGTGCTTCTATACCCAGGCACAGTCGTCGCTTCTTAGAGCTCCAGCTTGGCGTCACGCAAGACACAAGCAATGGTGCTCGTGGCCGAGATTTGTGTGGTCTATGGTAAGTTCTGCTTCCTCGAAAATGCGTGGCATCATACAGAGTTTATTTAGAACCTAAGTCTCTCGGGCACACTATGTCAGTTTATTGTTTATCATTTGCTGGGGAAGTCTTCTGAGGTCAAGGTAAAAAGCAGGAGGTGATATTTGATGTAAATGTTCCAAAGCACGTTATGTGGTTGCACGGTTGCAGTGGCCCCCGGAGCACTTTGCTGGTGGTCCGTGGAGATCTGGCTGGTGGAAGGTGCTGGCTTTCCCTCTTTCCAGCTGCTATATCATGTTTAATGTATTTTTAGCTTCACTTAATATTTTCCTAATATTCCTTTTCCATGTAAGCAATTAGTGTGGTTACCAGGGATGGCAACAGAGGCGATATTCAGCAGCCAGTGGGAGAAGCGGTGGGCTTCGCAGCCGCGTACGGAGAAGATCCACAAGACAATCTCCTTACTAAGAGGTGGGGGGGAAACCCACCCAAGAGGCACAGTCTTAACTCGATTTCTCCATTCACTGGAATGAACAATTTATTTCTTTTTTCTCCGAAAATTCTGCTGACACATTCATTATTATCACTGAGGATGAAGGAACAAACAAGTTGCAGGTTTTGGCCTTTTGCTATGAAGTAAAAGCAGGACGAAAAAATCCCAAAACCATGAAGTCACATTCGTTTTCCCGATTAAGCTTATAAAAAAGAAAAGCTATAAACAGGATTTAAAAAATATGTGAAATTGCAGGTTTATAGATTTTTATTTTTTTTTTTAAAAACCTTAGCTTTATAATGCAAGTGGAGATTACCAGGTACAGGAGAACCGTCTGCAGAGTTAACTCGCCAATCTAAAAGCAGAAAAAATTCTTCTGAAAAACATTTGGCCACGACCCACTAGAATTGTGCTATTTTAACATTTATTTTTGACAAAAGTTGAAAAGTTTCTAGGATTCAAATGAATTCCCCAGTTAGCCTCCACTGCCTGAATTCATATTTACTGACTTTCATCTTGCCTTTGACTAATCGAAAGAGATTCATCAAATCAGTTGGAGACAACTTAAAAAATATTATATGGAAAAAATATAAAATGGGGAACATTTGCTGAACAAAGAAAAGTCTCTTTTTATACTTTTTTTTTTTTCATTCTTATTTAATTATCCATGAAACTACACTGACTCCAATCTGCTTGTGAAGGTACAGATGAGAGAAGCCAGTCCCTAACCATGCAAGCATGCTTTAGATTACCTTTGAGGAAAAATATACTAAATATTAGAGAAGTTACAAATTAAAGTATTCAGCTTCTGAATTCTGCTAACAACTCTAACAACGATGCTTATGTATGAGTGAGTCTTATTCAGGAAAACAGCCTCTGGAGCTGGGGACTCTATGTATTAAAGGGAGTCCTTGCCTCCCTCCAAACTGCAGCGGAGTCCAGGCTCCTAATGCCTCCCTCCTCCTCCAGATAAGAGTGGGGTATTTTTTACAATTCTCAAGAGCTTTTGCCTGATGCCTAGAAAACACCAAATCCCTTACTGGCTTTCGACGTCTGTAAGATTTCTGTAGAGCAGTCTCGCTGAACCACTTTCCAAGACTTTGCAAGTGAGGGCCTTCCTAAACCTCAGCTTAAGAAGGATTTAAGGAAAACTAAATTTGCTCATCAATGGCTGACAGAGTAAAACACAAAATTGCACAAAGCTGGATGGAAAAATCACTTCCATGTATGAGGGGTTTCCTCCCTTTTCTTCCCCAGAAGCTTAATCATCACCTAAGGGGTACTGTTCTTCCTTCACTTTGACAGGGAGCAGCAGATAATGCTGAAAAATGAAGCAATAAAAATAATACTAATAAGGTGGGGTGTTTTTTTGTTGGGGGTTTTTTGTTTTCTTTTTTAAAACTAAAATAAAAATAATCCCACTGACTCGTATATCCTGACTCTGGCATCTGTCCGGACAGTTACAGAAAAGTAGGGAGTAGAAATATATTTTTAGAACAACACAAACATTTTCTCTCTTCACCCCCCCCCACTCCTTCCCCACAACGGCATTATCTACAGAGGTAGGTATGGTAATAACACTAGTCTTGAAACCCCAGTCCATCAAGATAGAAGGAAATACAAACTGCAGGGAAAGCTGTTTTCAAGTGACATACTGTGCAATCATGAGCCTGCTTTGTATGTTCAGGAAATTCTCATAAGTTTTCTTAATGAAAAAAAAAACCCCACTAAAAAAAGATTTGCTGTAAATATCTCGCGAGCCATGACAAAGTACCTTATAAAATATAACTATTCATAAACAGTCTAGCCTCTGGAATTAAAACACTGACACTTTCTATTAAAAGGTGCTTAGTCACAGTTCACTAAATATTTACAACGAATCATTTATTCTCTAATTTCATTGACTTTACTGTCGTTAGCAAAAGTCAAGAAAACTTCCTGCATGTGTGTGAATGGCTTGTGTATGTAAACCGCAGCTCGCAAAGTCAATTTTATGGAAGCAGAAAGATTTTCACATTATACAAGTAGGTCCTCCTCTTCTGTAGAAAACTATTTGCTTAAACTTCAATTGGATGCAAATATTCAAATGAATTGGCATCAGAAGGCGCAAGAGTAAACTGACATCATACCTTACAGGATAAAAGGGAAAATAAAAAGACAGAGTTCCCCAAGTTCCCCAGCTCCGCGTTTCTATCAGTAAGTTTTGCAGACAAGTCATGGCATCCTTTCTCTGTCTTTCTCTCTAAACTCAGCCAAGGAAACAGAAGCTTAAGCAAGGAGAGGGTGAATGATACAACATTACAGATCCCACGGTATCAGAAAGCAGTGTCGAGATTTGAGCTATTGGTATTGACAGGCATTTCACCCAATGAAAACAAGTTTTTCTGTTGTTCGGGCGGGGAGGGAACGGGGCGGGTTGGCATTTCTCTTTTAAGAACCTGATTGAGATGCTGTCCAAGCAAGGGAAGCTCAAATGGCTTTGTAGGGAAACGAGGTGTTTATAAAAATAAACAGGTCTCTGCCAAAAAATGCAGGCTTTAATGCTATCAGAAAACAGACAACCTCCCACACTCGGCACTGACAATAACATAATTCTTCTATGGGCTTGTCAAAGACAGAATACTGTAAAATGCTGTGGTTTTATGACACACAAATATCTTTCCAGTGAGGCTTACATTGAAACCACCTAATAGATTTATATAAATACCTATATCTGAATGCAGCTGCCAAATGGAGGAGTGTTTTCTTGTAACCCTCAAACCTTTCCATGGTTTGATATCATTAATTTGTATGGTACTAGCAAGGTTGTTGCTACCCTCTTGTTGACATCGTTTCTGCCTGTTCTGACTCTTGGTTCCCACTATTGTTGCTTTAAATTCCCCAATGCACTTAAAGACAAAAATAGGTTTTGGGTATACGTCAAGACAACCGCAATTCCTTAGACAGAGTACTTGGATCACGAGTTGGCTGGCCTCGGACTCTAACAAGAACTATCTCAGTCCACAGTTCCTTTACCAGGACCGACGGCAAAGTTGCCAAAGAATTACTAGTGAAGATCTTGTAGGATAACAGCAGATCAACCACTAATCCGTATGCATTGAAACGGAAAAATAGCTAAAAATCAATGGCACTTCCTAAATTTGCCAGTGGTAGCTTTGTCCTAGAGGAACGAATTAAGAGGAAGGGCTCGATGTTTATTAATTCGTCTCCTTTTTCGGAAGATGAAATAAGGTTCACGTCTACCCTTTATGAAGACTCTGAGAATAACTACTATATTAACTGTATCCATATTTGTTAGAATAAAATCCTCAACTCAAAAAATGCCAGCAAACAAAACCCAAAGAAATGCTTGAAGAGGAGTATTCTCCAATCTGTTACTAATAACCCCAGGAGTGAGGACGCAAAAGGCACTATTTCCAAACCAGCTTTACCCGTGCCCTAGCTTGTTTTGTAAATACCGAAGAGATCTTGGCTGCATGACCCTAACTGGAAATCTTTTGATGACCACGGCACATGCAGACTTTCCACAAGAATCCTGGAAACAAAATGTCTCAGTAGTATGAAGACAAATGGGACTCTTCCAAACCCTTTCCTCTGAAACAAAAAAAAAAAGCCACACCATGGATTTGTAGCCTTCATCCTTACCCTTCCCCCTTTTGAGGTAACACTGATAAGACAAAGACCAGAAAGCTTTCCTGAAAATCAGGCACACCTCTAGCTGGTAAAGGGAAAAGCTTCATAGGCTAATGGAAGTGAGTCAACTCAGAGTCCTTACATGTCATCGTAACTCTGAATTTCTTTGTATAATGAAATACACAGAGGTACTCTGCTTGGGAAAACACTACAGAGGAAATACAGCTAAATAACTTCAGATGCCTTTTTACCAACCAAAAAAAAAAAATGACAAGAGTACTGCTGGTGAGAATGAATAATGTGCAAGCACAATTAACATGCAGTCACATCCCTGTATTTTTATCACATTCCTATATTCCAATTGATGGAACATTAACACAAGTAAGGACTGAAAACCCAGAGAAAAGATTGATATGGATTCTCATGTTGAATGTGGGGAATCCATGAATTTTACTGCATCCAAAATTGCACTGAAATGAATGTTTTGAATGACCAGCTAAAGAGCTTTCATAAATAAGTTTAGAAAAACAAATCATTACAGATTATGCTTCTGGTAAATAATGAAGCTGATTATGTTGGTTTTTAGTTGGCATAATAATAATTCTAACAAATTCTTCCTATACTTCCTGATTCTTCCAAACACAGTCATCTTATATTTTTAAGTTCCCTTTCCTAAATTGCATCAGCTATTCTAAACATTGACAGAATCCCTTAAGTATGTCACTTAAGATACAACTGATCTTAGTGCTTGCAACCTAAGATGGATGACTTTCTACAACTAGAAAAATATACCATGTCTGAAAATATGCCAACTCGTGTTTTAAAGAATATGACTACCACTACAACTTTAGTCCATGCACATGTAAGTCAAGAAATATTGAAAAGTGTATTAACTTGCTGTGGTCATACCTAGATGTTAGATGTTCGTATACAGCTTGGAGAAATTGGAAGAGTGGCATTAATCTAGATTTGTTCAAATGTTTTTAAAATAGAGAAAACGTAGAAATACAGAAATCATCATTAGACAGATGGTTTAAAATAAACTTTACTAAACTGAATACAGGGGAGGAGAAAAAAATTGCCTCAATTAATGAACTTCTGTAATTACTGCTGTGGTTTCTCATGCTTGTCAGGAGCGAAGCATGCGTGAACTCCAAATATCACAAAGACCTTTACAACTAGCAAAAAGAAATCAGGTTAGATGAGGATACAAGGGGACCGTTTAGTTCCTCTCTTGACTTGGTTTTCATCCAGCTTGTACACTCCAAAGGCCTTTAATCTCTTAACTACTGTTTCATTAGCATCTCTGCAGAGATTCAGTGTGTTTAGAATATCTGGGAGGCTTTCACGTGCTAGAGTTGAAAAGCTTCATATGAGAAACCAACAAGCCCTAGCAAAGTAAGCCTTGGCACAAAATACTATATCATTTTAAGTTTATAATATATGAGCACCTTGTTCCCATGCCTGGCACTGCGGAAAGTTGTAAAAGAACTATCCTAACTTGTTGACCAAAGCCAGAAAGAACAGATATTCAATATAGAGTGTAAATGCCTATAATCACTTCACCAGAGGAAACACAACAACAACCCACAGGCCTGAGTTCTGGTGGAGTACCAGGGAGGAACGGGCACCATTATAAAACTTTACAGCAAATAAGATTCAGGGCAGATGTTAAAGTCCTTGTGAAACCTCTCTCAAAGTCCCCAGTGAAGAACACACTAAGCAAATATGCCCTGAAGACCATTTGTGTGTGCTTGGTCCTTACTCAGCACAGAAAGCTCGCCCCATCCCTTTTCAGCTTTCTGAAGACCCCTAAGATTATTCAAAAAGTGTATTTCCCTTTACAACATAACATTTGCAAAGGAAAACACATGTGGAGTCACATCTGTTCATTTGTAGAATTCTTGTCGCTAAACTAAATGATCTTTAACAAGATTTTCAGGTAACGATATAACTAAGTGTAAGACAACAGAGTCTGTGCCGCACTCTCAGGAAACGCCACAGAAAATTTGTAGTTTGGAAAAGGAAGTGGGAAACGTTGCTGGAAAGCCCTTTGTGTCCCAGCCAGAGCTACAGGCTGCAATCCTGTCACCAAAATACCCCCTTGCAATGCTGGGACTCAGACATCATCCTCAGAAGGCGATCAATCAGACAGCAGTCCTCGCATTGCCTCTGATGATGAAACTTTTCAAATATCAGCTTTCAGGTAAAGAAAACCCCTTTTTTTTTTCCCCTTCTTTTTTTCCCCTCTTCCTTTCATATTTCAACCCTCCTCTTTTCCCTTCACCTTAAACAACATGCAGAAATTAAATTGTTTTCATCAGCATCTAGCCCACAGAAACCAATTACATGGCATTCGGTGAAAAAAACCCCATGAAAATGCCATTACATATACTTGAGAATTTTTTACGATCATTAAGGGGTTTACATCTAGGGACAGGACAAAGAGCAGCCTTTTCTTTACTACATTTAAATTCTTTCACTTCAAAACACTGAAGTAAAGAGTAACCACTCAGGCATAGAGTAACCAGAATAAAACTGCCATCCAATATCAATCTGCTGAAATAGCAAGTGACTAGATACCTACTAAAAATTTTGCCCTGTAATGTCTTATATTCTGGAAAAAAATCACTAAAATTTCACTAAAATTTTAGGCAAAGCTATTTGAAAATGTTTAATAAGCATATTCTATTTGTAATATAAGTTACTACTGACTAAATACTTAATATGAGACTGTTGAGAGACAACTACCTCATACGTGAAAGAAAATAAAAAGCACACCAAACCGTTAGGAAGAAGTTCACAGATAAGACAAAACCCTACGAAAGGCCTTTTGAAATGCTTCAAATGCAAGACTTTACACTTTCTTTCATAACCTGGTCAAGACAATTCATTTTTGGCCATTAATATCACTGCCACAGAGCCTGAGAATGTTGAGTTGTCACAAGAGGACAAGCCGCAGAGTCCACACACCCAAAATGTATGCAAGATCGTAGCGCAGCTACGGGCAGCTCCAAACTGCTGCCCATTTTGCATACCCTGCCTGCTTCCCCTGCCTCTGGACGTAGCCGGCCCAAAGAAACCCACATCCTAAGCCGCAGGCGGGCAGGCACCTGGGCTAACTCTTCACACAGGATGACAAAATGCTTTAAATTTACCAATGTCAGGTGGACATCCTCAAAATTTGTATAGTGTTTTTAAATAACAAAATTACTACATCCTTCCTGACCTTTCCTGCAATGAAGGTAATGCAAAAAAATCAGCGGCTCTTTCCCTAACCCTTACCATCGCATTTGAAAAAAGAGGGGACTGTCAAGGTGGGTGAAGCATGAGACTCGTCTACTCTTCTCCAGCGTAGATTTGATGAAGACAAATGACCACTTCATGACGTGACTTCTCAATACGCTACATGTTCTTAAGACTTAGTGACGCTTGTCTTTTATTCTCTTCATGCAACCCTGCTCGCACAGCTGGGGGACTAGATGGCTTTAGGCGTACACGCACGTGAAGAGCAAGAGGATATTTAAAAGAGGAAATATCAATGAAATCTCCTTCCATCCTTTCATCCATCAGCGAAATATACAATTAGGAGCTCTAATGAAGGATTATAAATTATTCTTCACACCTAGCTTGAAAAATGACACAACATTATCTTTTCCCCTGGAAAGTTAAAAATGTCTGTACTAAAATGGCTGATTTTTAACTGTTCTTTAACTTCTGAATTTACTGGCTCGCTGCTGACATGATACAAAAATTTTAAATCACTGATATAAACATGTAGCATTATAATTTCCTTCAGTCGATAATGCACAGGCAAATATGTAGTAAGAAATCTGCATAAACATGTAGCATTATAATTTCCTTCAGTCGATAATGCACAGGCAAATATGTAGTAAGAAATCTGCTTTTAATCGGCTTGATTGAAGACCTTTTGCAAATAAAGTATGTTATTAGTTCTTACTTCAAAGGCTATAAACCAAAAAATAGTTTTGCCAAAAATAGTTTTCATGGTGGCAAATTCTGTCAGCCCTCACACACATTTTACCGAAAAATATATAGTATTTTGTTAACTTTCTTGCAAAAACAAAACACAGCAAAGTGTTTTGCTTTGTTATACAGTCAAAGAATCAGATTCAAAACCATTCCACAAATCAAAGAGAGGTTAAACTTTATTTTATTTCAGACCCTATGGGTCAGAGATCAAATAATAATTTAACAATAACAATTAAAATGCATTGATTTGTTTCATGTTATCAAGTAACTTTCTTACTTGACCTACACAGGTCCTTCATTTTTATATTTGCCTTCAGAGAAGCTATAAAAACATTCACGAGTAAGACTTCTGCTTGGCAGAAGTACAACACTGTAGATGGTATCTCTCACTTCCTATCCAGCCTAATTTTGAAAAATTACGCTGGGACATTTAATCTCCAAAATGAAGGTTTTGGAGCACATTAATCTGAGCTTGAAAATCATAACTTACTAGGAATTGCAAATATTTGTATAAATAAATATGAGAAATTGCACTTCAAAAAATACCCATTTGAAGCTGAAAATCTTTTGGCTAAATCTAAATAAAGATGAGGATTTGGGTTTGTTGGGTGTTTTTTTTCTTCACATAACAGCCTGCACAGTCCTGTCACTGGGGAAATGAATAAAACTGATTAGAGAGGTGGTTTTTAATTATTATTTTTGAGCTAATTCAGTTTTCCAAACTTTTTTTCAAGAAAGCTAATTTTGCTTAGCTTCTCAAATGCATGCATTTTGTAATTGTATTGAGGGTTACATATAGTACTACACAAGCTTTATTTCACATTCACAATATATACCAGCATTTGTTCAGTGTCCATTAACCCTTCTTTACGTGCCTCAGTCACAGTGAACCAGTTAATATGGATCTTAATATTCTCATCAGCAAAAGAAACATCACCTGGAAATACACAGGTAAGTTTCTTTGATCCCAACTCGGAAAGAAATCTCTCTGCAATCATACGTATTTCATATTCGGAGAGGGTTGTCAGAACTAAAACAGCTGGAGAAGATTTTGTGGTGGTGGTGTTCATTTCTAGTCATCCTCTGCCTGCAGCTTCCCCCGAGGAAGTCCTGCTCTTGTTACCACACTTTGTGGTACAGAAGTGTCCGATCAATGTCTAATCTCCATTTTCAGAGATGTAAACTCAAAGATGCTTGTCTTGAACTTAGTCTGTTATGTGTTCATAAACGTTGAGAAGTGTTCAGGATCATATGAAGGAACTAATTAAAAGACGTGATGTTTCTTCAAAAAAATTCTGATGGTTAATTTAATCAGGACAAAGTAATTATGAGATTCTAACCTCATTAAACTATCACTTTAATGAAACCCTAAGGACCAGTAACACAAACATTCCTCACACCTCTAAAATACAACCTGCATCTCAGCCACATCCCGGTTCTAGATGGTTCAACATCACCACACAGCTGTGGTTTTTGACCCTCCTGCTCCTTTATAATATAACCTCCTGCTAGCTGCTTCACTTGTCTTTTGGAGAAATGGCAGTGGAATAACCCGTAGGGAAACTTCTAGCCCCTTAACACTCCAACGTTAATTCCCTTGGCCCGCCAGGGAAGAACGTCCTCACAGAATGAGAGTGCCAGCCAACTCACCGTTGCAAATTTACATGTTAATCTACCTTCTTTTGAACTTTTTGCAGAAATAAGTCCAAAGATTATGAAACTTCCCCCCACTCCCCAAACACAATTCTCTGAGGAGGGCCAGAATTTGTGTATTTTACATTGGCAAGCTAAAAACTCCCTAAGATCTTGCTTATTCATAAATGAACATAGAGTCTGCAATTGAAGAACAAAATGAATCTTAATTACAGGGTTTTTTTCCTAAATGACAGTCATCAGGAGTCTGAGCTGGATTAATCTTACATCTACCATGTATAAATATCTACATCTGCATTTCTTGATAGCCTTACGACAACATTGGCAATCTTCTGATGCTTAGGAATACAAAATAATGAAAAACAATTATTCAAAAAATCCCAAATTCCTGGCTGAGCTTTCCTAGCTCATGTGCTACCTGAACTCCATTTGGACAGGGCTGCTACCACCGTCCTACGAGACTCCCTACGTGCTGCATTTGAAATCTAAGTAATTAGGCAGGAAAGTGATGGAAACCAGCACAGAGCCAACGGCACAGCCCTGCAGAACCAAACCCCAGGTTTCAAATAGACATTTTAAAGCAAGAACACCAAATCCAACTATTTAAGCCGCATTCTTTCGGTGTTAAGTGCAGAATTAAGCTTGAATTCAGAGATAAAAATCACAGTGCAGATCTATCTTATACACGCAGGTCATTTTGCATCCTCTGACACTTCTGTTGTCATCTATAGCCTCTAAACAGCCTACATCCGTAAGAGAAAAAAAAGATTTTCTTCAGTTCCTTCAGTTAGTACTTTTCAGAAAAGATTTATCACTTAATTTTAATCAACTGATTATTTATTCATTTTTCCCTCAAAATCCATTTTTTCCTTGAAGTCCATGTTTGTTTTTTTTTCCTTGATATTAAGATCAAATTTACATGAAAACAAACAAATTGCTAACATCCATCTTAATTAACCCAGTGCTAAGCTTTGCTTCCCTTACCAGGGATGACTTCTTTAGCATAAACTCAGTTCTTAGTCTACTTACAATTCAATTCATTTTACATTTGTAGCATAGACCAAATGTTCTAAGCCAAAGAAAAAAAAAGAAAAAAGGATAGCAGACTCACATATCCAAGTATGCACTTTCAATTTACTCTAAAATCAGATTTCTATAAACAAAAGTCTTGATGTAAAGCATTTCTATAAAAATGGATGAGAACAAAATTAGTGGTTTTTGCAGAGCATAGCAGAACTGGAAACTAAAAATATTATTTTAGGTGGTGAAAACAAAACTTTTTGCATATGTAAGTGAATTATGGTGGGTTTTCCTGTTGCCTGTAATTTAGCTTCAGTAATGAACAGCTTTTTGGGTCTTTCTGTGTTGTGTTTTTTTTTTTCCCTGGGGAAGAGGGGATTTTAGCATTTCTTAGAAGTCAACTGAGAGGAACAGCATCTGAAAATGATAAAAACAACTATTGATAAAATAATTAATTTGGTTTCAACACAGAGGCTATAGAAATGCTGTTGTAGAAAGGGCAAACATGTGTCTTAATTATAAATCCCAATCCTTCATTTAATTGTTTAGTTTCCACAAGCTTCCAAAGTTTAAAGTACACTGTACGGACCTTTCAAGATTAATTCAACTAAACCAGCTCATGATTGCTTCCTACAGTTTCTAAATGATGCTACAATTCATATTTTTATGCCCTCTGTTTGGCAATATAGAGAAAATGTATTTAAAAAAAAAATCACAAGTCTTGGCAACCACTGCATTTTACTAGAAAGGTATGTACTTACAATAATTTCTCTTCCCCCCCCCCCCCCCCCCCGCCTTTTTCTGGCTAAGAGCAGGAAAGAGTAATGATCATATCTAACATTTCAATCATGTTTTGTAAATTAGGAAATCCCTTATTAAGGGTGAACAATCATTATCCTCAATGAAGTATAGGAAAAGTACTGTGAAAGCGAATGAAACTACTTTTTCAGGATCATTCATGATTAAGAAAAACAAATTCAATGGCAAGTAATATCCATTTTCCAAAACATTTTTCCTTTGCCAAACACATGCCATAAGACCAACAAGATTTTTAATGGTCTTTTTTACACTCCTATTTTCAGCAAAACTTCCAGGAAGAAGAGCGAGAGTTTTGTTTTAAGCAAAGAACAGGGACTAGATCCCCAGAAACATCTCAGGTGGAGATAACAGTTTCAGGTGAGGCTTCCAGAGATTTGGGTCCACAGCAAATAGAGGGTTGTGACCGAATCAGACTTTGTGATGGAAAAGTTTATCAAAGGAACAGAATAGTTCGGAAGTCTCCAATAGCTTGGTTGATAGCTAGCAATAAAACTGCACACATTTTACTACTTACTCATGAAAGAAGCACACCAGCAGAATGACACAGGGGAATTTACCCTTTTCAATACAGTTGCATCTTAGAAACTCCTTAATTGCAAAGCTCCTACTGGTGTTTAACGAAGACATAAGTATCACAGGTTCACTGATTAAAGCAAGAGGTTCTATACTACTTGCAAGATTTGAACACCCTTGGTGGAAAAGTTTACATACGAAGAGTAATAAAAAGGTTGACTGAAAGTCAGAATTCAATTTCCTTTTCTGATGAAGATATTATTTTACGGAGAGACATTAAGGTCCTATAAAACAATCAATAATCAATGTACCTTTTTGTAAACAGAGGAAATAAAAATAAATCATAATGGTTAGCAACGATGTTCAGGAGGTATATCAAAGGTCTGATTTACTACAAAGATGACATTGTGGTGTACCTCAAAAATACTTTCTCTCTACCACCTTCAAGAGCTGTTTTTAAAAAATTGACATTTCTAGTAATTGCCTCATTTTTAGATCCATCATCTCTGTCCACTTTTATCTCACAGTGTATTTTTGAGATTTGTCCAAATGTATTTAAAATTTTTGTTTCAAGTGACACTTTCTTGTCTAAGTCTAAGTAAGCTGTTCCACAGAGAACCATGTCAACATCCAAAGCAAACCTACACTTAGAGAGACGTGCTGCTTGTACTCTCGGTGGTACGGTGGTTGCCTGAAAATGAATCGGTGTATTCCCAGCAGCTGGTGACCATTCCGAATTTCCAAGTGGCAATGCTTTTGTATTAAAGTTTACCTGAGCAGGAAAATCCTTATAAAGCTTAAACTGTTAACTGCCCACAGGTTAGAGCTAATCTCCCTTTTCTTCCTCTGTATTGATGCATTTTAAAGCAACAGTTGTTAAGGCTGCTGATTTCAGCACAGTGAAGCAAGTATTTCCCTGGATTACTTCAGAAGCCATTGCAAGACTTCTGAAGATTCAAGTTTTGAAGGGCATTTTCCTAAAATCTCACAGCTACTAGGAAGTATTAGTTAATTTCCATCGTTTTCAGAAGAGTAGAGGTATAATCAGAAAAAAATCAGAAGATAAAATATTGCTTGAGAGTACTTATCCTGATTAAATAGCCCATACTCATCAAAATACAAAATTCCCCAGCTTGTCCACGACCATCCTTATGGATTTTGATTGCTGCAAGGGTGGCAACAAATGACTTTATTATAGGTCTTATGCACTGGCTATTTCAGATCCATTTCTATAACTGCGGCAAATCATTGCTGTAAAAGCAAAACACTCCTGCAGAGCAGTGAAAGTAGCAGAAATTGCAGCAGTGGCAGGGTAGGAAGTAAAGCTATGGTCTTAGGGGAGGGTCATAAAGAAAGTGCTAGTGAGCTGTTACAGGCATGCAACCACAGCCAGAGCAGTGCACGAGACTCAGCTCTATGAACTGCTGACTATCCTAAAGAGCCCGTGAGATTTAGAAGCTCAGAGAAGTAGATTTGGAGAAATTTTTCATAATTGTTTATGGTAAGACTTGATTTTTTTAGAAGTTCGTATTGTAGGTGTACATCCGTAAAGCTTGCTGCAGCTAGGAAGAATGAAAAATATCAGAGCATCAGAATCTTTGGAGTGGGAAAGGGAGGAAAGAGGGATAGAAATCCCATGCTCGCATGCCTGACCCCAGACTGATAACAAACCCAGAACGGTTCTTCAAGGAGATCTTTATCCTCAGCCCATAATCTGCATCGCTCATCATGTATCATCACCCAGAGAACAGCATGAAGAAGTCCTGAAAAAGAGCTGAAGCACTCAAAAGCTTCTCACTTGTAACCAGCTGTCTTGGTTTATGTAATAAATCACCTCTCCCTACAAATCCTGCTTCACTTAAATCAATCTCTATAAGTACTCTATGACCACTTAAGTCACCTAATTTATTTCAATCAAAGTTTTGGAAATAGGCCATGATTGTGACTAATTATTAAGGCTATTAGGGGATGGCAAAAAAACCAAACTCAGTATAAAAATCACAAACAATTCTTAAGACTCCTTTCACATTACTGCTATGTAACCATTCTTTTGGGTTTTTTTCCATCCTCGATAATGTTCTGGTTAAAACCATCACTGCAACAGAGCAGAGGAATGGGATTCCCAGCTTGTCAGCTCTGGCGCCCAGCTCTTGCAGACGCAGTATCTGTTGCCAGAGAGATCTTCTTGAAGGAGAACCTGAGCAAGACACGCTTGTTGAACGACGTGCAATATTTGCATCTCGCCAAGTGCAACCCTATCTTCTTAGCACGATCCCAAGAGCCCTTGTAAGCGATACAACAGGCGTGAGCCATCCCCAGCGTACCACAGTTCTCACAGACACACGTTGTAACTTTCGACTCTATGGTCGATACCTCTGCGAAACCAGTCTTCTGGGACAGTATTTTAGATTACAGAAGGATTAACTCATTGTCTTTAATAAATATATTAGTGATAATATAACAAAACATCCTAAAGACAGAAAAAAAGATGAGCCTGAAGTTTGTTTACATGACAGAGACCAATCTGAGAGGCAAAGCAAGAAAGTGATGAAACCCAATTTTTAAACAACGTGTAAGTTTTTGCTCGTGCTTGTATTTCTCTGATATTTCAAACAGTGGACTCCACGACACATCAGCTGCATAAGCAGCTATCTATCCATCTATCCCTGTCACATGCCCCCTTACCTTTTACCTGCGAGGCAAGAAACAGCGTGTGCCACATCTAACCCACCAGCAAGTAGGTGCCGCTTGGCTGCTGGGTGCATGCTGACCTCTCAGCTTCTGCTGGGCCAAACAAACTGCTCCCTGCCCATACATTGTGCCCATGAAGGGGGAATTTAATATTTCTGGTATCTTCACCACTCAGCTAAATGCGATTAAAATATGCCAATGATTTTAGTTGACATTAGCAAGACAGTGTAACTGCGTAAACTCATCATCTTAGCATGCCATGCTAGAATGGAAATCCTTAGTTACAACCAATGTGCATGAAGGAATTTCAACACTCAGTAATAAAAGTAAATACTGTTGTCCTTTAAACACACTTTGATGTTTTCTGTAAGTAATAACCACCATCAGTGTTCACAGAATCACAGAATCACTGAGGTTGGAAAAGACCTGTAAGATCATCAAGTCCAACCATCAACCAACACCACCATGCCCATTAAACCATGTCCCACAATGCCTCGTCCACATGTTCCTTGAACACTTCCAGGGATGGTGACTCCACCGCTTCCCTGGGCAGCTTATTCCAGTGTCTCACTACTCTCTCAGTAAAGAAAGTTTACCTAATATCCAGTCTAAACCTCCCCTGGCACAACTTGAGGCCAAGTTACACGCTTTCTAATTTGTACATAGTGCTCTTCCCGTACATGTAAAGTTACTTCAGAGATACAGGCAAACTGTGACAAACACAGCTGAAAGATTTGCTCAAGATTACAAACACCACCACCAGCAATGCTGAAAAGACTGCGTGTCCGTTCTCTTGACACCCAAGCCACCACTCCAACCATATGGCATCTTGTCTCCTACGTAACAGTTTCCATTGCTGGACCTCAAGGAGGTTTTTCATGTGAAGTTTGGCTGGACCCTAGGAACTGGTTTTAAAAAAAGCTTTTATTCTCTCCTTCTATACAGTCTTGCCCTTTGTCACTACCTAATAACCTCAGAGCGTGAATTACCAGTTCTTGGATGTCTGAAGCCTAATCAACATGGGAAGCTGGGTGCAGGAGCAGGACCCTGCACAAGCGCACGAATTCTGCGCTCCTGTACTCCACTACCAAACCGCGTGCTGTGATCGGGAGATTTCACCAGTGAAAAGTTTGGAGGGAGGGAGAGCTGGGCAGGGAGGTTGGTTCACTTGTTTTTTTATAACTGAGGAAGTTATGATCATATCTCATCTAATCTAATCACAAAACACATTACAATTTGGTTTCAAACGTTAAAACAAGGCTCTGATATAACTATAGAAACACAGCTGTACCTTAAGCCATCTCTCATTTTTGCTCTTATCTTACCAGGTACTCCTTTAAGCAAAGAAGAATTACTCGCTGTTAAAAATGATCCTAAAACTCCAATCTATGACCAAGTATCTGGCTAAAATGTACAAGTAACTAAAAAGATGGGAATGGAAAAGGGATGTCTGTAGTTGCTATTTCCATGAAAAAAAAGTAAGGGTGAGGTCTTTTTTTTTTTTTTTCCCCTCCAAACCCTCAGGCATCAGACCACACAAAGACATTTTAACTGGTCAAAGCTCAGAAATTTAAAGAGGAAGTCCTCTGGACCAAAGAAAACAGCACTCTTTCCAGAAGAAACTATGGTGGATCTAACTGAGGTCCTTAAAGCTGAGACCCTTTCTAAGACTTAAGAGTAAATTGATTCTTAAATACCTTTCTGAATTTAGAGATAGTAAGTTTATTGACTTTATAGAACGCTTTCTATTTAGTGAGTAGGGACCAACTTAATGCCCTTAAAAAACCCTAAAAAGTTATGGTTAACTGACCTACAGATTAGCATTCATCAGACTGTCCCAAGGATAAACCCACTTCTGAATATGACAAAAATCACACCATGAATCACAGAACAAACGCACCAACAAGGTCCACTTTAAGACCACCAAGACTTGCTAGATCCAGATTTAAGAATCCCTAAAAAAAAGAAGCAATTAACTAGATGTCTTAGGACAGAGACCAGGATTTGGGATAAGGTTTGTTTCAATATTTAAAACCGTTTGAACATCACTGGGATAATCGATTTTCAATCTTATCTTTCAAAAAAAGAGAGGCAGTGGTGCACTTGGTGCTTAAACCCAAAGCAGACCCAGACCAAAGTAGATTAGCTGAACTATAGGATCGTAGTATCTCAGTGGCAATCACAGGTAGTTAAAAGTTTTAACACCAAATCCTAGTAGAGGGTTGCTGCCAGGATCACGCATCCAGCAAACCGCTAAATTTCTGCCTTATCTGTAACAGTGGGATAAAATCCATTTATCATAAGCATTACCTTGAACGATAACTGATATTCACACAGTAATCTAAAATATACACATCCTATTAAGACACCAATTCTCAGTATCAGAGACCAGCTATGTAACTAATTGGCAATTATAATTAGGAGTAGAGAATATATTATGTAAACAGAACTTGAGTTTCTACTGACTTAGCGTAAGACTTTCTTTTGAAGCAATGACGTGATAAAACAATCAGATTTCCACAGCGTATAAGATCATTTAAATCTTGTCAAATAGAGCATAGCAAAACAGAAATGACATATCAATAGAAAAGTTATTACAATTATCTTTAATGTCTAAGTATATTCAATTTTTTAAAATTTTCTAAACTGGGGCATATACCAATTTACTGACAAATCCAGTTAGAAAGTTTTGTTAAAAAATATCAATTAACAGCTATTCTTTTCACACTGGAGGCGCATTGTCATTTTTAAATGACATGCTTTTAACTCACGATCCAACTTCAGTTGTCGGTCCACAGAATTCAAGAATGTCTGGATTTTGGCATTCAAGTCTGAGTAGAAATTAACATAATTCAAACAGCAGCCGAAATACAGCTGTTCTGAAATCAATCTCCCCAAAACTTGGGTTTTGTATTTTTATATTTGACCACGTGAAAGGTCATAAAAATTGTATTAACACAACTTCCTGAAAATGCAGCAAAAACGTTTTGTCAAAACCAGCTCTAAAGCTGGTACACCAACTATCTACTTGATACTAAATATGGTTTTCTTTTTTATGGAAAACCTTTCCATTATTTAAATTAATTACTATCAAGAGAGCTTTCTGGAGTCTTTTTATTATTTAATTTCCATCTATGAATAATTTATATTATCGTTTAATGAAAAACATTCCTTACATTTTATTCCTAATGTATTGTTACAACACCTTTCCATCTGAAGTTACTAACATCTCAATTACACGTTCGTATGTATTTGTATACATATATACACTTATCTAGTAGTTTTTAAATCTTGTGAAGGGTAACACATTCTTTAAATACTGAGGGCTTTTTTATTTTTAATATTTTGGGGAGAATGAAAAGGACTTAATGAACTGGACTTAGGAGGTTCATTGACAAAGCGAATTCAACACACCACCGTCAAGTTTATGTCTACAATCTTATTTTTGGCAGCAGAGTGATAGGCAGAAGATGCAAAGAATTACACGCACTATCTGAAGAAGGCTGTGTAGAAAGAAATACTGTTTTATCAGGGCTTAGTAGTGACGTGGGTTATAAGGAGACCCTGACAGTAGCATGAGACTACCTAACCCTACTCACAGCTTAACAGAGTGATCCCTTTCTAGTTAAAACACTTTTGAACAGACACTTATAATTGGGTTTTTTTCCAAAGAACTACTCAGCGAAACTTTTCAAAAAAGTATCTTTATCAAAGTGCTCTAACTCACATAAGAATGTGCTTTATCTTCCTCTATGTCTTAAAAATAAAAAATAAAAAATTGCAATAGATCCTTTCATCTTTTAGTGACAGCAAATGTATTGAACACACAGTTTCTTTCTTGGAACTGAGATAAAGTGCCATTCGTTGTCAGAATTTAAAACTAATATTAAATTGACCTCCACTCCTAAAAACTGCAAGGGCATATAATTTTTTTTAAATTACAGTATATTGTTGCTGTAAGGTAATTCACAACCTCAGAAAGTAACTGTCAGTGGTATGCTTAATTTTAACTCTTTGCTGAGTGTAATCATACACATGACCATTTCAACACCATTGCTACTCACTACTGGTAAAATTAAATTTGAATATGCTGTAAAAACTACTACAGATACTGTTTACTGGTAGATCCCAAAATACAACAGATCATGTGTTCAGATCAATTATTTAAGTAAAACTCACATCCAAATGCAAGGATGGTGACCTGAAATCACAGCTGGAAGGCTGGATGCAAAAGCCAACGACTCTGTGCGACTACAAGAAAAAGGCAAATAACCCACTAAGTTGTGGGGTCAGGGCAGAAAGAGCTCCACGTAGCCAGCACAGTACCACGGCAAGAACAGAACTCAACGGCATTGCTGAGATCGGAAGCATAACTGTATTTCTTCTGTACGTTGGAAAAAGATTTTGCAATGTTTTGAATGGTTATATAGTTATAATTCGAGTTCTAGAAAGAGTTGAAATAGAAAAACTTGTTATAAATCAGAATTCATTTGATTTTAAATTGGTATTAAGTAATTACAGCTAACATCCAAGAAAGACTCGACCAAAAGCTCTAGATCAAAAACTGGCTACAACTAAAATCCAATGGAGCAATCAGTTAAATTATTGAACCATGGTTTGCATTATGATTTAGTTAGCAAATTCATCAGCCTCCACAAAGGCGCTGCCACATTCCAATGCCAGGCTTATACAGAGGGTTAAACCATGTTACCATTTCGGACTCCTTCTAGGTTTATAATCTAAACTAATTATGTAATTTAATTAATTACGTGGGTTGAGTAAAAGAAAAACTTAGGCCTGCTGTTTCTAAAATGTTATAAGCTGAAAATTAAGAGACTTTTTTTTTTTAAACAAAGGAAAATTGGAATCATTAGCTGTTTTCAGAGCAATATATCCAAAACGTAGCATGGTACTATCTGTGGCAGGACTACATTCACCATTTAAATGGCAAAGAAATTAAACATATCTATTTTAATTAAATTATTTAAAGTATCCAATGCTCCTATATCTGGAGAAATAATTTACTCTATAGGACAAATTCTAGGGAACATATAAAACTGGCATGCCAAAATAAGCCAGAATTGTAACACGGGATTTCTGGCCTCCTACAACCTTTTATTATCTCTATAAATAAGATTATAGTTCATTATCTGTCTTGTATGCCATTTATAAGGAACAGTTAAGCTAGAGGAAACCGGCCATACAGAATCTGATATAAGAACTGTTTAAAGTAATTCAAATATCCATACGGATAACACGAAAATATAGGGGTGAAGGTGTTCCTCCGAGTAGCTCTATTTGTCCCAGAGTTTGATTACCCCAGACAATACAGACGAAGGTGTGAAGACAACACAATTCTGATTTCGAAAACCCCTCCGCAGCATTCCTGTGCAGAGAGACACAGTTACGAGTCTGTCTTCAGAAGGACTCCTACCATTCTAAAAATACTGTCCCACAGCTGTTTAAAATTTATTTTTTTAGACCATAGCACCACTGTTTGGTTGTTTCCAATTTCTGAAACCACAAATAGTAAAAGTGTACTCAGTCTACTGCAAACATAAATAGCAAATGCACGCTTCAGCACTTTTAAAAGGATATGGAAATTGGCAACAAAAATGCAGTTCATGTTGAAAATTTACGAGGGCCCTGCCATATTTCTTCAGAAATACAATCAGGTAAAAATTAGGAAGATCTCTACCAGCTGGGTGGCATTTTTGTGTTTTCTTTACTTATTTTTTTTTTAACTGAAAGACTTTCATTATGCAACTTCTGGCACTTGATAAAATAGAGCATGGTACCTTTGCTAAAACCACAGTTTCTTTGGTTATGTTTAGCGTTACACAAACATCTTTCACCTTAGATATCCTCTTGCATTACTGTGTTTAATTTCAAATACTCTAAGGCACATTACTTTTTGACAAAACTATTTTACTGGTGATCAGTAAATGAGATGTACAAATTATTCCTTCCCTCCCCCAATTTCACAGGTCATTTAAAAATAATCCAACCCTTCACAATTACACTTTCGTATAGTCGGAGCTTTATGTACTTATTTCTATTAAAAGCTAAACTAGTCCAATAAAATCATATTTTTACGTGGATTTATTTCAAGAAACACAGCACATAATGGCAAAGTATCTTCTAGGTAAAGGTAACAGTAGACATGTTAACAAGTGTGATTACATTCTTTTGATGAACATCAAAAGTCTGAAAACCTGAAGGAAATGTCAATATTTTTTCGTCTGAAGTACACTTCTTGAAAGAAGTCCGGATCCCAAGGAAGTTGATGGGAGTTTAAAGTCAACGGGGCTGAGCTTTCAGCCCGAGCGTGTGTGAATTCAAGTGAGCTCACTAAGAAAAATATCTATTTAGAGTGCTATTTGCGAACTGTTTTGTCCTGCCATAAATGCAATTAAAAGGAGAAAGGGGTAATATTCCTGCTGATCAAAAGTAGCATTTTGGTGGTTTCTAGAGCAATAGACTGTTTCTATCAATGAAACCCTAACTTTTGAGATGTAACAGTCCTAAAAAAATAAAGTACAGTAATCCATGAGTTCACACCAAAAAAAGACTCTTTTAAACTGTATATATATTTTATAAAGGATGGAGACTTCCCCCCCCCCCCCCCCCGATCACGTGCAGCTAAAAAGATAAGCTAAAAATAAATACAACTTGTTATAATTTGGGAGGAATTTCTTTTGGTACAGAGGTTACTTACTACAAGCTTTACTAACCCCGCAGTTTGGAGGCAGCATGGGCGTCTATTTATGTTCTTTAAAACAATTCCACACACTTCTGAATTTTTGCCTGAGTAGATATTTTGTGTATTCACAGAAACCAATTTCCTAGTAACTTTGAGTGAATTGCGGACATATCTGCATGATTTTGCCATGTATGTTATATAAAAAAAACCAAAGTGGAGATAAGACAGTTGCAGACTATGAAATAAAAATTTGTCCAACAGGCCATAACACATTGGATACAAACCCGATGTCAAATACTCTATTTGATATATTTTTGCTGTTGACTTAATTTTTTTTCTTTCCAATTTACTAAATCGGAAATACTACATGTTTCTGACAGTCAGTAGGATGCTGTGATTAAAACAGTCCCAGGGTAAATTATTGGAAAAAATTGGAAATGGATAAAGTGCTCTTATACTGAATTTCCCACTGGTACTCGACCCAAATAAAAATTCCCAAGCTTGGAGTTGAAGCCTCAAGAGGAGACGTGAGTCTAGAAATAACAATGAAATTGGTATCATGAGCCTGCAAATGATCCCGGCTGCAGACACGGGAAGAGGTCCCGACCTCAGGCTGGCAATCACTGCCTGAAGAGGTGGCGGCATGAGCTGAGCGTGACTGAACTTCTATTTTAAGAATGCACCATAGCAATTAGCTTATAATATACGAAAGAAAAAAGTCAATTTAAAATGAAATCACAATTTAGCATTTATCTGTGTTGTTTAGCCTAACTTGTTATATAGAGAGAACCTTACTTTTTTTTTATTTTTTTTTTAGTGTTGCTATATAGAGCCTGGCATTTTTTTTTAAAAGCTACCATTAACATTTTAGAATGAAAATTATGTCCTGCAGAAATAAAGAGTAAGCGAAAACACAAAACCTTCTCTTAATTAACTAAGAATAAGCTGATGTGCGCATCACACTGTATTACTATAGAATTACCTGTGGGCTTTTTTTCTGGGGGGAGCAGAGGGGACACTCAGTAATTGCTTTGCTTCAGAAACCTTGTGTTACACAGGTATTTTTCACTGGATATTATGCTTTGTGATGGAAAACCTTTCCCAACTGCTGCTCATTAGAAGAAAAATATTAGTTTAAAATTTAAACTGTTTGCAAAGTATAATTTTAACTAGGAAAATTCCTGTTGTAAATATAGAACCGAAATACTGTGATGTGGTTAACTGCACCTGCCACCCAAAAGGGTTTTGCAATACTATGCATAGACTTTAAAGGAAAAACGATTTGAGAGAAGCAAATAATGGCAAGAGTACTAATAAATGCTTGATTAAATGTATTTAAAGGAATCATTTAATTCCTTTTAAAAAAAAATACTCCATCCAGTTTACTAATATCTACACGTTCAGAATTTAAGTACCTACTTTTGCACTTAAATTAAGAATAATATTTAAATACATGATTTTCTTAAAGGCCATCTTCAGGGCTATGGTAGACAAAAAAATAAATTGAACATACAATCAGTGCTGTTTGCCCATCTGTTAATACGGGCTTAAAGGATGAACTACACTTGTAAACCACAACCTAATAGGCTACGAAAAAAAAATAATCTTTAAGATAGTAAAAGACACAACCTAAGCCCACTGAACCCAGAGAAAGAAAAACGTGATGCTTCTAACCATAACGTACTGCACTCTTACACAAGAAAATGTTTTCTTCTACAAGCTGTAGTTAAATAAATTATAGACTCAATATGCACACTGCAAAAAATTACATACCTCACGCAAAGCAATACTGAGAGAAGTAAAGTGTAGCAAGCGTCAAATCTGTATCTTAACTACAAAAATATTCTTTAGAAGAAATAACATAGCAGAAGATTTAAGAAGTGGAATGCCACTGGGAATATCACAGGAAAAAAAAAGTTTCAAGTCAGCCTTATTTCTTACTGGGGAGCAGGGGAGAAGATACAGTAACAGAGCAAACAGGAGAGCCATTGGCTTTTCCAGTCCATTTTTCCAGGGGGCTTTCTCAATGGAAAACAAGTTTTTTGAACTTAGTAAATCTTGGATTTTTTTTCTTTAAAGGGGAAAAATATTTAATCCAATTACTTCCTTCAAATCACCCTAAACAAATTTTAAAAAGAAAAAAAAAAAACAAAAAGAGGAACCAAGAGAAATCTTCATTCTTGTAGGAATAGTCAGACATTTGGCTTCTAGAAATATGCCTGCTTAAACCAAACAAGCAGCAACAGCAATTGGTCCTTTCTCCGGATACAGTAAGTATCTGTCAGCAATATTTACAATTTAGAAAAATAAGTTACACAGTTTTCTTTGAATACTTTTCAAAATTTCCTGAGCAGATTCTTGAGATGCAGCGGGACAGTACTGCAGCTATATCTGAAAAAGCTGAATAAATGAAATTTATATGTTGCATTGAAGAGCTCTTTGGTGCTGAACATCGGCGTAACTTCCACATAATAAATTATTTCCTTAATTTGATGCACTTGAACATGCAACCCAGTATTAGCAATGTTGTAACCTCTGAAATGAAAGGCAATGGCATCACCATTCTAACAACAGGCAGCAGGCAAATACTTCCTAATTTTACCAGGACCCTACCCTAAAAATTAAAAAGGTCGTCTTCAGTAGAAAACTCCAACACGGAAGAATTTGGCCTCCAGTCCTTTGAAGACATACATTGGTCTGTAACAGCAAATAACGAGAAGCCCGTTAGAATTTACTGGCACAGCTCCAAGTGCTGAAGATCAGCTTGCTCTTAAGGATAAAACCCCGCTAACACGTACGAGTTTGCTTAACTTGAACCATGCGAGCACACCCACCGTCTTAAAAAGGAACTACTCTTGCGCGTAACATTTGGCACACGCCGAACCTTACGGTACAAACCCTCTGGAACAGGGTCTGTCTTCCTATCTGCATAAAGAAGCCATAATCATGACTGGGCTCTTTGAGCACTACCACAACACAAACAAATAAAATCACACACAAAACCTGCATTAAACGGCATTTAGAGTTGCGAAAGCCTGCATTCATAAATTGGGATATGCCAGTCTTAAGACGGACTGCTTGTCTTAAGACGACAGGTATTTTTTCCCCTTTCAACTGGAAGAGTGCCTGCCTCTGTCCCAGCCTGCTACCGGGGCCCTGGTGCCACACCGTTATCTTCCCGATCCCCGGCTTCTCATCTCGGTTTCATTTCTCTCATCCAGCAAAGCGTGGTCTCCTTGCCCCACCAATCCATGTCTCACCCCCTCCAGGCGCTCTCCAGCTTTCACAAATAATTGCTTACAGCAAAGAAATGATGAGAAGCCAGGGTTAAGCCAAAATCCTGGGTTCTTCCCCCACATCATGGAGGGACGCATGTTCTGCTGCAAACAATTTATTTTGCTCCAGCAACTTAATATATAGTCTTTGCTTAAGTGTGGTCCCATTCCTCATAGAGCAGATGCCTGCCGTCATTTTCTTTCAATATCCTCTCCATTTGAATCAACCTAACCATTTTAATCTTCCCCCCTGGTCCTGGGGCACCAGGAGAAGGTGGCACTTAGAGATTCTCCGAGCTGCCAGAAAAATCATTTGTGACACCCCCCCCAGCCCTGAGCTCAAGCGTGCTCTGTAGGGACGCAACCGTGAGACCGTTTCACCGCCCAACGGAAAACCTTCCATTGAGTATGTGCAACCAGTCTTTTTTCGGGACATCTTTCCGTATGGGAGATTCCAATTCAGATGGTTCAAGTGTGGCAAAGCTACTGGAACAGAAGCAGCACAGCAGGTCAAGGCACCTTAAAACAGGCAACAGTGCTGATGTGAGCCATACTGACACCGTGGCTGGGTTATTTATATGGACACATTTACGTATTTCTGTTCTGAGAATTACTGCTCTTTCAGATCATTTAACAATAAACACAACAAATTTCCTAAGTAAGGCTGAATCACATATTTCACAATTCAGTAAGAACATGCTGGGCTATCCACTGTGAATGACAAGAAATATTTCACAGGATGAAGCAAAACTAATGTTTAGCTAATTTTCTTATTTTTTAATCATATGCATCTTTCTACCATGCAGAGAAGCCTCCTGAAAGGAGTGTCACAGAGACACAAAATAAATGCAATAGCAGAAATACTCTCAAAGAAGTATCTTGTTAAAATGTTGGTAGGGTCAGCAAATTGGGGGGTTTTTTTGCTTCCTTGAGGGTGGTAGAAATTACAGAGCATATTAAATGCCTAAATACAATGTGAAAGTATGGATCAGTTCTAATCAAGTAGATGTCAGCATTTAAAAAAAAAAAAAAGAGAAGCGTGATAAAGGTATGTAATCATTTAACTATTCTATTTCTGAGTATTTTCAAGAAACAAAACAGAAATGCCTAGATAAGGTATGCACAACATTTTATATTTTTTTAAAATTACAGCTTTAATGTGGTATATGTTAAGTAAAATCTACTTTGGCTAAATACTAGGAATGATGTCTTCTGTGTTAAAATCTGTGCTTTTAACTAATCCCCCCATGCATTTAGTCATTTCTTATTTCTTCTCAATTATGCTACAGTTGTTCTTTCAATAATGAAGCATGTAACACATCTCCCGTTTCCCTATTTGTCTTTTAAAATTCCATAAATGAAATACTTTTACCTGTTAGGCATATAAGGCATATATAAATCAGAAATTCTGCAGAACAGAGCTTTTGAACTTGTATTTTCAAAGATCAGTTAAGAAATATGTTGCTTTAAGACCAAAGTCTTATTTATATGAGTTTGTGGCTTAACTGACAAGTATTTTTCTGTGACAAGTAAGGGCAGACAGTTTGTATCTTAAATACCATAATCCAGTTTTCAACCCATGCAGACGTCTGGAAGGGAACCAGTCAGTAAAGTAAATTATATTATATCCCACTGACAGTCCAAATACAATCCATGAGATTCATTACTTCTACCAAAGACAAAAGAAAAAATATGGGAGAGGTGTGGGAGGGTCAAAAATATTTGCAGCTCCCAAGATTGCTTAATCAAAGTAAACAGACTTCTATTTTTAAAAATACAAACAGCAGTTAGTTCTTGGTTTAAACGCAAAGGTGGAATATAAGCAAAAGCTTGCTACATTTTTATGTGAGGCCATGGGCTAACTGTTTCTGTTTTACAAGCTGCCAGGAGTTTGACCTCTTTAATTTGCTGGGAGACATGGGAACAGCACCTCAAAAATTATATTTCTTAGCTAGTATGAATATTTTCTCTCTGCATTTCTTTTACATGAGTTTATATAGCATTTATTCGCAAGAGATTTTCCAATTCTTAGATACGGGTCTCTCACACATGACAGACTTCACTGATCTAGAAGCCAAGATGTACAGATAATTGCAGCCTAAGCTGCAATTTAGCCTTTTTAATTCCGAAGTAACATCTGAGAAGGAACATTTCTGCATGAATTAGAATCTGAAGCTAAATAGTACTTTCTTTTCTTTCAGTAACCTCTTCAGCCAACAGCCCAAACTGGACATTTACAAACTGGATTTCACCTTTGCCTTAAATGGTTCCATATGAATGAAGACAAATTTCTGTTTCTTTATTTTTTGTAACAGGAGTTATGAATACATTATAACTCAATCATTATTCATATTGTATCTTTTTCCAAAATCAAACTAATCTAAGCTTTATGTATACAAAATATTATTTATACTATATCAACGCAGACAGTTCCTTTTCTCATTTCCAAATGAGAAACCGAGCAAATGCCATTTTTAATTATAATACTAGATTGAATTTCCACATGAAGGTCTCACCATATTCTACAGAACAAGAAATTGGAAATGAGGCACTAAATATGTAGCATTAATTCTTGGTCTTCCTTGTACTCTTTGATTCTAGTCTAACGAACAGTACTGTATTGAAAGTCACTCACGTTGTTGCATTTTACAAACATTAGTAATAGTTCAAAAAGTTTAGAAATCGCTACTTTTTCACTGAGCTCTATCCTTTCCGCTGAAAATGCCCAGGCAGCCATCATTTCAGTTTGGTAGTATTCATATACATGCATCAATGAGAAAAAATTCCTTTGTTTTGACTGAAACGGGAAAGCGAGGAACTGGGTATAACTTCGGAGCTAGCAACTCCCTTGAAAACGCTGTATGCATCGCAGCGCTTGCAGCAGTTAAACTGAAATTTATTTCCTTAACACACAAAAATGTTCCGCTTTTGTGAAAACCTCTTTATAAACTTGGTAGCTACAACTGTAAAAATATTTTAAGTTGATGCATAAGAGAACATGTTTTGATTCCGTAGGCTTGTATTATGGGAAGCTTAAATACAGATTATCTCATTCAGTAACTCCCCACTTTACAGTAGTAGCAATTCATTCTAATTGCTTGGGTAGCACACTCAGGAAAAAGAGTATTTTTCCTTTTCACTGAATAATGTTTCATGTTCGGTTAAATGCAGGAAGTTACACCACCATTGGAATGCGATTGTCTGCAACTGCAGAGTTACTTCTTATTCATAGGTTTGTGTTTAGCTAAATATTAAAATCTTAGCCATTCAGCATTACTGCTCAAGATCTCTTTAACGTCTAACTAGCTAAACTAGAAAGGAATCCATCCACTACAATCAAAATAATTTCAAACCATGCATAATCGTTTTTCACAGAATTTTTCTCCTCCTGTATGGAGCGGATTATAGTAAATGTAATTCGCACATGCTGTTTCTTATTCAGAGGAAAACACAGAATAAGGATGTGGAGAATTTCTAGCCAAATCTTCATTCAGATCCAAGATCCACGGACGCCACTGTAATTGAGAGACATTCACAACCAGATAGCTGTAGACTTCGTTTCTGTTTAAAATAATACCTCTTCTACATGAGTTCCAACTAAAACATTAATGTTATTTAACTTCTAGCAGGCTGCCTTGAGCTGAACTTAAAACAGATTACAGTTTCTTGTTTTAATTTCGTTCAGAAAAGGACATTGCTTAAAACCGTATACTTATATTCGCGTGTAGATTATGTAAACGTGCTGCTTCTTTTCAGACTACTATAAAATTATGTGTAACTAATAACATTCTTCTTTCGGAATTTGACTTGCCTGGCAGTTGACAATGGAAAATGAACTCTTCCTCCCATACCTCAATATATACGCTTTACTATGCAAGTTATTCGAGTTCATCATGCACAGCCTAAAAATGCCTACTCATAACGCCCAGCCTCTCGGAAATCTGAAACGGGTAATTAGCTGTCAAAGAAGCAGTTTTGCTGCCTTCAGATTTCAAATAAGTTGTGATTTAATCCCACTGTTCTGACATTCTGCATTGTATCAAAAAGTATGATTTCAAAGGCCACATTTAACATTTTATAAGAGGGGATATAGTGTTTGAATTATATCATATTAAAATGTGTAAAGTAAATACAACCCCAAGATACTAGAAGACGCACAGCTGCACAGTGGTTTTTACTAGGGCTCCTCACCTATGAGATCCTTATTTTAACTTTATAAATATTATCAATTTCACCTTGCTTACACTGCTAGCCTACAAAGAAGTAAACCTGATTAAAGCACCAAACTAAGTTGATTTCCAAGGCGATCTTATTCAAAAGTGAATTCTAAAATAACAGAGCTGCTTCCGCAGCTATTCCATACATACTCATGTGCTGCTGCTCAGCTTCACCAAGGGACACTCCCCCAAACATCTGCAGCTTGGCTGAAGTCACTTCAGTCCTTTGATTTCCGATTTGAAAAATTTATACAAGTGTTTAGTCAGTTCAGTAACCTGACAACTTTAACAAACTTGCATTACTAAGTTGTGATTGGAAAATGCCCATAGACAATCACATTTTGAAATTATTTCATCAGTTTATCTCGTTTCTGATTTTCCACACATAAAAACTTTATAAAATTTTATCTGCTGAATTTATTTATAATTTCAGTTAACCATGCCACCTTTTGTCTAACTTTCAAGCAACATAACACACTTGAAACTGATGTACAGATGCCAAAAGAAAGGGGGATCCTTTATGCAGTGATTTCAGTCCAATTTCATTTGGCGTAACAGAAGGGATCACGCCTCTCAGAATCCGTAACAAAACCCGCCTAATACCCAAACATAGCGCTTTCGTATATTCCACTTCATATTTCCGAGAAAATAGTATTTAGAATATACATACTCATTTTAGAAACAGAATCAACAAACAACTTTTGACACACGGTATCCATACAATAGCATTTAATACTTGGAAGTTCGGAAGAATAAGCTAAGGTGGCATCTATTTCCATGAGCAGAATGGGTGAGAACTGGTGAATGACGGAAGGATCAGTGAGACTGTGTCTGCCTCATGACAACATTTTAGAAAGTGAGAAGAAGGCTGCTTAAGTATTATTTTTCCCAAAAACATTTTCCTGCTTTAATAAAAATTATATAAAATTTCTTTTCAGAATTGTAGCATTATGTCTTAGGTAGCAGGAGCTGTTACTACACTATAATCTTGGCAAATGTTCCAGCAGATGTTTGAATTTGATTTATTAAAAAATTATTTCATTGTTGAGATAAGTTAAATGAAGTCAAATAACTGAAAATTCTACGTTGCTGAAACACTGAAATTCCAAAAAGTTATTCTAAATGAGAAGCATTTTTTCAATAATTTTAAGCTTCAACCTCTTCCCTAAAATTTTCTAAATTATCACATTTTAAAAATACATAAATTCACAGTTAAATAACATCTTAGAAAGCCAAGCTGAATTTTAATGTTGCTTTTCTACCTTGTAATAATCACTAAATAACATTTTCCTCCTCAGTGAGTTACAAAGATAAAATTGCATCTATCATATTTTTTAATTTGGATCAATATGGACTCTATTCCTAATCCATCTTTGAAGTACGTTTTTATTATGAGACCAAAAAAATCCCAACTGGTCTTGTTATGAAGTCTCATTTAAATGCATTTAAAATAAAAATACATGAAACTCAGAAGTAGCATTTCTGAGGAAAACATTACTATTTAAATGAAGAGCAAAAAATAAAACAGTACTTGAAATCAAAGCATGAAACAGTGCTTGAAAAATCAGTTTCTTCTTTTGCACCTCTTAAAAGAGTTAAGCTGTAAAAATACCTATAGATACAATAAAATCGCTAAAAATGTATTTAAAGTAATTTTCCACTGTGATCAGCGATTTTAAAAGTGAAAATAAATGACATTATCACGTGACAGGCCAGCATGAGACACGTAGCTTTAATATTGATTTGAAATAGCCATTTTCAAGGAACAGTTGAAATAACAGGGGCTAAACGTTCAATGTTTGAAGTAAGTACTGCTAGAAATGGCAAAAAAAGTGTCAATGGAAATTCAGTCACCACACAGACTCTTCATTTTCCAACATCAATATACTGAAGAGAAGGTCTCAACTTCAATACTCACATTCAAAAATTATGTTAACAGCACAGAAACCTATGCATTTTAAATTTCTATATTTGTTAAATTTCTTTTACGTTCTCTGCAGTACATTGCCAGGCAGGAAAATAAAACTGGTAACCTCTCAGGACTTTAATTTATGATGCCACAATTCAAATCCTAGCAAGTAAGATTTCACATAGTCAGCACTGAAGGAAGATCTGCAGACACTAAATGAAACATGTACTTCAAGGGAAAAGGAAAAAAAGAGATACCATGCACCAGGTGAACTTTAAAACTAAATGAAAAATACATGCCATTATAAATCAGACTAAAAGTACTAATTACAATATGTTTAACTCTGAAACACACTACCCAATGATTTTTAAATTGTAGCATCTCAGAAGAAATTTGAGTTAACAGAGTAACTTTTACAAGGAGCCACTACTCTATAGAGAATTAAACTACAAAAAACTCTCTATTCTTCACAGTAGCCTCTTACACTCCAGTGTCACCTCTGCTTATTACATTTATTCTATCTTTTCCTCTAATAATTTTTTGTCCTCCGACAATTCCACACCAGTAAGATAATACTGTTCCCAATCCATGCCACCGCAGATGCGCAGGACATTCAGCTGGGAAAGGGTACAAGCTGGTTCCAGACGACCTCCCTACCGAATATAAGTATATTCACTTTAAACCCCAGCTGGATAAAACCAGCTCTATGAATAGCTATCACAGCTCCAGCCTTCCCTAATTTCTCCATAAACAGCACGTCACGAAGGGTCAGGTTCTCACTTTGGTACCTATGACGTCTGGCCCTGGTGGCACACCTCAGTCCAGCTCGATAGGATCAAGGCACAGAGCAGCCATTAAGAGCCTCGGGGGCCTGATACCCATTCCGCGGACGCAAGGCAAACCCCTGGGACGCAAGACCCATCCAGCTGGCTGCAGTCCGGGCTACAACCCCTCCCAGATGCCATGAGGGCACTCTGAGAAAAAAGACGGGCATTATTAACAATATAGTCCATACTACATTTAACTTTTATCTGGAATATAGGGACAGAATTCAAGCGTCTGTCTTCCCAAACCTGTTTGTAGGTAGGAGACAGATGGGAGACAGATGCCCACTTCCCCAGAACAGGCATTTTTGAGCGTATGTTGAGGAAGCAAAGCTAAGTATGCTGTAAACTATCATACTAAATACAAATCTAGAATAATTTAAGTTGGAAGGGACCTCTGATCATTCAGTTTAAATTCCCACAAGAGGTGGTAAACTATTATATAAAAGACCAGGTAGTCTTCAAAAGCTTATAGGACTTAACCGCTGTCTGAGCCTCAGGTGGATTTCAGTGTCCAAATATCAACTCATGCCAATTAAATTTTGCCCAATACTGAGGCTAATTTTTCATTAATGCAATCCATAAGTTCACATATATTGAAATTTCCATTTTTCTGCCTCAAGCATTCTTTATGAATTGCATTAATGGAAACCTACTTACTTGCACAGTCCAGTGTCTTGCCATTGCAAATAAACATCAACTATAAAGCCAGCTGCAATTTGAAATGCTCTACCTTCATTTCCAACAGAGCATAGTAACAATTTGTATATTCCAAAATCCATCTGTCTTTATCCCTACTAGCAAACCGTATGCAATTCATTTTCCACCTAAACTCCTTAAACTTCTCTTCTGGCTTTTTCTCTTACTCAAAGTTTTCCACGCGCTGATGAAACCATTGTACATTGCTATCACTTCAAGGCATCACAGGCATTTCAACCTGTCAGCAAAAGATTTTCCAATGGTTTAGCCTCCCCTTCAAATTCAAATTTTCTTTACTTAACTCTCACACTGTAACTATGCTCCTGCAAAAACTTGCAACTCATTTCCCTCTGCTCAACACCTTCTTTCTGTCTATTCTTTCTCAAGTATTAAACTTTTTATCACTTCCTTCCCCCTGGCCACTCCGGACTCACCATTTCCATGAAGACTCCTACACAATACCCTTAGGCCCAACAAACCTTTTGTTCATGAAAATACACTTTATTTATTTTTATTTTGGAAGGTCATGTACAGATGATCCAGTGAGACTAAGAAATCACAATCTCCTACCCATGGAGTGTTACGCTCTCCGTGACTGGCAGACTTACTCAGCTACTTTCTCCTTGGTAGGCGACTGGACTTTTTGCCTATTAAGTCAGCTTGGACAGTAAGATTTCCAAAACAAGGTATGTCTTATTTTTTCTGAGAATGCCATAGACTATAAAGGTACAATACAAAAATTAGTTTAAATTATTAGGTCTTTGTAGCTAGTCACAATAGGGATTGGAAGCGAGGACAGCCCAGCTTCAATGGACATCATTATGCTGACAAACAGTAAACAGGAAGAGAACAGTAAAAATCACCTAACACTTAGCACCTCTGAAAGATACTGTTGCTTACAGAGAACAATATAAACAAACTCAACTATCCTTTGGGGTTTATACTTTTACCATGCTGAAAATTCAAATACCAGGTTTATCACCTGGTTTGGACAATTTTTACTAGTTAACTATACAAACTTACTACACAAATAATAGTAATAAATAATACAAAAGCTGTAAGACAGGATGCTTCACCAAAATGATTATGGGATATAGAGGCGTTTTACTTTGTCTCCTTTTCAAATTTTATTCTGTGGCTCAAAACTAATAGGAAAGGATGATCCTCACCTTACCAAAGAGGTTTATAGATAAAAACTTCTCAACATATGTTAAACCGAAAGCCCTACATTATATCCCATAAAGAACATCCTACCATAAATTTGAAAGTGTTCATAAAAGCCAGTATATCTGTCCTCCTTTGAAAAGTGGGTAAGTCAAACACCAAACAAACGAGGTGCCCCCTAGTAGAGAACACCACATGCAGACAAGCCCACGTCTTTTCAGCTTGGTTTTCAGACTACAGATATATGGGCAGAAGAAAAAAAAAGAAAAAAGGATTTAAGATACCAATCTGATCTACTGCTAATATTAAGTAACAGTGCAATATTCTTATGAACCCTCCTAATCACTTGAAAAGTATGGCTGATGAAAAGATGCTGCAGAAAGATGAAAAGATGCTGCAGAAAGATGAATGAAAACCGTATTTCCATACATACTATTTAACATAAATTTAAGTTAAATTTTGCTGTACCATAATGAATTTAAGCAAGCCAAGAGCACACTGTCAAAAACTTCATAAACCTGAAAATTAAACCTTTATAAACCAGAAAAATGTCAATATAATGAGAGCAATTAACTGCAGGAAGAGATTTAAACACTAAAGCTGTGTATAAATGAGCAGCATGGCTCACAGTGACAGTATCTAGCCTCTCAATGACCACCCAAGTACCGAAGTTTAGAAGCAAGGAACGTATTTCCTACAACAATCTCAAAACTTTCTGAACACACACAGGCTGCGTGGCAAAAAAAGAAAAATATTAAGGAAAACAATCTAACAATTTAAGCAAACAGAAGTTTGTAAGTGTGTTTTATTAAAAAATCCTCATTGATAACATCCAAGAACCTGAAATACGAGTAGGAAAAGCCAGCCATGAAAAAGTGACAGTAACATGAGGGGATATGAACCATTTCTCACTTTTTAACGAAATCTTCACTGAAAGGATTGAAATGTTATCATGAAATTTAATTACAAATGAAATTTGAATCTATAGTTATTATATGCATTCTAACTATATGTCAAGCAGATCAGCCTCAAAATACATTGAAATAAGTCTACATAGATAGAAGCACTGTATGTAGCATATACAAGTTTGAAAACCTGTACTCAAGATACCAAAAAGAGCATCTCTGATTTTTTTTTTTTTTTTATTCCAGTAACAACCTGAGGACTTAAAGGGATCATAGAATCACAGAATGGTTTGGATCAGAAGGGACCTTTAAAGATCATCTAGTCCAACCTCCCTGCAACAGGCAGGGGCATTTTTCACTAGATCAGGTTGCTCAAAGTCCCATCCAACCTGGCCTTGAACACTTCCAATGACAGGGCTCACCTTGACTTTTTGCTGCTTTCTAGCACTTCAGATGACATCCTTTTTTATCTTCCCCGCTGCAAATCTTGGAACATTCTTCTGTTTCAGAAAACACTTCTGTTCCTCCACCCAAATTTCCTTCATTATGTAGAAATAAGGTTCTTGGAGAACCACAATTTTGCTGACTGTTCTAATGACACTTTGCCTTCCCTCATCTGTGTGGGATGCCAAGCTTTTAAGGGCCAACACTGTATATCAATCTTTATTTCTCCAGTGTTGTTAAAATCTACTTATCACTTTAAATACAAGCTTTTATATGACATTAGTGAACAAGTAAAATTGAAGGGTAGCATGAAGATACAATAGATTATTCATAGTATGTATAAAATAAAATTAAGAAGAGCTTTTTAGTAAGCTATAATTTTAACATACAGCATACAACCCTATTAGAATATATAATCTTATTCTTCAGCTATTTTTAACGTAAAAATTAAATACTCAAATTTTGTTATTGATCTACATGGTGCTATGGAACAAAATACGTCCATGTTATATATAGGACAGGACACTATTTGTCTCCAAAATACGGTACTATATGTGTACCAAGAAAATACACCAATGTTGGAATTTACTAATACTTTAACCATACATATAGACTCGACATGGGTTTTTTTGAAAATTAGGACTATACTCATTTTCTTCTCCAGCTATATACATTTCCTATAACAACATTACACTAACTATAGGTAAGCAGAGCATTTTATATACATTTTAAGCAGTCAAAAATCTGTTTCTAGTTTAGAATTGTTTTTCTAATACATGGAGATGCCTTGTATTACCTGTAGTACATATTAAAATACAGTAGTAATACAGTTCTACTACTATAGATCACATATAATTTTCTTGATTGGCTAAGTCCCTCAGAAAATATGTAAAGATACCCCGTTTCTGTCAGCATTGTCTCTAGGCTTGTAAGTGTTAAAAGAATTAAGCTACAATGAAATAAGCTTTTATTTTCCTTACTAGGAGAATGCACTCAATAAAAATACTAGAAATGCAGGTGTTACAAAAGGTCTCCAAATCTTGAAAAATAGTGCGAGTATTTAGCTTTCAGCCATGAAAGTGCATGAATGTATTGAAAATGACCAGCATTTCGTTTCTAATGTTTTACAGAAATGAACTTTCCATAATTCATTTCTTCCTTGTAATTTCCTCAAGTATCCTGATGCTGACTCATTTCATTGGCTACAAAAAGCAACAGATTAAGACTATTAAGTAATGATTTTCACTCAAAGCAGGTTATTTATAGTCACCTACATTTTGTGGTAAAATTACTGAAAATAAAACCTATTATTTCAGATCACTGAAATGAAGTGTTCGCTTAATTAAATATTTAATCAAAACAATCTCCAGTCTTCCTGAGTTGGCCATAGAACTTTTAACTCCTATATAATATTCTCTGCTCCAAACCATTTCTGTCATGGAGAGCTACACATTCAAAACCAAATATTAACACATAATTCATCAGCAAGATTCATTTCATGTCTTAAGGAGGAGGCCTTTTAGGAAAGAAAAATCTCTTTAGATATCTTCTGTCTTAAAATTCACCACATGCACAACTTGATCAAAGAGAGATTTCCATCAGCAGTTGACCAACATACTCAACTGTTCAGCATCATAAGGGGAAAAACTAACAACCTGTGGTGTACTATTATCCACTTAAAATAAATTCCACCCTTAAAACATGCAACAGCATCATAAAAATAAAAGTAGCACTCTTTATTATCTCAAACTACCAAAATTAACAGAAAGCTTGAAAGCGCTTACAGGGTGGTTTCCAAATATCCTGATGGAGACTATTTACAGGTTAGTTAAGACTTTATTGAATGCCCAAATTTAAGGAATAGGAAAATGTAAATAACTGAAATTTAGCAATGGTTTTCCAGATAATGAACCAAGAATGGAAATTTTGAATAAGCCTTTAAATACCAACATGCTGATATGTATAAAATATAATGGTCTCTAACAGCCAGTAGAAAAATAATGGAAAAACGTAATCAAGCTATGCTAAATAAAGCCTCCCGAGTTAGCAAAACAGATTTTACATAGCTTTCAAAGGGAAGCATTGCAAGAAAGGATCTTTTATCCAGATTTTTTCAAATAAACCATGTCTGGTTAGAAAACAGATTCAATCAAGCTTAAACTACAAGTTTCACCATAAACTTGTAGCAACACCTCTACAGAATAACTACACAGTATAAACATTTCTAGAGAGCGTCTGATAAGAAGTGATGATCACAAGCATGAATTTTCATTCAGGTATTAAGAACACTAACCATTTATGACAAGACCACAACACACCCCCAGAAGATGTTATCATGTATTGAAGGACTGAAGGCACCTGGTTTAAATAAATGCCAATTCTGCATCTTCGCTTGTGCTTTTCAGCTGATATAGAGCATCCTAGTCAGTGATGTGCTCAAGTTTTAGCAACTTATTTCTTTCCTGTTTTTCCCCATCAGAAAGAATTAGGGTTATGGATTTCAGTTAGCTGAGAATTTGGGACAGGCTTTGCCGAGCCAGTCTGTCTTTGCAAAGCAGGGAGTCTGCTTCTTTAGAAGAATTTCCTGTAGCCATGCTTGGTGACTAGCTAGAGTCCACTGACAAGAAGAGAAAAACAACTAAGCACTACCAAAACTGGAATAGGAACTTGGGAAACCAGTACCTCCAACATTTGGGACTGAAAGAGTAAAATGGCCGGTGGCAGATCCATCCAAGTCCAAGTAGACTTACCAGAATTAAAGGTTTTCTGAAGCTGGGAAGTGGGAGAGATGACAATAAACCCACGATACAAGAAGGGCAGCATTGTTTCTTAAAATTCTATTCCTATCGTTATTCCTGGTATCTGTTTCTTGCAAAAGTTCAGTCTGGAGAACTAGAATAAATCCTTACTGTTTGCATGTTATGAGATAATAAGAACAAGTGCATTTCACTGTTTGGCACTATACTTTTATTTAAGGTGCCAGATTTGGCAGTACTACATAAAACAAGATTCCAGTATCTGACTGAAGAGAATTCACAAAATCCTTTGAGAGAGGAAAGCCACATATCAAGCTTATCAACAGTGCAACTGAAACCGTAAACGGCTTCAGCAAATGCCTGATGTCCGGGTAAGTCAGTTAGTGAGATGGTATTAATCAGTGCTAAGGAACTGCTGCAGCTTTCCAGGGCAGCGTCCTCACAAAATAAAAGCAGTAATCAGTGCCAGTTCATTCTTCACTGCACAAGGAGATAAATCAAGGTTACAGAGTAACCTTTATTATAGTATTTCCTAATTTTTAATGCGCCATTTCATAACACTGATGTTCTTTTAACATAGTTCATAAAATGCAATTTGTCATATTTTTTTTCCAAAATAAAAGTAATAAACACACATGTTAATCTCAAGGCAAACATTTACTGCATGCATGGATCACGAGCAATTTTGGAATCTTTAGAGTCAAGAAATTATCACCTATCACTTGATTTAACACAGTAGCAGGTAAAAATGAAAGGTCATTTATTAGCTCTGAAGATTTTCCATGTGGATACTTGAAAGATCTACTACTGTTTGAAACAAAGCAGAAAAATACTGAAACTCGGAACGCATTTTACTTCCAAATTCGTCAATAGAGACGCCTCAGGAGTCAGTTTATTCCCTTCCGTTCCGATCCACAGAATTGCCAAGTGCCACCCGTGTTCAGTGCCTCTCTCTTGCCTACAGGCACCATACTGATTTCTCACAGCCCAGTTTTTACCCTTATCCATAACTCTATTTCCCCCCCCCCCCCCCCCTTACCTTTTTTTCCCATTGCTCACCTGCCATCACTATCTTATTTTAGGTTCTTCTTGCTCTGCTTCTTAACTATCTTCCTAGCATTTACCCATAACATCTATCCCAGAGTTCAGTCTCTCCAAACGCACACATCACATCGCACTATGTCCCATGCTGAGATCCATCCGCCTTTGACTCTGGTTGCTCCTTAGGCATCACAACCTCCCCCAGCTCTCGCGTCCATGGTTCAGCACCAGAGCACGGAGAAGGACCATGCACAGAGAACACGCAGGGATTTACTGGGATGATACATGTATCTATCACCACATATTTTAATCACCATGACTGCTGTCCAAGAATAAAGACTAAAACCCGAAAAAGCTTATAATAGTACAAAGCTTAGAAACCCTCTGCTCATAATAGTGCAACGGTCTGAAGCTCATGCAATTGGCAGTATGTTGCTCTTCTGTTGTGCCTTTTACGTACCCATTCCTACTAACAGACAATCCATTTCAAATTCTGTTTTCTTGTAGGCTTTCCTGGCCTCCACGCTAAATACTCTGCCGAAAAAGAAAATCCTATTAACTTCACTGAAAACCTAGTGTCACCCAAGAGAGCGCAGGTGATAAATGCAGAAAATCACTTTCCCGAATCTTTAAAATAAAGATTAGAGCTTACATGACTAGATTAAGTTCTTAAGAAGCCCTGTTTCACATCCTTAAAAATAAAAATTGGACAAAATTAGCTTACTTCACACTTTGCAAGCAGAATCTTCTGCTGAGAAAAATCAAACTTTTATCCAAAAGCTGCTGCTCATTGCATATACTAAACCTTTAATCCAGCCAGTTAAAAAATCGCTTGATTTCACTGTCCTCTAAATTAAAATAAATTTAATTCTGTGCCATACAAGTTATTAACGTTAACTTAACTGATTCAAAATTCAGCCAAATTCCATAAAGCCAACCAGTGATAAGACAGCATCTTGAGTTACATTTGGGGGAGTAGAAGGGCACTGAACAACTTTACAAGGCATTGGTCAAAGGTTTTCCTTTGTGGTTACAGCTGTACTTTTTTGTATGCACATGGGGTTTAAGGAAAAGGTTACAAAAGGTAAATTTTCTTATGCTAATTGCATTTGGAAAACAAACTTTGAGCTTTAGAGCATTACAGATATTTTTAGGGAATTTATACAGTAAGAAGGTAAGCAGAATATATTTTAAGTGTAAAGTATTAAGTTTTTATTCTTGGTTTACTGGCAGCATCCTCCAATTTTTAAAAATATGAGTCTTCAGTGCTGATGTGACTTGTATAATTAAAAATATCTACAAGATATTACTTTTGGTCTGCGGGTCAGTAATACTGTAGTTTCTTCACATGGTCTAAAAAGACTAAGTAGCTCTCAAAGCATTTCCATCCATAGTTGTCAGAGTGTGTTACCACAGATTTAGCATACTAAATGTGAGGTTTATGACCGTTTCATTTAATAAAAGGAGAAATAAAGTCATGTCTACATTAACAGCTGTAGGAAGTTTTGCACTTACTCTGCTCAAAGCCAGCTGGACATGAGTCAGTCCTGGTTCAGAAAACACTCACCTGCATTAACACCACTATAAGTCAGTACTAGGATATTATGCCTCACAGAAAAGTGACATAACTTGATCAGAATTTTACAGCTAATCAGCCACTGACACAGGACAACAACAACAAAAAAGTATCTATTTTTTTGGTCCTGCTCTGAAGTTGTAGTTGCTTTATTTATCATACACCAAATGGACCAACTGTTGTAACTAGACTATCTTACAGAAATAACAGATAACACTCATTAACTTTTCCAACCACTCCTTCTACCCAAAGATCAGGGAATTTTTATAACCGTCAAAAGTCATGCTGTGTAAGCAGGAAGAGGAGACTTACAGAAGTAAAGGACTTCCTGCAAGCTACTACTAAAAGTTTAGATAGGTTCAAACAGCAGCTGGATAAACTCATGGAAGAAATATTGATCGAGAGCTACTAAAAACAAAGACACCTCTAGCTCAGGAAGTCTGAACTACACATAGCTAGAGGTTAGGAAAGCATCCTGTGGAAGTATCCCTATATGTCTGCCCTTTTCTCATATTCTTTCCTTAAAATCCACTGTTGGCCAGCACAGGAGATGATGTAACAGGTTAAATGAACCTTTGGTCTGATCCCAGTACAAAGTTTGACAATCTTAGTCTGGACACCTTGGGAATAAAGCTTTTGTTTCTATTTATTTATCCTATTATTAAGCTATAATTTTTCTCATAAGGTATTCTTAATATAAGCTAGTTGATAGGCTATCCTATTCTTACGTAATTGGTAGCTACCGTTCCATGCTATTTAGCGGTATTTCTAAACAGGATTAATTCAGTGTTTGATTTAGTGTACTTAAGCTGATGAATCCTTATGTCTTTTTTTTATTTGTTGTTTCCCTTGTATTTATTACATTTTTTAAACAAATGATGGAATAACTGAAGCCAAGTTTTAAACCCGAGTTACTTACATTTTCCAAGTTTGTGGAATATGTACTGTCATTAATACAGGTAAAATTTGGAGACAGATTTGGATTCCATCTGCTGCCAAGAAATATTTGGGTCTCCCAGATTACACGGTTCCACCACCCAAATGAACTGAGGCAAGGAAACTGCAACCCTGGTTAAGGTTCTCCTCCGGTATATCCTAAAACATTGCGAGTTTTGAATTATCGCATTACACATTACAACTAAACAATGTGTCTAAATCAGAGCACAGAAACAGAGCCTTCCCTTCCTCAAACAAAATTTTCATTTTATATTCACTACTTTAGCTAAATGCTTTACTGAGCATTTGAATGAAGAATCTAGTATGCTATACAAAAGAGAAAAATTGTTAAAGGTGTTTTGGAAGTAGACACAAAACTAATCAAATCTCATAAATCAGCATCAAAACCCCTTTTGTACTGTAATCCTATTTGTTAAAATTCTTCCAAACTCTCTATGTGCAACAAAATAATAATCTTCCATTTATTAAATATATAAAGTCCTCTCAACACCAGCATCAAAGTGTATTGTAGCTGTAGCTGACAAACCAATTTGAGAGCAACACCAGATTCAGCGCAGTTTCAACCCTAGCTATCGGGACACACAGTATTACACAACTGAAATATGAGCATCTTATGGATTTGAGTCAAAGGAATTGCTCCATTCTTTAGTGTGTTGTAGTGTCGAAAACCAAAAGTCTGTATATCTAAGAAAATGGCCTTTGAGGATTACAGGTGCATCTGCGAGCTCAAAATTCCAGATCTAGGATGCTTACACATATGAGCTTCTTTCCCATATGCATGGGGAGAAAGAAAAAAAAAAGTACTCCTTGAAGTCTGTAAAACATGTGTCAGCACATCACAACAGAGTTAGGGCACCCACTCTCTGAATTCACGTGTATCTGACCACCAGGAAAGGACTGTGGTGTGATACCGATGACTTCAAAAGGTACGACACTAATATCTTTCTAATACCTTTCCTTCAGCGTACAATCCTCTGCATCAGCCTGGGGGCAAGGGAGAAACAACAGCACTACTTTCTGCAAACGCCCAAGATGCTGATACCGCCCTGGTAGGGATGAGAGAGTTAAAGGCGTACGCTGAATGAGCATCGCATTGAGAGCATGACACTTTGCAGGTCTGAAAACTGTTACAGAATTAAACAAAGTGAATGAATTCCAATGCCAACAGCTCACAGCATTTGCAGTCCAGTTTTGGAAAAAAAAGAGCTTAAACAGGCTTCTTCATATTAAATAGAAGAATCCTTCCAGATATTAGAAAAAACTGTTAATAAAGGATAGGTTAGCACCCCATTGTATCAATATGGGTTTTAAAAGTGAGATATTAAAAAATAAAACCTGATTTACATTTAACCTAGCTTAAATTATTTCTCCTTACTCTCCATACTTGTGGGGCAGGTTATGCCAACTACAGCAGGAACTTGTGTCAATTGAATTGACCTCATTTAGCCTTCCACTTGTGCTTACGTGAACCTGCAAAATAGCAGTCTCTCCTCTCACATGGCATCAACATGGCTACAATCTTAAAATTACTTCTAACTAAGAAAAAAAAATGAGCCATGAGAACATGGTTGTTATTTCTGAGAGAACTGTTCTCTCCAAACGTTAAATTGAATTAACTCCCAGCAAAAATAACTAACGATTATATATAAAGCTGATGAGAAAACACCACTAACGGCAAAGAAAAACATTTTAAGCTTCAACACATACTTGTGATCTGCCACTCTAGAATACTTTCTTTCAAAGTACCATTTTTGGAGACAAATCACAAACCAAAGCTTTAGAGCTCACATATCAGTTAAATATTCATGTGTAACTGAGATTTTCACATTACTTTTGAAACACTGAATAGTATAACACCACAAAAATGAAGACTAAAAAGATAGTTACTTGTTACTACATTTATTTTCACAAGAACATCCCTTTCTGTTTATTAGCGGCTGTCTTCCCTTCTTGCTTATCTGCAAATCACTATTTTCCCCTCTCAGTTTCCCCTCCTCAAATCCTCTTCAGAAGCAGAGGGAATTCCCTTACCAAGGAGAAATTCTGTAACAATAGAAGGAATAAACATTAAATGTTCTACAGGAATTAATAAATAAAGGTCCTTCTGTTGCTCTTGGTAGGACTACAGCTACAGGATTCCTTAGAAAAAGCAAATGCTTGAGAAAGAATAAAGGACTGTTTTCCATGGGAGTGAAACTATTTCAGAACTAAACTGACTCTAAATTATTGAAGCTGTATATGCACTAACTTACCTGTGCTCTTCTCAGTCTTAACCACATTTCTCACCCTTAAGTTATCATATGATGATTTTCCAGATCTGATTTTATGTATAGTGCCACATTTTCTGACAGTCTTTTGGATTCAATTATTCTCCCCACCACCCTGAATCTCTGAGGAAGCTTGCATGGATAACCCTAGCCACCAGAAACTTTTCTGTCATATTTCTGCATTGCTAGTTTCAACACTAAACTCTGCAGTGGAGTGCAAAACCTCTCAATATCCTTTGAATACCTTACAGCAATGTAATGAAGACACTGGGCACTGCTCGAGTACACTAGCATACATCATGATCAAGGTACCCACAGCAACAGGATCCACTGATGTTTGCCATTTACCCTGAAGAAACTAAATACAGGCAAGAAAGCTGAAAATTAAATCAACAGCGGAACCAAAATGAAAGGAAAGAGAAGCATATAAATGCTACTTAGTTGTGCTCCAGAGGTTTCTCTCAATTTATATATGATCCAAGTGACGGTTTATTAGCATCCCAAGATTTTGGACTGGTATTTATACAGATTCATTTCTTTTCCTTCTCCCTCTGAACATCTCCTCTTCTTCTCTAACCCAACTATTTAATAGTCCTTACTTCAGTCAGAAAGGTATTTTAACCTTGCTTTTCTCACCAGCACTCCCACACCGGGAATGCTGTTTCTCTCTTGGCCACAATCAGCTGTGATTATCACCTGCCTAGCCAGTAAACACAGTACTAACTGTGACTTAAACATATGATTTATATGGAAATAAAAATTATCTTCCAAAAGATCATTTACCCCATCATAGTAATTACCTAGTTTTAAATGTCACTAAAGTAGTACATAAAAATGAAACTTATCTGGCAGAAGTTTCAACGAAAATTGATACGTTATATATCACATACTAACAGTCAACAGCTTTCCTAACTAGTACTAATCCTACTTCCAGCTACTGTTAATTTCCTATCTTCTCTGAGCTTCTGAGTGCAAAGGAAACCTCAGGATTTAAAGCTTACCAGGCATGTGTTCATGATAGATCATTACACAGTCACAGCTGGGGAGGAGGGGAACATGAAACAGGAACAACATCCTGGTTTAAGTCCCCAAAGTCAAGTTCTGTCGGAGGGATGGGTGAAAAAATCGGGTCACTTAAACATGAGAAAAAGCATTAATCAATATAAGGCAACAAAAGTGTTTATGCTCATATAATCATTGATTCTATTCCCAAGTAGTTTCCTAACCAGAACTAACTTCCAGTGTAACGTACGCTGCCTTTTATTTACATTTATTTATATGAATTAGTATTTCCAGAAGGGGTGGGAAAGGACTGCTTCCAAATTAAGAATAAAATTGTGTAACGCTCCCTTCATATCAACTTCTTTCCAGTATCTAGGACAAAATCCAAGAGTTTTCACCCTGCACGATTTATTGTCAATTAAATCTCATCATACCTGCACAACCATAGAAAACAAAACTGCCAGTCAAGAGCATTACCTACAAGCATTTCAGCAATTTTCTGTTTTATTTTTAATTTTAACTGTTCCACATCTAGGTACTAGACAGTGCCTGACCACAAACCAGCCAAGTGCTGCAATTATTCATACTATTGGTAATAATTGTGTCTGCATAGCTGTAGCATAAACCTGTAATTACACAGGCAGGATATCCCCAAGGCTTAGGAAAGAGCATTAGTTTTACAATATGAATTTAACAAGCCAAAACTTATCCATGATTAAAAAAAAATTCAAAGAAAGCTTAAACCTTGCCAATTATAACTGGAAAAATTAAAAATACATTGGGGATAAAAAACAGACTGTGAGGACAATGCTCACAATCTTTTTTTCAAGGACACAAGGCTAAAGAGGCATCCCATGGGATACACTCCTGGAGAGAAGAGGGATCCAGGAGAGCTGCCTGATTTTCATGCATCACCTCCTCCAAGCTCAAGAATGGTCCATCATGATGAGCAGGAAATGAAGCAAAGGAGGCAGGAAGCCTGCCTGGATGAGCAAGGAGTTCCTGACTTAACTCAAACATAAAAAGGAAGCATAGAAGAGGTGGAAGCAGGGACAGGTGACCCAGGAGGAGTAGAGAGACATTGTCCAAGCAATGGGGTTCGGAAAGCCAAAGCCCATCTGGCGACACAATGGACATGGACTGAAATACAGGCAATTTCACTTTTTTAAAAAAAAAAAAAAAGACCCTTATACTGTAAGCAGTCAACCACTGGAACAGGTTGCTAAGAGATGCTTATGTAGTCTCCATCCTTGGAGATATTAAAAACACAACTAGATGCAGTTCTGAGCAACCTTCTCTAGCTGACGCTGCTTTGAAAAAGGCTGGTTGGACTAGATGACCTCCAGAGGTTCCTTCCAACTTCAACTTTTCTGTGATCCCACTTAGACAGGCTATAAAAATTGTGGGTTTTTTTTCCCCCCAAGTAATCATTCAGTGCACTGTATATGTCCTATATATTGTGCCATAATGATTAATTTTTCAAAGTTGTCACAAATTAAGCAAGTAGTAGTCAGCGTGATTAAACACCTTAATTTGTATCAACAAGGTCAAAAGTGAAATATACCTTTACTTACTAAACGTTCTAAAGCATGGAAATTTTGTAGGAAAAAACATGACTACAGAAGAATACAGTCTATTCATGCTCCTACTAGGCATAGAAAGTTACATTTAAGAAAGTTTAAGAAAGCAGACCAGACAAAAAAAAAATATTCCTGCCCCAAAAGACATGGGTGATTGTGTATGCACACATTGCTGGAACACAGTTTTTGCTTTAGGGATATCCTGAAAAGAGAAAGGAAGGCTTCATTCATCTAGTAATGAAGGAAGTTTCAAGAATAAGGAATAATGGAACAAAAAGGGCTAAAATAAATAAGAAATAAAAAAAGGGGAACAGGTGAGGGTGACTAACAATTAGGAGCTAAGGAGCACTGATGCACATTCTCTAGATTCCTTAATAGTTTACGAAATACTGCTAAACACATCATTATCCTGAAGTCTGCAGCATGGTAAGACAGAGCAGATCTGATGGGCAAAGCCAGAGGCAGCAGTGTTCGCACACTCTAGCTGACCAAATAGGGTAACAAATTTCTGATCTTTGCATGTACAAGGGGAAGATGAAGTTGTTGAAGCATGGGCTGGATGAGCAGTGAGGTGGGTTGAAAATTGTATGAATGGTTGGGCCCGGAGAGTGGTGATCAGTGGAACAAAATCTAGTTGGAGGCCAGTAACTAGAGGTGCACCCAAGAGATCAATACTGTGTCCGACTCTGTTCACTATCTTCCTTAACGATCACCTGGCTGACAATAAAGGTGAACTCTTGTTACTCTGGCCCTTAGGTTATCACCAACAACGAAGCCTCTGAGTGGGAAGTAGGCAGATGTCAGGCGTCATGTTACCTGTGGCCAAGCCTGTAGTCCTCTTCCACTTACGCAGTCAACTGGTGACAGCAAGAGAAAATAAAACCTGAAGTTGTATTTGAAAGCATATTTCACAACTAAGTTTTCTCTGACTGACGGTGACTCATTTTTTTTGTCTCTGTTCAGCTCAAACATATTTTTGTCCTTGACCAGTGAATGACCATCACTCTCAGTATGACAAAATACATGTTACATGACTACTTTAATTAGGTGGATTTGTGATGCATATGAACATCAAAACAGCATTTGGTCACCTTGGTGGAGTAAGAACTGAATCCAAGCAGCCCTTTTCAACAAGACCATCAGTTGACAGTGAAAAGTTGCCTAGCCAATTCAAAGATGAAAAAAAAAAAAAAAATCATTATCTTCATGAGCAAGATTTGCAATAACACACTTGTCCCCAAGAAAGGCCTATTAAACCAAGTACTTGTATATACCTGCAATAAAAGTCATGCAATGAGAAATACACCTTTCACATATTTAAAAGGATTTTTCCTGATTTTTTTCTAATGCTGTAATTCCATCAATTAGCACTGACATTTATCAACTACCTATGACAAAGAATCACAGAATCATTAAGGTTGGAAAAGACCTGTAAGATCATCAAGTTCAACCATCAAGAGAAGAGAGGAAAAAAAATACAGCATATTTAGTGTTAGCTCATCTTAGATCCAAAAAAATCTAATATAACTTTACATAGCATATCTCTGTTGAAACAGCAGCACCCTCAAAAGTCAAAGGACAGACGAACACAAAAATGTAGGAATGTATTGTTATTGCTCTAAATGACGTAAGTATTATGTCTGATGGTACGTATAAGCTGTCCTATTATCTTCATTGGATTCTCCTCTGAAATTTGCAATAATTAAGTCAATACTAAGTTGATAAAAATACACAGTTAGTAAATTCACCATAATAACCAAAGTCTATTATGTGCCCTCCAATTCCCTAAGTTCAGCAGGATCCTTTAAGAACGCTGGCATGGCTACATTGTGTTATAAGCAGAAAAATACTTTCATATTTCAGAAAAAATACATGATTAAAAAATGTATTCCATCTTATCTAAGTTGAAACAATAGTAATGATCAGAGGACTAAATTTACGAAAAAAACCCACAACCCTATAGAGTATTTCAGCAAAAACACAGCTTTCTCAGGACTAACTCTTATAGCTAGTATGTCTGATATAATTTTCTCTTTCCATCTCTTGAAATGAACCTATGTGTGATAATGTGTCTTTTACCAACTGCATGTTGGAATTAACTTCCAGTGTGGCCTTTTTACTAAAAAAGGCTGATATCAAATAGCAATTTCTTGTTTTTTAAAAAAAAAAGTTGAGATGAAAAATTAGTTCATTTCTGTTATTTCATCAAAATTCTTCCAGCAAACAGCATTTAAAAGCTCCTGAAATCATGACCCTTAATAAAAAAAAAACGATTCATAAAATTCTGTGGAAAATATAATGAACTTAAGAAAGTAAACTTTCTTTAACAATATATATTTGGTTCCTGATACATACACACTCTGCCCAATTCTGCAATTTGTGCTTAGAGTGCAGGTAACCAGCTTACCACAAAACAAATGGCAAGTAAATCAACACACTAGAATACATCTAAGCTGTGCATGATAATACGGAGACTTACATCCCAGTTCACAGCTCCTTCAAAGCACAGCTCCTGCTCCAATCTTAGCACAAGATACATGGTTTGATTAAGGGTGTTAAAGGACCAAGATAGGTTAACTTCTAATACAAGGATGCAAACAAAATTCTGACAAATGCTACATACAGCCATGCTGAATTTACAGGAGGATATGATGCCGTACTTCATTATGGATTCGCAGATAAATTCTCAGATAAATTCACACGGAGGATCTGGAATAGCATTCAAATAGTGCTTCAAAAATCAAAATGTTTCCAAAACTTTCATGAGTGTTTCAGTACCACACATGTTGCATTTATACTTAACACCATTTATAAAACCAGATCAAAAACATTTCTAAAGGAAACCAACTTCTATAAAACAGATTTTACAAGAATTTCATTCTTGCAAAATTACACGTGTAATGTACAAAAATCCTGCAAAAGAACAAATTGGTCTTAACAGACTCATTTCTGTTATATTTTTAAAACCGCTATATTGATCCATGAGTAGTTTCTGTCCATAGCCTGATGTTCTTCTATGCACTATAAATTGCTGAAAAAGAAACTTCACTTGTGCTAAGATCATATTTTTCATATTAACCCCTCTACTTTCTATCGAGAAGTCCTAACCACCTGAGAAATCTAGAGATTATTGGGACAGAAATTACTATTTAACTATATGAGTTTAAAAGATCTTCAGTATTGCTGGAAGCAATTATTAAGCACACAGCAGTCCTTAGAATATTAGCAATATTAGTATCTACGCTACTGAGTTTAATTTTTTTAAGCACTGAAGAGTTTTGAGATGTGACAGGTGCCAAACAGACTACTAAGCTACCAAATTCTACCTGACTACTACTTCCCAGCACTGAAACAGCATCACAAAAACCTTCCTTTGTTTTCACTTAAGTCAATATGGAAATATTCAGGATAAAAAGATTATAAACACAAGGAACTATTGAATGACAACCACAACCTACAGAAAAAAAACCAACTTTAAGCCTAGAAATATAAGCTTCAAGATGCTATGCTGAACATAAAGCAACAATTTATACTAAATACAAATACATTTCAAAGCATTTCAGTAGTGATTCAGAAAATATTGAAGTAATTCACAGTTCCAGAAAGGCGATTTTTTTTTCCTTATCTTCTTGTTCTGTGAGGTGCCTGAGTGACCATAAACATAAAAAATACTCCAGGTAAATCACATGAACAAACTTAACCAATTGAAGCTTTTCTCTACTTCTAAGAAAAGCTATTTTTCCTGAAGTTTCTATATTCAATTTTTAACTCCTTTTACAAATACCTACAGACTGCTTCATGTAGCTGATCTGCAAAAATGCTGCTGCTACAGCTATGGTACAATGGCTTTTTATGGAACTGGGCACTGCCCAATTCCATAAAAACGTAGAAATAGTGGTTTAGTAGACATAAAGCCCTTCTTATTAAGATGGAAATAGCCAAACACAGTAGGCGTCTTGCAAAACTCTGTCCTAAACTCCAGAATGTGAAAATTTCTCTCCTGGGAATTTTCAAGATTTAGGCATAAGGACAAAGAAATACTTTTTGATTTAAAAAAAAAAATCCCACTATAATTAACCCAATGAAAAAAAACTCAGAGCAGATTTGAGAACACCAAGGACTTTAAATAACACTGCAAATAAGGTGCTGATCCACACCTTTTAAATACTTGTGAATATGAACTTTAACCATTAAAAACTTGAAGAAAATAAAACCAAGATTTCAAAGCAGATTTTCAGAGGGCCTTAGGGTCAATATTGAGTTTTTATGGGGCCACCAAGCTCTGCCTTTGCATGTATGTGTGTGGCATGGAGGAGGGTAATAGAGAGGAATCTGTGGAACTAAATAGATTTAAGATATCTTTAAATACTTATTTATGATCTCCAACTTCTAAGAAGTTGGGATTGTTGATACAGACGGGAGAAAAATGCTGGCTTCTGAGATGGAGTGGGATGGAGCTATGATCAAAAGCCCTTCAGGATAAATATAAATATTTAATACTGCCTTCCTTAAATTAGCAGTGACTACCACCATAAACTTTCTGAAAGTCGTAGGGCAACAGTTAATCCAAAAAGTTTCACCTATGAATTGAGAAAACCAAAAGGAAAAATATTAACATCAACCAGCAGTACCATATTGGGATAAAATGCAAAGATACACTTGCTTTAAAGAGAAAAGCTTACTCCTTTTTCTTAGCTTGGTGGTCTTAAAACATCAAAGTTTAAAAAGTATTTCTTGGTATGTACATAGCTGTCAAATACAAATCTTGGTAGTTTATACTGTTCTTTGCATAAATGGTTATTTTTTTCTTGCCAGATTCTGCAATCAAAATCCACTGCATGGGCCAACAGGTGTACCTATTCTACCTATTCTAGTCTGTTGATAGTGGTGCAAGGGTACAGATACCATGTGTACAAACTTTGTCATTTTTACTATGGAATTAGTATAGTTAACATTTTAGCAACATCCTAACAGTAAAGAAGTAATTTGTGTCTGTGACTGTTCGGTTTATGAAAAAAATATACATGAAGGAAAGCTAAAGATGTAAAGGGAATTAGATGTTCTTTGCTTCATCCTGTTGAGACATAAGAATTTCTTCTTTCCAAGTTTTATCCCTACCCTCAAGCATGTATTTTGCCATAAGCAGTATGTTACAAAGTTAGTGGTCAACAACTGGCATCCAAGGGCTTGGCTCTCAATTAACCTGCACTTCACACAATATTGCAGAAAGAAAGCAAACTGGGTATAAAAACCATCATGTACCCTTTTCACTGTTTTGTTCAGAGTTAAATGGCTTCAAGTCATTGGAAAATTGCAAAAACATTCCAAGAAAGAACACCTCCAGCAAGCTTTCTTCTATTTTCAAAGACAAAAGACTGTAGAGACTTTGGTTCAGCCCTTCATGGAAAACAAAGACTGGCTAGTCCTTGGGAAACAACAGAGTTAAGACTCAGCCATTGCCCAGCTCCATGTTCAAGGGAACCAGATTGTTCCTTAAGTGAATGAACTTTTGAATACATTCATCAGGCACACAGAACTCTGAAAGTGTACAAATTACAAGAGATAAAATGGTACTAAGTGTGAAGAAATAATAGAAGGATGAGTATCACTTTCTCCTGGTCTACCTCTAACTTCTAAGGTATCAGAAGTCTTCATTCTGAAAAGTCTTAGCGGCACTTTTTTTCTTCTTCCCTTCCATTCCTGAAGTGTTATCTGATTTTTACTCAAATCAACTAACAGATATTTTGAGTGTTAGATGCTACTACCAAAAGATGCCATCATTATTGTTCCCCTAGTACTACTTATGGGCCAGTTCCTTAGCAAGCATAAGGCCATTCACTGGCAAATAGACTAAGGGACAGATGGGCAACTCAAACTTTAAATCGGAAAAAAAAAAGCTAATTTCTATCCATATGCCAATTTAATTCTCTTTCAATCTCTTCATAATTCATTTTTACATACTGAAAGGTTACCACAACAGCAAACAGTCCCTACCATAAAATGGTCCTGGTGTCAGCTGAACCTCACAATGCTACAACAGTAACAAGCAGCCCAAATCTGCAAGGTAAGTCATTTTAGTTAACAAGCAATGCAATGCACCAAGCAGCACCTCAGAATACAAACTCAAATGAAGAGAAGAACTTACGTAAGATTAATTGAAGGACTGTATTTTCAGTGCAATACCCGTGGATGAAATTATATTCTGCTAGCATTAATTACCCACACTGTTCTTAAAGGAGGTGAACATCAGCTTCACAGCAAAATTGATCTCAACAAATTTTAGAGTTTGTCATCAGTGAAAAATGAAGTTGTAACTCAAAGACTACTCCAAATTGATTCCACTTCACAAACAGTTCTGTTTACAGTTTGATGGCACTTAACCAACACAGGTATCCACAGAAAAGTGTATGTTTCAGGGACCATGCTGCTGATCCCTCGATCAGACGAAGATGATTCTCTGTCTCCTTCCCCAAACTCTTCTAAGAATTTCTGACTAACTGTTTCACTTTTGTTTCCAAAACTTTAGTGCTTTCCAGACTGGTCTACAACTTGCTCCTACATCCAGACTCAAGATTAGCACTGATCTACACCTTTACCATCTTCAGCCTAGTTTTCTAAGAAAACAGATGATAAACATGTTTATATTATATTGTCTATCTACCAGGTTCTCCTTAACGACTTGCAAACCGCAAGCTCATTAACATGTTATTAAGAGGTAAAAGACCCAAATAAAATTAAGTCCTTCTGTAGTTCAGGTTAAAACAAACAAACAAAAAAATCAGCAGCTAGACAGAGAAGAGATCCAATAACAGAACTCCCAATGCTAAGGGAAGGGCAAGCATTACTCTTTATTCAGTTACGTAAATGTTTTGTTTCACCTGCCCAAACTTTGGCAGATAAACATTAGATACCTGCATTTACATTAACATTAATTGTCCTACATTGTCAGCAGAGACAAATAAGCAACTCAAGAGATTCACTTTATCCTAAAATAGTCTACATGAATGATCTGGTAGAGGGTTCCTCCTCTTTGTCATAGATCAGAGAGCAAAATGCAGAGATATGGATTGTTTGTATTTGAGTTCACTTATCTAGATCCACCTCTTTTACCTCATCTTATTTTTAGACAGCAACAGTGCGGTTTTGTTCTTCGCAGATCCTAATAACTGTGTTCTGGTCCATAAAAACAAATCCAAGGTGCTACAATAAAACAAGGCCAGTGGTGCTAATATACAGTATGTACTTAGAAAGCCAAGAATGATCCAGACTAGAAAACAAATGACAGAGAACGATTTATTTGTGGCATCATAGAGGAATTTCAAAATAAGGGGGAAAAAAGCCGGCCCTCAGAAAATATTGGAGGAGATGAAGCCTGAAGATTATGCTGCTCAGGAAGCATTAGAAGAGAGCATACTTCCCAGTAGCAGAGACAAGAAGGCTGTGCTTAGAGAGTGCTATTTTACCCTTCAAGTGTTTTTTGTCTACAACACGTTCTTACAGCAAGAGGCCACCCCAAAAGGTCTTCTCTAAAAGCTTGGCTTACACCTTGTTTTTGTTCTGACATTCCATTAATGTTACAGTCATTACACGCCTTTGCACGAAAATGTGAGCACATGTGACTGGATGTGTCATTCTAAAATTCATTTCCATGCTAACACAATTTCTACCTATATACACAACCTCTCGTCATATTAACAAGAAAATATTTCAAAGAGCTAGAAACAAGGGTAATCACCTCTATACAGTTTATAATGTCTCACCCAGTTCAAATGCAGCATCAGAATCCTACTCTTACTTGTACAAAATACAAATTGAATAATTTAAATTCATTCCACACCGTACACTATTTGAAGCCTACTTTCTGGTCACCGAGAAATGTATTTATTCACATGAACAAAAAAATAAAGTTTTGTTGACCTTCTCCAGCAATCAGAAATCTGAAAATGTTTTCTTGTCCTGAAAGAAAGTTTGATATCAAGGCAGGTGGACAGACTAACTTATCATATTAGTGAATTATGGAAATTTAGAAGAGTTGAGTACAGACTTAACAGTGAATTTCATAGATACTTTAGCCACTCTCTCTTTTTTGTTGTATTCCATTGCTGGGCCCTGGTTTAAAGTGTGTGATGAACCCTATAAAAGAAACATTACTTAGATTTAACTGCATAAAATGGATCCAGAGAATGTCAACAAAGTTCCCTTTATTGTAACCACAATTTGATTCTATTAAGCCTAAAAGTGATATAGATGGGCATACATCAGAATAATTCATTTTGTCTTTGGAATTTCTGCACCACCTTGACCCCATGGACCTCTCATCCAGTTCTACTTCTGAGTCAACTTAACCTCGTTATAAAAAAAACAATTTTTTTTTTTTTTTTAAACTATCTCTGTTCACAGTAGAGTTTCAAGGAACACTGCAACTGAAACCTCCTCATCGCATTCTGGTCTTTTTTGCTGAGGAATGAAGCAAATTTGGCTGTTCTTAGAGCTCCCTTCTCCGCCTCTCCGTTTTTATCTTCTGCTTTTCCCTTCACATTTTATTCACCTCTTTTCCATTCCACCCAGCCTTCCTTTCCGTTCTTCAATTCTTCCATCAGCTTCTCCTGTCCTGTATCTTCTCTCTCATCCTGCTTCACCTACACAAGTCTATGCTCATTTCAACCTCTGCCCAGGGTTATTAAGTTGGGAGACTAGAAAATCTGAAGAAAATGTGGTGGGTTGACCCCAGCCAGCAGCTAAGCACCCACACAGCTGCTCACCCCCTCATCCTCCTCCCAGTCCACGCTGCCCCCACAACGGGACGCCATCCCAGCACCATTCAGTACAAGAGAGTAAAGTCATTTTAACGTGATGTGGATTACCTTGCAAATTGGAGTCCGTTCAAACAAAACTCAATTTGAAACAGATCTCGAAGTAAAGCTACATATTTCAGAGAAAAATACACACCATACCTGCAAAATGGACAATACTCTAGAAGACAACACTGAAAAGAAGTGAAGATTTAGAGCAGATACTCAATGTAATAGAAATGCCCAGTACAACAAGTCAAAAATTTTTAACATCACCAGATGTAAGAATGGAAAGTTATTTCATCTCTCTATGCCTCATTTGTGATACAGATATCAAAATCCTGTGCCCAGTCCCAGAATCCAGTTTTAAAAGAAGATAAAAGATACAAGTTACTGACTAGAAAATATATTTATAGCAAAAGACAGAGAAAATCCAATTTGTCTAGCTTAGCGAAAAAACAACCATCAAGAGGTGACGCAATATCCTAATGAAACTATATTTCCTGGAGGAAGATGCATGGAAGAGTGGAGACAGCCTAAGTGACTGGAAATCAACACTAGACACACTCGAATTTGATTTAAAACAGCTACTTCTTAATTAAGTGATCGATTAATTAATTAAACAGTATACCAAGAGACATGGTAGCTTCATTATCTTTTCATGTTTTAAATCCAATCTGGACTACATTTTGGAAGAAAAGTTTTAGTCAAACATTCATTAACATTTTTGGTGGAAGTACTTTTTAAGAGGGATAACGGATCTAATAGGTTAGGTCAGATACACTAAAATAGCCTTTTGGACTTCAAATGCATAAACTGAAGACATGTCCAATGGCTGAGTGAGAGCATAAGAAAGCCTGAGAGATCCATGGATTTATTAGAAGACATTCAGAATGTATCCAATACTGATATTCAAGGAAGTGAAATATGGTATCGCTTCGGGAAATCAAGTTGAACAGAGGAAGTAAGTAGGAGGAAATATGTATTGGGTTACCCAGAACATGCAAAGAAAGCACCTCATAAATATGGCAACTAAATGAAAAGGTGGTGGTAAGGTCTGCTTTCTGTGGGGAAATAAAAAGGATGATGCAGACTGACAATGGAGAGAAGTAGGAGGACACTACACAAGCAACAAGAACTGCTGGCGTGTAAAGGTACTCTTTGACTGTGTTCACTCTCCTGGAAACACAAAGTATTTGTAAACTGGAAACAGACTGCTTAGAAATCATGAAAAAATTAGTAACCTGCTTAGTAGTATCTCTATTATTACATTATACATTTGATAATTTTGGCATATGTAATAATCTCAAGGAATTGCAATTTTAATGATTTTTTTTCTTTAAAATATAAGATTAAAGGGTGTTTTTATATAAATCTAAGTAATCAGCTGTTTACTTAGTTTCAGTGTCAAGCAAAACAACAAGCAAATTTAGTCAGAAAACATGTTAGCAATAAACATATAAATAAAGGTTTCAAAGTTCCCACTAATTTTATTAGGAACTGGATCAGGCCCAAGCTAAATCTAGCAAGAATTAAATCTAACAAATTAAACTATCTAAAAAACCCACCACCTTTTATTCTTCAAAAAGTAGTTATTCTCATTTGTAGAACTCTTAGCACCTTTAAATCTTTCTCATTTTTCAAATATAAGTGTCTGTATTTAGAAAACTAAACAGATTTGGACTTATTTGCGAAAGTGCTGAGCATTTGCAATTTGCCATGAAAACAACGTGAAGTGCCAGAGCTCCACACCTACAAAAGTCTCACCACATCTCTGTAATTTTCAAATATGGATTTATGTATGGAACGTCAGGCACCCGCAACTGAAAAATGTGGCTTTCATTTATAATTCTATTATTACATATTAATCTTTATTGCTTTGATACTGTAATTGTCTTTATTACTTCTGCATCTCTCCTACACTGCGCTATCCTAGGATAATCACTGGTTTAAATGTCAGTGGACCAAACTGTTTTCATTCATTCCTATATTTCTTTCACATGTTAATACTTTTTAAATTAAATCATTCCCCCTAAACTGACATCACAGATTTAACAGTTACTTCCTGATTAGAGAGGAAGATGAATAACTCAGACTTTTCAGATATGGATGAGAATTTTTCAAAGTACACTTCTTGAACCCCAAAATCCCAACAGTTAAATAATTATAAACCAGATAGGTCTTTACACAGGAGTTTTATCATATAATTATGATGCTGATCATTTAGAACTATCTAAAATGTCTCCAGCATTTTTAAACAGCTAAGCAAAGTTATTTTTAAAATCAAACATATGTGCTTTTTTCTGTTTATGTCTTCGGAAAGAACATTCTGTATAATGAAAAACATGACCAAATTTTTCACAGTACATCACTATAAAACCCTATAATTGACTTTTTGGGTTGGTTTACTCTATATCTATTTTTGTCCATGTAGAAAACAGCAATGATGTGGCAAAAAGACCAAAATGTAGGTCCCATTGCAGGATAAGGCTCCATCCTGATTAGTGAAGAAGTATCATGTTTTCCCTGGGAAACATGCCCATTTTGTAAAAGGGAATTCAGTCCACATGAACCTCCTCTTTAGAAAAAAAAAAGAAAAAATGAAAAAAAAGTCAGTCCTTTTAAGCAGCATAGACTCTAGTGATTGCTCTCGGCTTTAGCTGAGAATGACTCAACAGAGCCTTTCCATTAAACAGAACACAACTCTGCTGATTAGGTTTATTGTAAGTTGTCCCAATATGAATCTCCTGCTTTTCAACAATATTCTTCAAAGCTTAGAGCTAAGATTTGCTTGTATTATTATTTTAGTTCAACCTGAAATGACAAAATGTTTAACATCAACTATTTTCTTTTTCCCCAGAAGAAATAAACTTTCTAAAAACAACACAAATACAAGTAGGGCAGTGAGAATGTATTCACTATTTCAATTGCTACCTAGATGACTAGGTACATAACTCAATGCAAATTAAAGTCAACTTGAAACATTAAGTCAGAAAAAACAAATACCTGCACTAAAAGAATTTCTCATTTTAAGTATTATCCCACAAAAATTAATTTAGATTATGCATTTTGTTTTATGTACTATTTTCATTCCTCTTTGAGTGGCCTTTAAGCTCTATTATCACAGATTACTTACATGCCCCAGTCACAGAGTATAAAGAAATTGTACAGACACATTTCCAAAGGAGTTCACGTGCCAAAGAAAAAAATATCGACTTCTTTCAGAATTAATTAAAATAAATCACATGGCATTAAACTTTGACTTAAAAGTCTGAAGGAAATAGTGTTATCTTGTAAATTGTTTAACAGCAAGATACACCATAATTGCTCTGAGGTAAATCTTAGAGAAATTGAAGATGACATCTAAATCACAAACCTGGGAAACAGGGAACATACCATCTACAGTCAAACAGAGAGGAGAGGTTTAAGAGGAAAGGTAAGTTATTTCTTTTAGCTCAGAGACTAAGCTAAACTGCAGTTGCAGTCACTAACACCGTCACTAATACTAGATTGTCCCAAGATTTCAAAGAATCTAGGGTCTGATCCCGAAATCACAAGTTCCAATAAACCAGATGTAGTTTCTCTATTGGGGCAAAAGTCTCTTTACTGGGCTGCTCTTCCAAATGTAATACCTACAGGAGATTATCCTACCCTAGCCAAGCCTCACTGAATTGTTTCCACAAGCAAAGATGCTCATTTACAAAAGTGCATGCAAGATACGTTTCAAAGATGAAACCTGATGAATGTCATATAAGACCTTAGGATTAACTGATGGATTGGTTTTGTTTTGACTAAATGGGAGACTCTAAAATTTCCACTAACCTGCCCTGCAAGTGTAACATCCACCAATAGTAAGTACAGTTGCTATTTAAAAAGGGAACATTAACTCACCGATCTCTCAGTATCCTTCTCCAGCACTGCTTGTAGTGTTAAGAAACAAGGCTTATGCAATTGCACTGACCGGCCATCTACCACCCCCACCGCTCTTAATTTTGCTCATTGGCCCGTTTCAGCAAAAGCTGACAAAGGGGTAAGAGTGATGCAGAAGTTTTGTAAAAATAAACTGTTGTGTTAAGAAAAGAGCCTTAGATCAGCTGTGATCCAGCTCCCTTGCCAAATCAAAGCAGTAAAAACTAGAGCTGGAGCTTCTGGACAAGAGAAAAGTAGGACTCAAATATCAAGAAAAATAAGTTAATTGAGTAGTTTGTTCAATGATTTTATAACTGAATGGTTACACAGACAACAATTATCCGTTAGTACTCAAACATGTCTTAGATCCTTGAGAGCTAGTATTCAAACATGTTTTGAAAGAAATACAATCCTCATGATCTGAGGTTTAAAATTTTATCTCAGTATTAAGGATTACAGTGAGAGCTTCTTGGAAAGCTGATTATCCCATACATCTACTGCAAAGTGTCTTTCATCTTTCTCTAAAACATGTGGTGATGGCCATAATACAACACAATACCTCAGGTTAAAGTTGAATTAAAGAATTCCTAAATACAACTTATGAAATACGCTTGTATTTCAGAAACTTAAATCACTAACTGATGGTTGGGTGTTTTTTTCTTCCCATATGAGCAGGCTATTGCACAGCTGTCCTCTTTCACAATTCTTACACTTTCTTCTTAAGTAACCAATTCTGGCCACCGCTATAGACAACATACTGAAATACATGAACAAGAGACTCAATATGGGTTTGTTATAACAAGCCATAAATTCCTCCTGATTAAACACTTTGTTTACATTTTAACAAAGCTATTTTCTTGCTAATTCTAGGGAAAAAAAGTATTTATATTTGCATGATACTTATTTGAAATTACTAATGATGCCACACATAACCCCATATTATGCTACTTGTCTTGCTCAACCCATATTCCAGGCTTTTCCAGAGTTTAGCAAGTACATCCGGGACAGTGTTTTCAGTTTCAAATGCTTTCAAACTATTCACATTGCTACAACAACTAAGCAGATAAAAAAGTGTAACGTCATTTTGGCAAAATCAAAATGAATTTGCTATTTGAGAGGGTTGTGTTGGTTATTAGTCTTATATTATTACAGTAACATGAGACACTTAAAAGGTCCATAAAGTCTATGCATCAAAATAGATGTTATTTTCCTTTTAAACAAGAAAAAGATAACAATTTCACCTCAAATGTCCTCCTCAGCCACACTGTAATGCCAGTCCACTTTCGCCAGATACACCGATAAGCATGCCTGTAGAGTGCGTAGGCTATACCCCGAAAGGTTGTCATAGAATGAATATTTCATCCTACCATCCAGCCCTGTAAAGTAATTTCTCAAAATATAAAAATACGTTTGACAATTGCTCTTTTGAATTTTCAGTGTCACTTGACAAAAAAAAAAAAAAAAAAAGAAAAAAATCAACAGACCACCTTAAAGTTTTTTGGGGATGGGAGGCGTTCATGGGCAGGAGGGGGAGGAAGAGAAGTCTACAGTTAAGCATGCCTTATTACAGGTACTCCATTTTAAATCTAAGAAATATAGATAGGAAAAGCAGCTCAACTACCTTGTTATCACACTGATAGAGGTGTAGGCTTTTATATAATCACATGGCGATCCAGAAATCAAGTCAGGCCACAAAACTGCTACCTCACAAAACTCTATAATGGATGGGAAAGAGGAAGGGGAAGTTAGAAAACTTTACCTACAACCTCTGGAAATAATCAGGATTCAGGGAAAACAGGACTGAGTTTTATACAACGATTAAAGAACCACTTGCAATATGTGTGGTCCTTCTGTAATCCAAAAACATGGTATCAACACTTTTGAATAGAGTTCTGAACACACTTTGGATGTGATTAGATACATTTACACCAATCAGTCTTTTAAAAGGAAGTTTTGATTTACTAGTCTACTGTGTTGAAATGTTTGAAAAAGAAAACATTAAGTGTTTGAATATAATCATCATAAATCTGTGATGATATAAGGATAAATCAGTGCAGATGGCAGTGTGATAAGATTTTTGTCTTTCTAATCTATAAAAAGATGTATAAAGTTCACCTTCAGGCATATATAAAAGCATGGCTGCAATCTATGATGATAAATGCTGGACTCAAAACTGAAATTAAAAAAACCCTCAATTGTTTAATAACAGATACACACATTATGTTTTCAGTATATTTTGCTTGTTTATCATGTTAAGAGTTATTATAAATTATCATCTACAATGTTATATTTTGAAACTTTACTGGAGCTTTTTTTATTATTAAGCACATCTTAAGGCTTAATTTTGTTCATACTTAAGGATGAAATGGAACCAAACTGATGCCCAAAGAGTTTCATCAAAGCATACTTTCAGGAAATAAAGTAGGATAGTAGTAAATACACAAGTGAATCTCTCCCAAAAGTCAGTAATTTTAGATAAATTAATAGAATTTCAGTAGCCTTAATACCATGGGTATTAACAAAGCTTTCAATAGGCCTATTTCCTTCAGAAAAGAACTACAAGATTAAGGTGCAGATTATCAAAACCAGCATTTTCCAGACTTTTTAAAGCTGTAATCCATCTCCCATTCAAAGCCTCACTTTTATGATACATACAGCTACTGAGGCTAGTCATATAGCTTTCAGTAGGCCAATTCTTCCAGAAAGACCAGGCAAAACCATTAAGAAGATCAACAACCAGAGCATAAAATATCATCAAAGAAACAGACTTAAAAGCGTTAACAAAGTAAAGACAATTAAAATGGGGGGGAAGGGAAGAATCTGATAAACCTCAGACTGACTACCCTGATAAAACGAAACTGGAAAATACCTTATTGTTTTAAAAATTCACAGTGAAATATTAATTTTTGGATGACCACTAAATTACAAATCAAATTAATACTACTGAGGTTATATCCTTTTGAAAATACTTCTGTAGAAGTACAACCTCCTTACCTCTACATGCATAAGCAATTAAAATTCTTAAGTTTCTGCATCCTGATTTTACATCTGTTACTCGTTTATACACTAACATCAAATCTTTGAAGATTTGGTGACTTTTTTCCCCCCATAGTAATACACTGTTACACAGTATGTAGCACCAGAGATACTGTTATCAGTCTATCTATACACAAAGTCTGTAGAATAGGGATCCGTACAGAGATCAAGTACTCTCTATAAAGGCCAGCAACCAAATTCTTAGGGAAAGCCCCTACTTGGTTTTCTCTCCAACAGACCTAAAGTTTAGCCTAAGGTTATGACTAGACAACTGTGTTTTATATAGTTATAGATAAACTTCACCTCCATGATCTTCTCTTATTCCTTTTTAAGCTACTACAATTTTTGGCTTACAGTACCTTGTGGCAATGAATTTATGAATTCAAAAATTTAATTATGCACTGTTGAAAAACTACTTCCTTGTGTTCATTTTAAGCCTGCCATCTGATAATTTAATTAGGTGCCCCAAGTTTCTGTTATGAAAAAGGGAAATAATTGTTCCCATTCACCTTCTCCACATTACTCCTAATTCTAGATTTTTATCACAATCCCCTCCCAGTTGTCTCTTTCCAGGCTTAACACCCTGCCAGTTTAGGTACTCCTTGTAAGGAATTCATTCAATTCTTCTCTAATACTAGAAAGTTGTTTTTATAATAGGGTGAGCACAACAGCAGATCCACTAATAACACTGTTTTCCACATATACTCTCAATTCCTTTAACATCTAATCAATTTTTGACAACTGCTAAGCCTCAACTACTGAGCTTTGAGAGCTATTCATTGTGAATCTCAGATCTCTTTTTCTATGAAAATAAACAGCTCAGCGTTCATGCACATGACTTCAGGTTTATCAGCAATGGATTTCACCTACTTTATCAGCCACTCAACTCTGGGAAATCCTTGGGTGGCTGTACGCAATCAGTATTTGATTTCAATACTCTAAATAACTTTGCCATTAGCAAGCTTTCTCGCTTCTCCAAGATCCTTGGTAGATCTCGCAAGTAACTTTGCTCTAGTGTGAAAATAAACTATTCCTACCCTTAATTTCTCATCTTTTATTTAACTGGTATCTTGCGAAAGGATCTCTTCTTTATATCCCACAACATTTTGTAAAGCTACTCAGACACTGAAGCTACAAAAAAGCCACTAAGCAATTCAGTAAAAAGATTAAAACTACGAGGGTTCCACCAAATTCCATGCCAATGTTGCAATTACTTACTTCTTCGCAATAAGAACCTGAAAACATGCAGTTTTGCAGCTCCTTTTTAGACAGGATGTTCAATAGAAATTATAAATAATTTTGTGTTGAAACACAACATTTAATTGATAATCACTAATTTTAGACATTCATTCATTCTTCCAGGAAACCTTATTTTTAATCAATAGCTATAGTCATTAAATAAATCCTTATTTTGTGCTATATGAGGAACAAGCAATAATAAATGACATAGAATACTGTTTGAATAAATTAAGTAGCAATACTTGAAAATAATAAACATTTCTGCTCATTGCATTTTTTTTTATTCAGAACACACAAAAAGGAGCTACATATCATGAAAACAGGATACAAAAAAAGGGTAATCAACTCTCACATGACAAGTGAATTTTGTGTTAAGCCATGAATGATCTAAATTGAAGTTACATAAACAGAAAACTAATGCCACTGGCAAACAGCCCCGTTCTGTAACATTCTATTTGAGAATCACTGGTTAAAGAAAAAGAGACGCTGAGCTTTGACAAAGAACGATATGGGAGATGACATCAACTTCTTTCGGCAAATGAGCTCAGTGTGCCAGCTAGCTGACAAATTAGCTTCTAAAAACCACTAACAGTAGCTTACAAAGTCACAGCTGTTATCCTGTTTTGAACAACAAAATGTTGATCTCAGTTGAAATGTCTAGTTTTACAGAAGATTTGTAAGTGCTCTGATTTTTGTTTTTTTAAAACAAAGCAATAAGTTATACTGAGAAAAGCACAAGGCAATGACTGTACTCTGATGACTCCATGGTGATGTTTAATAGACAGGATTAAGTATAACACTTGCTTATGTTCTGCACCCTCCTTAAATTTTAAAAAATCCCTAGAGTTACAGGCTCAGTAGCAACATAAATCTACAAATATGGAAGTACCATAGTCACTAGCAATTTCTTTAGCTAACTCAAGCAGTTCCCGGGATATTAACTTTGATAGTGGGAAGAAATGCCTGAGAAAACCTGCCTTTTACTTGTAAGAGATTCTATTAAGGGAGTTAAACCAGTTGAAAGATACTAATACTCTACTAAACAAATAATCTAAAATGTGACTGTTGGACACAGTCAAAAAAGATCATATTATTACTTAGCACTTCAACTATTTGTTTAAATCTTCACTTTTACAGTAAAATATCAGGCAGTCTTCCCTATAACTCTGAGAAATAGAGGAGGACTAAAAACTATTAAAACTATTAAACTCAACAGGGACAAACTCAGTCTTAATGTTGGTGTTCCCATGACCTTCATGACTGGTATCTGAACATCCCTCAAATGAAATTATTTAAACTTACTGAAGTTTTTAAAAAAGAAAAAGAAATCTATCATTCCCATTTTACAGATGACAAACTGAAGGACAGAAAATTTTACCTAACTTCATGAAGGTTCAAAGAGAAGTCTGTGGCTCAGCCCCATACCTGAACTCACCTCTCAAGCACCAGACTACAGTCCTTTGCCACTACAGCATTCTCTCTGCTTTTTCACAGCTCTCTTACTTCCACAAAATTGCAGTAACTTCAGCATAATTACTCCTGATTTATGGTAAATGAAAGGAATAATCAAGCCAAGACAGATGCATGCCAAGTTCAAGTGACTAGCCCAAAGCCAACAAAAAAACCCCAAACCACCACACTGGTCAAAGCTTGAACTGAAACTTCTAAGATCCTATGTTTAAACATCTAATAAAGATTTTTATTTAATGAGGTTACATAAGAACTGATTCTACCACCACGTTTTCATATTTTTCCATGTTTAAATACAGATAGTATAATAACAAACTAAATAAGACTGCAGGCATGTTAAGAGCTGAATATAACCACGTATTTTCAACAGCAAGTCCAGTACTGATTTTGGAACAGTTACTACCAACTCCCAAATTCAGACCCAGAATCTGTCTCCCTCCCTTATGTACTTGTAAACTGGGAATTAACTTGTTTACCTCCTAAACAATCATGAAGGAGGACAGAGAAAGCTAATTAATATCTGAAAACATAAGTCACAGTAAGTTCCATTAACAAATACCCTACTTAGTTAACAAAGCAAAAAGCAGCAACAGAGAAGACAGAAGAAACATTTTCTCCTTGTTTTCTTGGTTCAGTCTCTTTCCACAGAAATGTAAGAACTCTGGAAAAGGAGAATTATTCTGTACAGCCTTCTATAGAGCCATCAAAAGAAATATAGAAAAGAAAAAAATCATAGAATCACAGAATATCTCAAGTTGGAAGCACCCCGTAAGGTTCAACGAGACCAACTCCCTGCTCCTCGCAAGACTACCTAAAACTAAACCCTATACAACCAAGAGCATCATCCAGACGCTCCTTGCACTCTGACAGGCTTGGTGCGTTCCCTGGGCAACCTGTTCCAGTGACTGACCACCCTCTCAGTGAAGAACCTTTTCCTAATGTCCAATCTGAACTTCCCCAACGCAGTTTCATTCCATTTCCTCGTGTCCTATACACAGTATACGCAGTTGTAATGATCTTTCCACAGTCTCAGAGAAACAATGGCTTTGCTGTTTATTGAATTCCTTATCCTGACTACTTAGTTACATCCTTTACTGGGATATCACAGCACATACATTGCACATACCTGCAATATCCAAAAGTCACTTTAGCGCCCGCCTCCCCCCCCCCCCCCATTTCACAGATCCACATGCAAATCAAGAAGAATCACATCAGAGTTTCTAAGAGCTATTTTAAATACCCTACATCTCACTAAAACCAACAGTTTTGAGTTTGTTAACCAAAAATCTGTCTTATGACTGTGGTAAAATGAATCCATGAATCATCAAGAGGTCACTGTTGGCATGAAAGGTGCCACAATAATCAAATCCTTAAGATTTTTAAGCAAGATACAAACCATTGAGATGGAAACAACATCTCAGGTCCCACCAGCTTACTTCATCTTGCCCTGTTTTACAACGTAGTGGACCATAGTGAACACTGTCATCTCCTACCAGTGAGCCACCTGTAAGTTATCCAACAACCTACACAGCCAATGTGTCAGAAGTTTAGTTCATATGAAGATTCTGGTATTCAGGTGAAGATGACTTGTAGCCTCAACCTATTACTTCCAGTACTGTGATGAAACCATTTGGTCTCCATGAAGCTACCCACTGCAACCTACAAAAAGTTGCGTAAGTTCTTGATCATAAAAGTGGACATGCTGACTTCCAGATTGTTAATTTTATGATTGGAAAACACATAAAATGAAGCCCATCTATGTACAAGAATAAAGAAACATCATACTAGATCAGGACAACACTCCATCAAACTATACCCCCTTTTAGGAAGTGATCAGTAATTATCCATTCCTTGTTTAAACCATGGCATTTGATTTGTAGAAGTTCATACATCCATCATTGAAAAAATTAGCTGTTTAAAATTATAAGGATGAATCACAGAATCATTAAGGTTGGAAAAGACCTATAAGATCATGAAGTCCAACCATCAACCCAACACCACCATGCCCACTAAACCATGTCCCAAAGTGCCATGTCCAAACGTCCCTTGAACACCTCCAGGGATGGTGACTCCACCACCTCCCTGGGCAGCCTCTGCCAATGCTTCACCACTCTCTCTGTAAAGAAATTTTTCCTAATATCCAGCCTGAACCTCCCCTGGCGCAACTTGAGGCCATTTCCTCTTGTCCTGTCGCTAGTCACTTGGGAGAAGAGACCAACACCCACCTCTCTGCAACCTCCTTTCAGGTAGTTGTAGAGAGCGATGAGGTCTCCCCTCAGCCTCCTCTTCTCCAGACTGAACAACCCCAGCTCCCTCAGCTGCTCCTCATCAGACTTGTGCTCCAGACCCCTCACCAGCTTCGTCGCCCTTCTCTGGACACGCTCCAGCACCTCAATGTCCTTCTTGGAGTGAGGGGCCCAAAACTGAACACAGCATTTGAGGTGCGGTCTCAGCAGCGCCGAGTACAGGGGCACGATCCCCTCCCTACTCCTGCTGGCCACACTCTTTCTGATACAGGCCAGGATGCCGTTGGCCTTCTTGGCCACCTGGGCACACTGCTGGCTCATCTTCAGCCGGCTGTCAACCAGCACCCCCAGATCCATTTCCACCTGGCAGCTTTCCAGCCACTCGTCCCCAAGTATAGATAAAGCTAAGCATTTTCACAAAAAGTACACCATAGTTGTGTACTGTAGAGTGACTGAGAAGTCTAGGGTTTAATTTGCCTTATTTTTTTTAATTTTATTCTCTCCGTACCTCCACCAAATTGTATATATGATATAGAGAATAACATATTTCTCCCAAGAGTACTGTGAAGAAAAATAAATAATTAGTATTTGTTAAGTGCTCTCATAGTGCGACATGTGCCACAGAAGAGCACATGAAAGTTAGTAATGCTTCTTCATAGTAGAGTTTGAATACTGTGCAGGAAAGATGGCAGATGGCCATATAATGAGCAATGAGTGATAAAAAGAAAAATCACTGAATAACTAACTCTGAAGTGAGTAGTATTCGTTCCATGCAAAGAATGAGTCAGGAATTCTAGGCGGGAAAAAAAAATGCAATCAATTAACACTATTATAGTGTACCACATACAATGGGACTCTACAAAGGATCCCTGGAAACCTTAATTCTAGCATTAACATAAGTTTCTAAATTAATAGGCAATCTTGTAAAAAATTTTTACTATTTTAGCTGCATATCTGTCATATGTCCAATCTAGGAATAGTTACTAACGACAGTTGAAAAGAAAAGCACTCAAAGAATTACTGTTCTGTAAAATTCATGAATTCTAAAAATGTGTCTGGGCATAATAATGTCATGTAATGAGTGTCTGACTCTTTCAGTTTATTTCAGTTATTCAAAAGGAAAAATAAGCTTGAATTACTGTAGCTCCTATACACAGATAAAACAGATATTTTCTACCCACATCAGAAAATGAGAAGATTGAATTGCATTCAGTTATGAATTGGATTTGTTCTTCAATTAAAAGAGAAGAAAAATAAATCATACTGAAGCTAAATGACAAACCAAATGCTATTCCATTGTAATTTTGTCCAAAAGACAACCAAATTTGTTATTTCTTCAACTCTTTGATCATTATGTTTAGCTTGTAAAGATGCCACTTACTACTGCAAATACTCCATTTCTGAACAGACTGGTATCATTTTTCCTGAAACTGAAATATAAACATTCGGCTGCAGAGCTGCTTCAAACCCACACTGGGTAAAACTGGACTTAAAAAGAAAACATTTAGATTTTCATAAAAAATAGAAATAATAAAAAAAGACTTTGAAGAAAGGACAACAATTACAAATTTTACAGAATAAGCAAGATAAAGATGGCAAAATAAAATTGCATAGTCTGCATATTCTGCCTTATTCCCAAATCCCAACGGTTACTGAAGCTTCTTCTGTTTAAGATAAGAAAAGCTATAGTCCACCTATACAGATGTAAAGGCACAAAATGTGAAAGATAAAGGTTAGCTCATTTTACACTTTACAGAGAATACGGTTATTTCTGAGGGCCCCAAACCTTAAAGCCCATGCCACGAGAATGAACTCTGGCTCACGAAAAGCCACACTTCCTTTAGCATCAGGGTTTTTGGCAGAGCAGCAAACTGCCCAGAGCACTGCTTGATCTTACAAAATGGTCTGGTAGCATCAATCTGTACATCCCCATGGGCTCCCCAAATACATGAAGCAGCCTGGCTACGAGGACCTGCTCTGGCAGCATGATTACAGAGTATGAAATCCAAAGGAGAGAAATGTCACAAAGGATGTCACTCTTATAAATAACCTCATCTAATGGATTTTGGTACAAAGTAAGTGTTATAGGAATTAATCTATAATGTAGATACCACACGCCTAAAATACAGCTTTCTTTAAAATATCAAGCTTATAAAGTACAAAGAAATTTTATTATTCCATGCAAATATTAACCAACCAACATGCTCTTTGATATACAAATATGTGAAACAGAGATTTTTCAGACAGAGTGATAACCTTGAGACCAAAGTCTTTTCAGGCCCAGAAAAACTAGAAGACACCACTCCAGAAGCAGAATGCTCTCAGGAAAGGAATTTAGAAAATACTAGAGACCGCTATTTATTTTTCAGCCTGGAGTAATTTGTGATTACAGTGCTGAATTTTCCAACAAAATTGCTTTTTAGTGCTCCTGTTCTAATGTACTCCTATTCCAATCACTAACAAGGAATTTGGCCGTACACTTCCAAAAGGGATTCGGGTACTAAGCGCCCATTCGTTGCTCCGGGCTCTCCTCATGCACGTTGTAATCAATAGGCAGTACCCAATAGTCTCTAGGCTGCCCACCATCATCTTTTTATGCCAAAATGCAGAATTTCATCCTGCTTAGCACCTTCGACCCCTCAAAGTACATCCAGCCAAGCGGCAGACCCAGAACCTGCGTTTGCTCTTGAAATGGAAACGTAACAATTCAATTTGATTATAGGCTGGGTCTCCAGGTTAAAAGCACCCTGTTCACCCAACTGTCAAGACTCCAAAGAGCCAATTGGTTTGGGTGCTTACTAGACACTTCCCTCATGAGGCTAGCAAGTATACACAGTGGTGTATCTTCTTAAAAGAAATGATTATTCTTCCATCTAAACAGAACAGAAATAAATGGCTAAAGTATTAAAAAACAAATAATGCATATAGTGTCTTACCCACACAGAACATTTCCTCAAAGCTTGAATTATCTATCTCAGAAGTTATAGGTCTGGATTCTGGCAACCAAACCACAGGGTCTCTCTGAAAAACCAGCCCTGCTTCCTCACTTTTGGGGTTGGAAAGTCAGAGAAGGAGGAGGTATGAGCGGAAGGAATGATTGTAATTAATTTTTATATTTTTTTCTTCATTACCACCATTCAGTTAAGCAGTCTGTTACTCAGAGCATGGCAAAAAAAAGTATCTTAAAAAGAATTGACACCTGCTTATCTGAACATCAGCGAATGGACTGTTTATAAATACTGCCTGCTTTCTCCTGTAGATGTGAAAAATCACCCTACCAACTCTCCAGCACAGAACACATCACACATTGGAAATTTAATACCAACATCTCTCATATTCTTCCCAACCTCACTTAAGTTTGATTCTCTTCCATTATTCTTTAGGCATACCTATACGGGCCATTTTAAGTGCTGTGCAGAGACAGCCCAATTTACTCCAAATGAGCTCAACACCACATTGAACACAGCTAGGCTGCTTCCAGTATCTGAACTGGCTACTTCAGAACAAACTGGGTTTCGCATTGCCTGGGAGACTGGAGGGCAATTTTCTCTTATGTATGCTGTCACCATGAAAAGGGGTGCACGTTTTTTATTCTTCATCCTGTTTCAGTTTCCTTGTTTCTCCTCACTTTCAGTATTCCTTCTCTACAAAATGGGACCCATACTGTTAAAACAGAAACTCATTAAAAAAACAACAAGGTTTTCTTTCTAACTCTCCTCCTTCCAATTTTATTGCTTCCATTCACCTCTCATCTTCTTTTCAACTCTCTTTCTCATGAATGATCTTCAGACCTTTCCTCCAACAAAAAAAACCCACAATACATTTTCAATTACAAAGGAAAGCTTAGACTGTTGACAAGCTGTGGAAAAGTAGTGGATCCAGGTACTAAACACTTTAAAAAAAAAAAAGAAAAAGGGATGTGGAGAGAGAAATGGGAGAAAGGATGAAACTGTTTTTTTTCTAAAAATACTGTTTACAGGACTGAGGATCTCAAACTTATGTAAACATCATAAACAGCACAGAAATATTTCAACTTGCATTCATTGCATAAGGAAATGTTACAGGGTTGGGTTTTCAAAAAAAATAAAAATAAAGAGAAGCAACTGTGATGATCAGGCATCATGCTCATGCTCAAGTTCAAGCAGGTAACAAGACCAGCCAACTGCACACAAATAAACTAACACTCTTCATACTAGAGTATGTGAAGAAAGTTAATAATAAGATTAAAGCCAACTACTCTCCCTTCTCCATGAGATTCTTCAAATCACTCATTTTTATTACAGTTCATTATATGGGGTTTTTCCCCCCTCCCTCTTTTTCATACTTTTCTTAAATGGCTACTGCATATATTTAATTGTATACTCCTCAGGGCAGTGACTATTTCCTTAATTGTCTGTAAAGTCCACTGCTATAAAGAACAGTACTATGCAATGTTAAGTAATAAAAAATGAGTAATGTTTTGTTGAAAAACAGTCATGCATTAATTATGCAAGATAATCTGGAAAATATAGAAATAGGGAAAAAACTATGTCGTTATGAATCCATAACTTTAAAGCATCACTACCCAATGAATGGTTTATGATATTCCGTTTCAGTATTATATTTAATTTCTCTTAGGGTATTTAAAAAACATCTGTTCTGAAAGTTACCGAATGGGTATTGTTTACCCAGAAACTCTACAGGGTACAACCCCCTTCCATACTGTCAGTTAAACACACAATATTTAAAATACACATTACAGAGCCAACTGTTGAAGCAGGCACTTAGAATGCAAAGAATATTCTACACATTAAAATACACATGAAAAACACTGTCCAGGAGTTATAACATAAATCAGATACAGATTCTAAATTCAGTATTTAATAACTACGCCATTTTAAAAAAAACATTTCGTTTTTATTACTTACTGAATTAATTTCATGTCTTAAATCTACATTGCTGCAGACTTATACAAGCACAGAAGCTACTGAAACTGGTATAATTTTAAAACCAGAAGCAAATTTTTATTGCTGAACTATGCCCCTGAAAATGGGGTTCAATACGAAAACACTGACACCAAATCTGAAGAGTGTGAATACTCTCCTTTAGTATTTTTTAAAATCTGTTCCCTAATCTTGACTGAGGTTTGAAAGTAGCAAGTCTGTATTTTTCCAGTGTAAATGTTGTGCAAAAGCTTTACAAACATAGATCTAAATCTGCAATTGCCATTACTAAAATAAATGAGAAAATCTATAAGCAGCAGTGAAACTGGCATGCAAATAAAAGAACTGTCAAGACGTATATTGCCTAAAAATAAGCTTACAATAACTATTTTAAAGACTGTGTGTGGTCTTACCCATATATTTTGGCAAGATGCACTTTCTCCAACCACAGCTAGATTCATCCAAAAGCAGTGGCACTGGAGAGTCTCTGTCTCACCTGTCAAACTTGAAGAACGTTGTTCAGCAGACCACCATGAGTCCATGGATAGGATCCACAGCGCTACAGCAGCTGTTCTTGATAAGTGTTCTCTAACTATAGAGGCAAATGCTTCAGAAATGTTCTGTAAGAGGATCACCCTTAATATACGTGCATTTAAAAAACAAACAGAAACAAAAATATATCTAGAACAAGACTTTCAGGACATTTACGGCAGAGCAGCATCAGTGACCTCATACGTATCTCTGTCTGATATTTGGAAATATTCACTGAAGATTCAAGACTATTAAATTTACCTTAGAAGTTCACTAAATTTATTTACCTCTCACAAATTATTACACTCTTCAAATTGCAGGCAATCCAATAAAACAACTGGAACCCTTAAATCTTCATATAATCTAGGAAGATGAACTTTCCTCTTCTCAGTTCCTTTCCCACATACGACATGGAAAATATTTTCACACCAACCTACAAATAGATTAAGTGGGAAGGAGAGGTAAAAGGCTGCTTGACTACAGTAAAGGTAACATTCAGTGAAAATAGGATGAAGCAAGAAAAGCTGCCAGTTTTGAAACTACAGAAGAGGGTAATTTGAAGACCAAAAAAAAAAATCTAAGGAGAGAGCTTATCTGAATTCTGTCTATATAAAATAACTTTGACTGTTATTAAAAAGCATATAATCATTAATTTCCAGAGCAATGTGAATATTTGCTAAAAATAGATCACTGCTTTAACTACTGAGATCTGCTCTGGTTTAACTACTGGTAGCATTGTATCCTAGAAGCAAGAAAGGCTCTAGAGAGATTACTTTCACTTTTCCCTAGATATATTTAGTGTACTAACTAGCATAGTTAGGATATTATTTTTCTTTGGTTTTGTCAGTAGCATGTTTGAAATAAATTTTATTAAGTGGTAGTGTATGTAACATTGCATTGTGGGTAGCAGTTTCCTGCCTTAACCTAGCCACATCCTCAGCTGTTATATGAGACAAGTTTCCCATATTTTCTGCAAGTTGACTTTAAAAAAAAAGAAAAAAGAACAGACAGAAGAAAATAGCTAGAAGGTTAGGATGAGCTTAAACACCATATATTGACTGCTTAGAATGCGTGCATCTAATCAAAAGGGCTTTCTCAATTAATGTACAGTCTACAAGACATGTATTTGAGGAACACAAGAAACGTAACACTTGTCAGAAAGAATGTCTGAGCAGTAAGAATAATCAAGTTGAGACACATTTGACCATTAAGATGTAGCCCCTTATTCAAAGCCTGATCAGGGGTTAGATTGTTTCACTGGAGAACATCTTTTCTGTTCTACAAAGAAGCGAGGGACCTGGCAACTCAAGATGAATGAAAACAATTTCTCGCTACTTGCTATTATATGATGTAGTCACTGGTTAACAGAAGATGACCATCCTTTTAATTTAAATAACAGTTCAGTTAAAGGTTTAATTTGATTTTCGGCAGCTTGATTCCACTGTACAGAAAACATACAACATTTGTGTGCACTAGAAATGTAACAGCATTTTTTCCCCTCCGTATGCTTAGTGGTCCCAGGCACTGTCTACTTCAAACCATATCTTATTCAGAAAAAGGTTATCAGGCAGAGAACAGAAAGTCGTCATAAAAAGGCAGCAGTAAAACTCAGATGTTCAGTGCTACTCCTTGCAGACACCAATAAGCAGCATTTTAAAATGGACTGCTAAAATAACTTTGCTGTTACAATTCTTTTTATTTAACAGGCAGTTTTAGCTTTTGCTTTAACAGATTAGTATTATGTATGTGATATCAGCATACTTTAAGCTGTTACAGAATTGTTGGAAATCAAGAAGTCTAGTAACAATAGTTTATAAAATGTGCAAATATTTTAAATCAAACACTACGTTAAATGTATTAACTAAGAACCATCAGAAAACACAGTACTACCCCTCTAAAAATTATAATTACTTCTAAGTTATGAAAAACAGAGCCAAGGAGAGAGGTTTCACTCCTAAAAAGAAAATGTTGCTCTAGTAGAAACAGGTATGTTAATAACACCTACAATTAATACCTACATCTGAGGAAACTGCATTAGGACTTTCTGCATTATAAAAATCAGCATCTTGTTTAGTATATATTAGAAAACTTGTAAGTGCAATTTAAGAAGTTTGTCATCATACTGCTTTAAGCAGAATATTTATATCTCTCCAGTTGTAGCATAGAAACAAACATTTAAGTACAAATAAACTTTCAGCAGGGTATCATACTGTTTATATGCTGTAAGAACTTTGAGTAACAGAAGGCAAAATGTTTGGAAATAAAGCATGGCTTAAAAGTTCCAAAACACATTTCAAAAAAAGTGAAAGATGTAATTATCTTTTAGTGTTGTATTACAATTGACTTTAAATAAGATTTCATTTGTCATCGAAGATCAAGCTCATAGTTTACCAGAGAAATTCCTTAGCATAATACTTCCTTTGTAAGCGTAATTGTGACTTAAAGCATCCCCTATGGAACACAGAAGTTAACTTCGATTTTTGTAGATCTATCTACCTTTTAAACAAAAGGCTGTCAAGTGTAAGTCTGCAATCAAGACACTGGTTTATACAGTGGATTTTCAGGATTCATGCATCTGCTTATTAGAAGTGAAAACTATACTGAAAGCAGCCCTCAGTTTCACAGGTATTAGGTCTGCATAAAGTTTAGCTTTGTAATGTCTCTATACTAAAAATCCAGCATTTTTTCAGTGACAGTTTATTCAAACTGCATCTAGATTACTCAGTTAAACTATTTGGTTTTCTGCTTTTAATGGATTTTGCCCCACTAGATGAAGACTTCACTGTAGCAGTCTTGATCTTGACAGCACAGGTGAAAAATTATGTACAGTAAAAAAATCTTATAAAGGTTATCATATCAAAACACAGTAACAACGTTTGAGAGTAACTTTGTGTACACAAGTGAAAGCATTAAAAAGCCATTCTAGAGAAAGCCTGAGCACAGTATTTCAATGCAATAAATTTTAAAATTTAGACTTCCATAGGAAGTTCAATATTCTAGTATTAAAGATGTGACTAAGAATAAAGTCTGGAGTTTTAAAAATCAAACAACTGCATTCATATGAATGAAAACAAGTATTTAAGATCAAGACATGAGTTATCTATGAAATAAAAATACTGAATCTACCTACCATCAAACAAAAGTTGATAAATATCTTCAATGCATAGCTGTAGTTGAAGAAACATTGTGCTTACAATTAAGAGTTCCACAAATAACGGACGCAGCAACCTCAAAAAGCTTTTGCTGCATCAAAAGTTGATTAAAACTGTAATGCACACAAACATATTTCATTTATATGAAAAGATTACCATTCTTTCCATCATTTTCATACCCTTAACTTTTTTCCATTGATGTTCTTAACCATACTGTGAAAATATGAAGAAAGAAAAGCAATCCATCATTAGAATTAACTATCACCCTTACTTTTATATGAGGTGGGTGATTTGGAGAATATTCCTTTTTCACTTTCAGATCGAATTCTATAGATTTGGCAGTATCTAGTAACTTTCAAAGTACTGAATTAAGAACAACGGCATTTACCTTACAATAAATATTATGAAAGTAGTTTTTATGAACAGAGTTTTATGTTGCTTTGATAAATATATAATGAAAATCAAAACATACAATCTGTAATTTTTACTGAATTTCCCTTTCTCCTTTTCCCTCCATCCCCACAAAACAGAGAACCTGCTCTCTACCCACACCTCCAGCTATTCACCTCACAACATTCCTGGCCAATTCCTTACTGGGAAAGCTGAGGACAAAGAAAAAAAATAAAAAAGGAGGAATGGCAGCTTCAAAGAGATGTATTTTATTTTACAAATAAAAAATGAACAATAGCTATAAAATGTTTTACACGATTCTTCTGCTCCCAAAAAGATACATGACAAAAAAAAATGAAAAAAATCACTCAGCTAAAACTAGAAAATACAGTGCATCTGTGATACAATCAGGCTAATAAGAAAAGTTCTAGACATAACGTCCAAAGAGGTAAAAAATAAGATACTTTCTCAAAGATGTTTCCAATTTTGTTCTGAATCTGAGTGAGCAAATCAAGACTACTAATACACACTGTCTGTGCACATTATTCCTTACTACACACAGCATTTTGCAATTTATTTCAAAGCCTCCATTATAAACAAAAAAATACTGCTTTTGTTAACCCACTCCGTACTGGTACAGTAAAGGCTTATATTACACAATCAAAGTCAAAGTTACAATATGTTAAGTATATAAAAATATTATACACACATGCACACATATGATATTAAGTATTTAAATCTTACATATGCATCACATTTATGTTTCATTTTAAAACTAAGTGTTAACATTAACTGGTGAATAAAGTTATTTATAGTCTCCCAAAAAGTCTAAGACTGTTCTATTTCTCTTAAACACTGAAACTATAATAAGCAATTAATGTAAGCGCAATCAAAACCTCCCAGCTCTCACAGTTCGTTCTGTTATGCAATGTCTACATTAAACCCTAGCAATACTGGTATTCAAAAGCATCGCTTAGGCTGCAGTAGACAAGTAGTTATGATATCCAAATGACATATTTTGCCCCAAATACAAAAGAAATATAATTGCCCTTAATTTGCATTACATAAAACTGCCAAGTCATTTTGAAGGCATGTAAAGCAAGGCAGACATGATTTAAGATTTGCAAAGGAATCCCCAGACTAACACTTCTGTGACAGCCAATTACAGTAAAAAACACAACCCCAACAAGCAGTCTGCTACTAGACCTTAGGAAAGGTAAAGTTTCTTACAATGAGTTACAGATTCACAAGTATAGGAAGACAAGGAGAAAAAGTAAAACAGAAGGAATCCAGCCACCCAGCAAATATGAAGCAGACCCAAGATCGTGATACAATCCAAAGATGTAAATTACTGTAAATCATCACTGTTGTTCAGAATTTCACACAACCACTTGTGCCAATTTTGCTCACTTTTCCACAGATACAATAATGAAGTAGGGAGAGGGAAGGGGAGAAAAAAAAGAAAAAAAAAAGGAGGGGGGAAGAAGAGTGGGGGGAACCTGAACTGAGAGTACAAATAAAGTTCTGCTGTCCATATGCTTTAACTGTACAGAAGTTTGGGCTCTTACAGCATTTTGTACTCTCTCCAAATCCTCATGAGTCACAAAAATTAAAAAGCTATATCCTTCTGGATGCCAGGAAGGGCCTTACCACGGGCCTTTTGTCAGAATATAAAAAAAAAAAGAAAAAAGGGAAAAAAAGGGAGAGAGAAAGAAAAAGCCACAGTGTAGGCAGTCCTACTTGGAGTCCTCTGATGTCACAGCCACATGACTCGCTCGCTCCAGTAACAGTGCTTGCAAAAAAAAAAAGGAGTTTTAAAGCTTTTGCTTTTTTGGATTGTGTGAATGCTTCATTCGCCTCACAAACAACCACAGAACCACAAGTGCGGTGCAAACTTTCTCCAGGAGGACAGCAAGGAAGTCTCTGGTTTTTAAATGGTTAATCTCCGCAGGTCACTACCAGCCACTGAGACCAACAGAGTCAGTAAGTGCTCTCTAACCACAGTCTATGCAGTAATAGTAGGTCCTTCAAATATTTGCTCATTCTCTTTTTTTTTGTTTTGTTGCCTTGCTTTTCACATGTTACCAGTGCTACACAATTTTTTGACAGGGAAAAAACCAACTATAGAGTCTATGCAATCCAGGAACACTGTAAAACTAAAACAAGGCTTGGCTATGGTTTGTGTTTTCAGTTTGAGGATCCAAGAGGTATTTACACCAGAAGGTGAAAGCTCTGCGTGAACCGAGAGGGACTATGGCATCAAACAGCCTGTTCAGTTCAGTGACACCATGTCAGCAGAACTTCTTTTGGGGTAAGTACTGCAATATTTGAGCTTCTGTTTTCCATTGTGGGGAGTTTTCTTACTTTTAACAATGCTGGTTATAGTTATCTAAGCAAAAACTTGCTGAATGGGATGTTAGGGTGTTAAAATAGCATACCTGGTTGGGGGGGGGGGGGGGGGGGGGGCAGTCACCGTAAATAACTTCTGCAGACTTGTGAACAAATTTGTTAGCTGGCAAGCTGAGCAAAATGAAGTTGGTGGCTTAGTCCTTAGTGTTTGACAGCAGGTGTGCTCTGCTGTCACCTGGGTCAGGGTGTAGCTACACAAATTTGGAAGAGTCCGATGTGATCTAGTATAAATGTTTAATATTACCTCAGGGAAAAAGATAAAGTATTTAGTGAGTTAATCAACAGCACAGAATATCTTACTAAGAACTCTGGTGCAAAGTATAACACTTTTAGATGTATCCACCACGACTAGTTAACGAAAGATATTGTCAGAGACTTCAGTTATATGATTTAAGACTGCTTATTCTCTAAACCTGATGAAAATGAGTAGTATACAGCATATAGCAGCCTATCCTACCCATAACTGCCCTATCATTGTTCCAGACATCTCATTTTTAAGCACATCTATCAGATGACGTTATCAGTGTAAATCTGCAGTTCTCTAGTCTTTTGTTGCCCTCATTTCACAGCAAAGCATGTTTGATAATATATTCATTTGTAAAAGCAAATTCTTCTCGTTACACTTACTATGAACAAGGCAAAACATTCATGCATAAAAATATTAAGCTATGAAATAAAAAAATACATGATTTAACATGCTGATGAATTTAAGCTTTAATTGAAAGTGGGATTCAAAAAACTCTATAGAAGAGCACTGCCAAATATTTACTTCAATATTCTGAACTGTAAACACAGGTTCCTTTAAGAAATCATATGTATACTGAGGTAATTATTTATATGCACTGCATACATACATGCCCATAAAAATCATAAATACGCTATAAAATTGCACCTCTATCGTTGCTTACTTTGAAAAGCTTCTTCCTCTCAGATACAGTCTTAAAATCAGTACAGAGCACCTCACTCACAAAATATTAAATAAAACTCAGTATGACTTTAAGTGATTTATCCACAAGTAAAATAAAGTTATATTTTAAAGCCTATTGGAAAAAGCTGTATTCTAGTCGCCCTTGATGAGTAGTAAGGAGTATATTCAAAATTTTTTTCAAAGCATCTTTTACTGAACCAGATCAGGAAAACTAACTGAAAATTCTGAAAGATCAAGAAAAAAAATTCTGAAAACTTACAAGATTTTCTTAACGGTGTCCATCATGTTGAAACTATGTTGGGACCGTAGCTAAACCTATTTCTTTTCCTCCCCTGCCCCCCTTCTAAGAAAAACAACAATGCTACAACCATTTTCAGTATATACATCCCGATTAAGCTTGTATTGTAATGAACTGATGACTGGAGTTCCTTTTACCCCTCCTACTTCACACGCTTTGACTGGTTCCCAGTTAAGCACATGAATAAGCTATAAGACCGTGTGTAGGAAAAGAAATGAAGCATAGCTTCTTCCAGGAGAAAGACCAATTTAATTCATGATCTATAGATACCAGAAGAGATAACATAACCTGTGGTTGGTCATGTAGCTATAATACACCGAACGCTGAGCTGAAATGCTAACGCAAAACTGGTAAGCAGCTTTTCTACTGAAACTGCTGTCTTAATGAAGCACAGCAGAAGCGTAGCCAGACCACATTATCCCAATGTTTACAACAGGAAATACAGTTTACATGTATAGGGACTTTCTTTTGCTTTTACTTCCAAAAGAGATTAGAAGAAATTTAGTTGGCTAAAATTATCAAAACACGGAGTGCTGACTGCTTAATTCATCTACTTTTGATCATGCCTAAAGCGAGTGAGAAGTACTGTAACGTGAATAATACTTTTCCCCAAACTTCACTAAATAGGGTTGGGTACACAGATTTCACTTTGGACACAAACAATGGATGCAAGGAACTACAAAACCTCATCAGCTCTATCAATATGTAAGCAATATATCTTAAGCTAAAAACAAAACTAAAAAAACCCACCTTTACAAAAAGGAGACAGAGTGTATTTTGAAAAGAACAAAAGCCAGAAGACCCAAGTTACTCATGAATTTGCCGTTTCCTACCAACGGTGCAGCAGTATGTCAGAATGCACGATCTATTCTTCCTTTCTGTACTGCCTGTATCTCCTTCTGCTCCCATCTCCACCTTATTCCTTTCAGGACTGTTGAATTTAATTATGTTTCTCTTCAAGAATTAGCTGATGAAACATAACGATGAGTAATAATAGAGAAGGAAAACAGCGCTATGATGATTAACTCGCATGGTTGCTGCTCTGTGTCATTAACCGTATTTCTGAAAATTCTTATTTCACTTATTTTTGTCTATGTGTTTTTGACTTCATTTGAAAGGGAAAACAAGAGTAGTGAAGAGGAAGGATCCTTTCCTAATTAATACAAACATACATATTCCTCTACAGTTTAGTACATTTGAATTAAATAGAAACTATGTTTCATACCCAGAGTATTTCTACTTTATTCTAGTTATACACAGGTTTTGAATGCATCATGCCTATGTAAGCCTTCTTAAGCTTTTAAATACAAGTGCATTCATTTCAACCAGCAAAGGGTATTATATTCACATCCATATCATTTGAAGAAAAAAAATGCTCAAAGTAAACACTATGCAAAAAACCAGACTATATATTCATTAGAAATTTTGGTAAGCATTGTTTACACAAAGTTATTTCAGAGAATGAAATACTTTTGAAATGCATCCCACAACAGTTACAATTTAAAAAAAAAAAAAAAGGCGTTTCCAAATATGTTCTGTGCATCTTCATAGAAGGATTTCACCAAAGAAAGTAAATCTGGCTGATTAATTCAATCAATTATTTCACATGTAACTTCTGGAAGCTGATCCCAATAGACAGACAGAGCAAAACTGAATTAAAGTCTCCAAGTTAACAACAAAAAATTTACTCTGCTTCTATTAAAATACTACTCAGTATCTTCTCATTTATTCTTCAAAAAAACAAACCTTTTGTAGATTTCAATTCTCAACTGCTTTACTATTTGGTAAGGAATCTTAGTTTATTTTAATTAAGATAGTGATAAAAGAGAAACAGATCCTTTTTGATTATCTATGTATATAAAGCAGAAATTTTCCATGTTCCAGCTCTGTTTAACATATTCATATTACCGTGATTGTTAAGCAAAATCTCAGGAATCACTACCCTTTACATAAAATAAAAGTCAAAATACTAGGACTTAAAAAAAATAACACTGAAAACTATGCAAGAATGACTATTCTCACATGCATGAAGAAAGCTGCAAGCTGCTCACTAAGGCTTTCGGTATATGAAACCCCTAAACCATGCAGAATTGCACTACGCCCCTTACAGGACTCCTAGGCAGCAAAATGCACTGCTCTGTTTAATTATCTGTCTCAAATGAACTATTAATAGCCAATATTGTTTAAATCAACTACACTGATGTAAAATTCACTAAGATCGAAATGTTCCAGTTTGTTAGAAGAACACTAAAATATCTGATGCTTAAATAAACAGGGGAGAGAAAAAACCCTAACTCATTAGGGGCACTAAGATTTTATCAAACATACAGGATTAATCTCTATTGAATAGATCCATTCACAAATCAAAACTTACTCCACTTCAATACTTTCATGCAGTGCTAATCAATTACAACCTTTTCTAGTTATTCAAAATCCATGTGCTTTTAATTTTATTCACTGGTGGTCTAAAATATAATATTCAGGCCAAGCTAAGTCATTCTGTATTGCAACTTTGCTTTTTTTCCAATAAATATTCATCTAGAGGTTTTCTTAGAGAGAACTGCTCATATGAAGACTGTGGTAATATTTTTATACTGTACCTCCTTGTTGAAGCAAAAGGTTAGGGGTTACCTAAATACCTCAACTGTATATACAAAAAAAGGAAAAGGTAAGTATTCACATGAAAAATCCAAAGGGACTATATTATTTATTTTTGCATTTCCTATGATTAATGATGCACCAGTGCATACTTGAAAACTGAAGTCAAAATAGGGTAACACCTCAAATTCCTTTACAAACTGTACAAATATCAAACTTCCATGCTGTATTAACTACTCTACCAGAAATATTTAAAGGCTCTGCCACCCCACATTAAGAGCATAACAATAATACTGAAATTCCTCTCAAGCAGTGTGATTTCTTAGTCATGGTCAGACTAATACTAATCTTAAAATTGCACCTTATACCTTTATTTTTCTTGATTGCTTTTCAGAACACAGTTGTGCTTTTTATGAATAACAAGCTCCAAGCAGTCTTAAGTAAATAATGAACATCTAATACTGTATCCATTTAAGCATAAAGGGAAAAATAAAGCAGTAAATAATTCTTGCAAGAGCCGCTAACTATGCAGTGCAGACAGTTCAACACAGCAAACAGAAGCTAGATAGTAACTGTGTTTAAGGACGTGTCACACCTTGTGGCACACACCCATTGATGGGAAGCGTTAATAACGACGACGAAGAAATACTTTCTAAAACGGTAAGAGAACACAAGAAGCTGAAAATACAAGCAAAACTTGGCATTCTTTTATGCACTAGTCCAGCACACTCTGGTGGAAATTAAAGCAGAGAGGGAAGGCAGGAATCATCCCGTGCTTGCCAGGCTGCAAAGGTGCTGAGCACCCACATTTCTCCTGCTTGGCTACTACAGGAGCCAAGGGCAGCTGTCCGTGCTGGCTACCTCTTGAAAATTAGACCATGTGTATGTTTTACTCTATGTACCCAATAAAAATCAACATTGTGTGTTGTAGGTGATGGAGTTGGTTCTGAAAACTCATTAAATACACTCCATTAATAAGAATTACAATAAATTGCCATGTTTAATATGCCCTAGAGTATATAATATTTTAATTAAGGCAGCCTCAAGATAAATAGTGAGTTTAAGATGGTAAAACCTGAAGCCTTTTAAGGTCTTAACTTCGGCACTGACAGAATCCACGTTTCATACAACCAGCTAAGAAACTTCAACATGAAAATATTCAATTGGCATTTTAAATATAAAAAAGTTAATTTGTCTAAAATGAATAAATAAAACATTTATTCTGATAAATGGACTTAAAAATAAATTAGTAAAGTGTGCGCTATTTCAAAGAGCTTTGCCTCGTAAATTTTGCCAGACTTATGAATTAACCACAGATTTTCATCCAGAGACTGCAGACACCCACAAAATGAAGAAAACATCTACCTCCTCCACCACACAACCCCCACAAGAAACTACTGTTAGCGACAAAATTAATTTTTGCTCACATTATATACACAATAGCTTTAATTTCTATTGTATACGTTGATTTCAAATTGGCATCTACGGTCTTATGGGGAACAGACTAAGGAGGTCTATCTTCTGCTGTCAGGTGTTTTTGTTTTTAAGTTAATAAAGCTTAAATCTAAGAGCAGGTTTCCTTACATAAACATGCTCTCTTCTACAAATAAATATAAGACCTGCCACTTAACACAGTGAAAAGCACACCCTAAAGAGAGTATTTTAAAGATGAGCACAAAGACAAAATAAACTCCGGTTACTATATCGTAAAACAATTTAACACTTCCAATAAAAAATCCATTATTCATGCATCTGTTTCCTGCATATATTTTTTTATTCTGCTTGTTAGCATACTGTGTACTGTTCTAGCCTTCCTCATGTAGCTATAAGTTTCCTATTTCATGTACGAACTTGCCCCAGGAGGGAAAAAACCATAGGTGTTCTACTGACTCACTTTAACTGCTGAAGTCATTTTAATCAGAGCAATTAAATTATTCTGCACAACCTACTCCTTATTAAACATTTTTATTTATAAAAAGTAATTTTAGAATAGCAAAAGATAAAAGGGAAAAAAGCTACGTTTTCCTTTTAATACATATGATGCTTTAAAAGTATTTTCATATTTATTGTATCCTTCACAGTTTTCTTTAAGAATATTTTTTTCATCTCTAATAAGCTACCTTTATACAGCAAAGGCTAAAAACAGTTTCTTCTGCTGTCTGTCTCTCTTAAAAATGCCACATTCATTCAGGTCAGGCAGTTGTGGAATTAACAATAGTTTTAAGTTATAGTATGTTATAGCTAAAAACCCCGTAGCAAAAATATTTTGGCAGGAATTCATTCAAATATGGTTACTACATTTCTGATAGACACGAGCTTATTTCACATATTATATTTCATCAGAATTGCTAGTGTTTCATAATGACTTAAAATTTATTATCATTCATTTTCTTGAATAAGGAAAGTTAAAAGCTGATGACCTTACATAAATTCTGGGGAAAATAAATGTATCTGAACCGTAAGCGTGCCAAACCATTGTTTACTTATCCCTCATGGTCAGATATCTTACATCTAAATCCACTCTGTGGTTTACTAAAACAGAAAGACAGACCCACTGCCAGTTACATAATATTTCATTGTTCAGAGGAAAAGGACCCAGCCTCAATCACAGTAAGAATTAACTATAACACTAGTAAGATGTGTTTGCATCTATATGCACGTATATCATATACACCAATGACCATAGGCTGGATGCAGTTCTTCTGAAAGTGGGTCTGGTATAACAAATCAGAGCAGGGTGATGTTACAAGTAATTATTAATTGTTCAATTGAATTTCTTCAAACACATTTACTATATACAACCCTACACGCTTAAGCAAAAGGGGGGGGGGGGGGGGGGGTGTGTTTGTTTTTTTGGAGTTTAAGCACAAACAATATAGACAAACAATTATGCCTAAGTACATTCACTTCCAGAGAATGTTTATCCCCCCAAGTATCTGTAATTCATTTAAACACAAATCAGAAAAGACAAGAGTTAAAAAAGCATGATATTTCAATGTATCCATGTGCGATATTAGAACAGGGTATTCTTTCTTTTAAGAAATGCTAATGAGCTGTGTATGTGCAAACACACACATGTATACAGTTCAAACCTCTAATTCCTACTAATCCATACTTCCAAAATTTTGAAATTCTTCAAGTAAAATAAAAACACAGTAATAGTGTAAATTTAGAAAATGTCTGTATTGGTGCAATATTTTTTACCCTAACACTGAAGTTATAAAAGAGAATGTGCTATCACATTCGGATTTACCAGCAGTACAACTATCCAAAGAACATTTACAACTCCTCACACATCTCTACAATGTAGGAACTTGCAGCATGGGTCTTGCCTTAATATTTGTAAAGAAGAACATCTATTAATACTATTATAGTGTTCTACATAAAATGTAAGTGTTAGTGCTAGCAGTGAAGTAATAGAGGACAGAAGTACTCATTTTAGAATAACTTCGCAATATTTCTGAGGAAATAGATGTCTATAGATGTTGGTATCTTCTTGTGGACATTAGACTGGCCAATCTTAACTCACCTCAACTTTCAAAGTGAAACCATACATTTTAGCCAAAGTAGTCTTATTTATTAGTAGGTTGGCTGCTGTTTTTGACACAGTGCAATGTATTTCTTCTTAAAGTGATCAAAAAAACCAAGGCACAACATATCTATGTTGAAAGAATTCTGATGTGAAATGCAGAGTTGTTCTGCCAAGAACTGATATTACTTCACAACACTATTATTTTCATATTAATACTATAATACGTCAGTAATTTAGTATAACACCAACCTTCATGCAGAATCAGCAGAAGTAATGCTACACAGATTAAACAGTTAGGATTCGACAGAACTTAAAAGGCATTTTAAGACATGACCAACAAAAAACTTAATCCTGAAGACTGTCAAAATTTGCTATTTTAGTTCCCCATGTCTCAAAAAGCCTTTTAGGTGAGCCATAACACTGAACTGCTATAGCATCTATGCTGTTGCTGCATTTTCTATATAAATTCCACAAGTAACTGCTTTCATTCAAATGCATCATCTATTCAACTAAGAATCCTCCACCTTTAAATAGAAAACTTTCAGGGAAAAAAAAGTGTCACATTTGCTCTTTAACATTGAAGGGACACATATGGTCTAGCTCAGTGACTCTTTATTAGCAAGTGTTTGATGAATTAATGCTACTAGCTATTGTATAATATTCAAGCACAGGAGCAGCTTTGTAATAGAGTACTTAAAGTCTGCAGTATATTTACTTCCTAACACAATCTGCAAAACTTGTTTCCTCTAAGTAAAGACCACCAGTATAAATTCACATTAAGAGAGTTCATCATCTGTGTTTTTCCAATCAGTGGTATCAAAGTTTAACTCTGCTGGGTTTGGTTATTTGTGGAATAACCAAGCCATAACAATGAATGGTTTATTTAAAACTGACAGGACCAGAAAGCAGCAACTATTTGCTTGGGCGGCGTACCTTAGTATACACCAGTAAAAATGTTCTCTTTTCCCAAAAGGATTTTCTGCATAAAGGGCATTCACTTTGCTTCCTTCCCACCCTTCTTACATCCAGCTCTGTGCATTGAAAACTAAGTGCTATATTTTTCTTGCTATTCGGTATATTTTTATTTCCCCCTTTCTGCTTAAAAGGCATAAACAGAAACACTAAAACAAATTCAGAGGGCACACTCTTTATACTGACATTTTATTAAAGAAACCAACATTCAGACAAAGTCCAGTCATTTGTGGATAATAAAATAACACCATCTAGGTATCAAAAAAAAAATTAATTTAGCATCAAGTTGGAAGAAGTATATCTTCCACAGCACAAATCATTTTCATGCTGTAGCAAAAACAGTGTCATTCTAATGCAACACTGTGTATTGCATATGCAAACACTAGAACAACTTTTAATTTTACAGTATTTCAGCAAGAGCACCTAAATCATGCTCTGTTATTCTGTATAGCAATTAATTCAGTCATGACCTTGTAATAATTTAGGGTTCTAAGCTCATTAAAGTAACATTTTAATATTACCTTTAAAAGCAAATGCAAAATCCTAATTACAGCTGAGCCATCTAAATGCATATTAATACATCTTAAAATAAATGAAGACTTGAGTTTGTCCAGATACAAAGATAAATTATTATAATACTCATTAAGTACAAAACAAAGGCTTGGAAGAACATAATTTTGTTACTTTAAATTATAATATTAATTTACTAACCAATTTCAAGGCACATGTGTAGTGCACATGTGTAAAAACTACTTGATGCAGCCAGCTTACATACACACACACACACAGAGACGAGTTGGAATGTTCCAATTCTGATCAAAGATGTATGTAGCCGGATGTGTGGTTAATTCACTGATCAAATTTTCACATATCAAAACATACAGTCCTAGTTACCAGTAGTGTGCGCTTTTTATTTTATCATCAGAATTACTCTTCATCATTTTACATTTTAGGACATATCTTAAAAATAATATAACCTCTTTCCTCACACTTCAAAAAAAATAAAAAAAGGAAGAAACAAAGAAAAAGATAAGGCACTGGTTTTCAGTTCCAGTATTCTTAAAGGGCACAGTAAGACTAAGTGAAATAAATTTAAAATACCCATACAATCTGAACACTGATCTTAGTGACATGTTCTTACAGTAACCTTGTGCTCCATAAAACCTATATAAAAATGTCAGGAGCATAGATGCATAGCACATGCACGCAATGTAAGACACAAATCTGCCCTGTAACAATAACATACAGTAGCACCTCAATGTGCATGGAAGATTTTAAAATGCACTAAATCTATAAAAATAGTCTACTGTCAGACTTCAACACTGTCTACTGAATCAACCAGATGTACTGAATAAACACTACTTAATGGCTACTAAATTTTATCAGCTATGTATAAAGTTAGAAGAATTTGAACTAACAATTGTTTGAAGTCTTCTACCATCACATTTAATAATCTTACTTGCTTACTGAACTGGCTAGATACAGCAAATATACATAATATAACGGCTATTCCACTTGACCAGATATGCATAAAGTAAGAATAATCTAAACAAACTAATAAAGGTACTGAGATGGGCAACAATTTTACTCGTCTCAACACTGACTCAAAAGACGTCTTTTTTTTTCTTCTTTACGTACCTGGTTGTTATCAATTACTGATGTGTCTTCACCCCTTCTTGTTGCAAAACTTCCTTTAAAACTTACAGCACACACAGCACAACATTTGAGACCTACATACATAAAAATACTTTTTTCAGTAGCCCAGAAAATCTGAAGGTTTTTTTGGGCTGACGATATCTTCACATAGAAACACAGAACGTCTGCAGACAGTAAGAAGCCTTTAGTAAGCCTTTTTGCTGCACCATAATAATCTGATCCAGAAATTCAAGGGTACCTTAAACAACGGGCTACCTGTTCTAGCCATGCTTAGGAATGTGGCCAAATCATTTTTATTGATTTAACCTTTATAGGAATGCTACATATCCTCAGAGCAAAACATTTCTAATGCATTTATAATATGATATACCTCTGAGAAGTTACGAAAAAAAAAAAGAAATCTTATGACAGATAGGCTAGCCCCCCTCCACTATTATGTTTTTTTCTGATTTAGTGATCGATAGGCATTCGCGTGTTAGAATATTTTCTGAGTTTGCATGTGTCTGTATTCATAGGATGAAGTCAGAAACTGTACACTTACAGAGGACAAGACTAATATCTGACCTGTCTTTGTTTAAGGAATAAGAACTGGTGAACTGATAGCCAAGATTCTAAATACTCCTTTCATTCTAGAGTTACACATCAATCATGTTACCTGCAAACATATCAAGTTAAAACTTCCAGAATTTACAGTCCTTTTTGAATAAACTGAGCAGCATGCTAGTTATGTTCAGAGAGCTTACAGAAGGTGGTTTGTGTATCTCACCAGAATTCTTAAAGAAGTACTTCTCAAATTCCCTCTTCATCAGAGATTTATTTCATATGTATTTCAAATCAGTATTTCTTGATGTCAGATTCATATTCTATTATTTTGAAGCTCAGGTTGGAAAAAAATAGTGCATTTTAGTATTTGTTCTTCTTTGGAATGTTACAAACCACACTTGAGCATTACCAGGAGTCACTTGTTTTGCAGAAAGTAAACTGTTCAGAGCTGCTCATTATGGTAAACTTCTTAACAGTATAAAGCAGAAGTGAATACAGTGACTGAAGAGATAGTAAAGCAAAAGCAAATACATTTATGTTACAAATTACATCAGGTATATTTCTTATAAAGAAAATCAGGGGGTGGGAGAGGCGTTTATTTTTAAAAAAAGAACAAATGAACACACACACAAACATAAATGGCGAAAACCTGGTAAAGAAAATTATTCTTACTCCTAATAGCTACTAGCATGAAATTCTAGTACGTTATTCTTCACAACAGAAAGAAGCATAGCCAGGCACAGTTTAGGTGGGCAATACACTATAACACAGATCACGTATTTTAGTAAGATTTATACCTACATTTTTTCTGAAAATGACAATGTCTAGAAACCACTGATATTAAGGTCTCTCTCATCTACAAAGAAATATGTAGCAATCCTACAAAGAAAGAAAAACATTAAAACAATTCATTAGTGAGGTAAGTGCCTATCTACACACGTAAGGTAGTCGAGTTAGTACGTCGAAGCAACGACTTGTAATCAGAATGTATGGCATTTCAACAATATATATGCAAATTCTCACAGATTTTTTTTTTTCTTTTTTCAATAAGAGCTTGGCTTGTCTTTCAGAAAATACATCGTTATTTTTGTTTCTTCTTCCTCTTTTTCTAAGAAATATTCTAAAGATGAATCCATGCCCAAATATATAACATCCACACATAAAATATCCCTTGACACAAGCCTTACACTTTGCTAAACCAGATGAAACTAAAAACTTAATGTGACACGGAGCAGTGATTTTTTTTAAGGACGGCCTAGTTCTACTTTCATTCATGCTGCACATCAAGGATCTGACCAGATGAGTGCTTGCATTTATGCAAACCCAGTTTGCTTTGTACTACAGTAGACTGAAAGCATTCAAACAAGCAGTTATCACATGCAGACCAGGGACAATGTTCATGAATAAATAACTAGTAACTCAAAACAAGATCCTACAAAGATCGTTGAAGCACATCAGATCATTCTTACTCGATTTCAACTTTAGTACTTGTAGAATAAAAGTTAATGGAGCAAGAGGAAAACAAAACAACCTTTAGATTTTAGAAAAGAATCCTTTGGATGATACATGTTTGCAAATCTTTGTAATGAACAGCCTGGTGCTGAGACCTGTATCCTTCTTCCAGAACTTCTGTTGTCACTTGCTATTACAGTGCACTCTAAGGAAGGGCCTAGGCAATACTGAAAAGTAGTAAAATATGTTAGAAATGCAAATTTGTACAGCCAGTGATGATGGAAAAAGGCCTAGTTTAAATGCAGTTACACCAACAAAACTACTTATAGTAGCACACAGTTTTTTTATAACATAATAGATACATTTGTACAAGAGGATTTATTAGCATAGTTATCCTGGCAAACAATAACATCTTTTGATGCTACAGAAAAGCTGCTCTGTGCTGGCATGTGAGAAAGGTCAGACAGTGGAAAACTAACTTCATGCTCTTGACCTGTAAACTCTTTCCTTTCCTGACTACTAACAACTGTCCTAGCAGGGGAGATACACAGCCTTTCCAAGAACTCACGCAGGAAACCTTTTGCACAGAACATGTGCACGTTCACCTTCAAGAGTGCTGGCCTCCGTGGCAACTCTCTGAGTAAGATTTGCCACAGAAAAATTGCCTCCAGATTTTCAGTTCATAAAGATTTTATATAAACACATATATATACACACTATATATATCCATACATGTATGTCTGTAAAAAGCAACATAATTGACTGCTCAAGTCTGCATACTATTAGAGCAGTAGGAACCCTAAAACTTGATTTCGGTGTTTTGAATAAGGGAAGACAAAGTAAGGAGAGAGCAAACTCTAGGAACATATTTTGCAAGGCTGTTTTACAGGGACTCAAGCAGGAAAACTGTACAGATAAGGAAAAGCTATCTTTCTGACTTGTGACTGGTATTATACAATGAAGAGAGGAGCACCAAAAAGTACTTGTCTCTGGTGATATACACGGAGGGCTAGGGTGATGGGAGCATTACAAGTCAGGCAACGCACACATTTTGGCAATTTATAATTTGAGTAACACAGCTTGTTTTCATGGTGATTCTGACAATTCTTCCACATTTCCCAAAGGATCAATTTTTTGCTTTGACGATTCTCCCCACGTTTTCTAGTGATGAAAGTACTAGGAGGATGCCATTTCACAGCCAAGTATTTTGACTCTGGCAAACTTGTCCCTTAGCACTTTACTACCCACCTCTCATACTTCTGACCTTCTCAAGCTCAGGTCTTGAAAATTGAGCCAGAGCTATACTCCCTACTTTCAAATGCCAGTTCTTGGCCATTGGTCTTCTCTTTCAAAAATGTTCCTAAACATCTTCACACTTACATACTACCCTGCTACCTCCTCTGTTTTCAGATAGAAGAGGGCATAGCTCCCACAAAAAGCTTATTCCAAACTTACCTGAATATATTAAGATCATGAAACATATTCTTCTACTTTCAAAATCAGCAAAAAGAATACAACCACCGGACTAAAGGTTTTTCAACTGTCTTATATCCACATGGCAGTGGTTATCTGGTATGCCCTTCAGAGATCCTGGTCTCATGTAGAAGTCAGAGCCATGTGGAAATTCTAGACATCTTAAAAAAAAAAAAACCTGTATCCTTCATTTCTTTAGCAGGAATTCTGAACAAACATATAACAAAAATAGAATCTTCAGTGCCTACCATAATAAAAACACTGATCCACAGGTATGACCCTTATAAGACAGCATAAATCAATACCCATAGCAGAACTTTTTGAACAGCATCATCAGTTCAGCGTTGCTGAGCATCTGTTTGTTTTAGCCCAAAGTAAAGCTGTCTCCTTCAAGGTTAACTTACTTTGATGTATATTTGAGAAGTCTCTTCTAAAAAAAAAAAATACATTTAAAAAGACATACTGATGACTCACATCGTCAGGACTTGGTAATTTTGGTTCTTTCTGGAAAAATGCTTAGCAAATACTGTCAGCAAAATGCTTCCATTTTCTTTGCATAAGCATATTTTAAACCTGAAAATAGCAATGCTAACAATTGTGCCATCACCAAATATAGCTGTTCCCTGCTTTGGATAGGATCCTGAAGGTATTTTCAACTAGAAAACTGGTTTTGACTGCAACTAAAAATGAAAAAAATTCAAAGCATTTATGATTTTTAAAACCTCACTGACCAACTTGCTTGTGTCAACAGCACCATACAGGATTCTGATTAAAAAGGGTTGATTATTGTGTTCTTAGCCAGTTTCCTAAAAGGACAGTTTACACTGTATACAAAGTATTGTCTTGCATCTGGTCCTCATACACCACTACTCTTGACTGAAACCACTGCCGCACCTGAGATTCTGAACAAATTGAAACAGTCAACACATAAACAGAGTAGCAAGGTGAAAAGACAACCAAAAGGGATTAATTAAGCACAAATAATTACATATCAACCTAACCGATTAATTTCACAGAAAAACTGACTTTATCAATAAAGATTAAGCAGCACAATCAAAGCAACCTAGCTTCAGAAAAATTTGATGCTGCCTACCCATTATCCAAGGGAACTTGTAAACTCAGAAGAGAGTAAGTGTTGTAGTACAGATCTGGTGCTGCAAACTGTAGTTGATAACAATTACTCTCTATCAAAATAGAAGATATTTTAAGAGTCCCACAGAGATACGCTATGACCAGTTTTGTTTAGGTTAATATATTCAGCATAGATGAGAGAACAAGAACCATATTTATTGCAATTTGCTATGACATCAAGCTGGAGGATGCTCAAACATTTGAAGAGAACATGACAGTCTTGATCAATTAGAGAAAGCTCAAAAACAACAGGCTTAAACAGACAAGTGTAAAAAGGCAAACTTAAAGAATCAACTACTTAAAGGTGAATAACTTTCTCAAAAATGCTAATTTGGAAGAAAATCTGTACATTAAAAAGGGTCACAAACTAAACTGGTGGCAGATGTTCAACACATTCACACAGATGCTGGCAGGCCTGCCACATACAGAAAAAGTAGGAGATGGCTTCTGCATGTCCCACTGATGAGAAGAGCTCAACAAGAAAACTTTTTTCCCCCCCTTTTGGATACCATCTATTAAGAGAGGAGGAGGAAAAAAAATAATCCCAACACACTGATGGAAAATAACACGTTAGTATCAATGTGAAAAGGTTGAAGAAACCGGGCCAGTCACCATAAAGTGAGTGGTGATCAACTCTTCCTTGGTCTTGCAGTGAAAGACAAAAAGAAATCAGAAGCAAAGGATGTAAGAAGACATCCATGGCTAGGTTGCAACTATGCCATGTATGCCACAAAAGGACTTGCCAGCTTGGATTTTCTGGGCCTTTTAAGTCTGCAAACCTATCTACACAGCTTCTAAAGCCTGTTGAATATCTTGAATATCTACATATCTTGAGATATTTACTGATTTTTTTAAAGAATGAGAAAGTTGATGAAATACATCCGCCACATCCAACCTATTTTCACATTATATCCAGAGTCACTAACACTTATCAGTCATACTCTCTCAACAACCTTGTACAACAAAAAAAGTCAAGTTACCACAGACATCATTTCCCTAGAGAAACAGAGGAGTAGCTATGAGGAAAGAAAGTAAAGTTCTGTGGAAATTACCCAACAATCTCCTTCACTACAGAGTTTGAAGCAGATGAGACAGCTGGCTGTCAGGAAGGTTTTGGTAATACAGAATCCTGCCTCAGTGACCCGGACTGGAATAAGTGGATTCTTTTAGTTCCCTCCCAGCCCTATACCTCTTGTATTCAATGACTAACAAGTAACAATCATTGATAAAGGTTAGGGCTTTGATACATAATCAACTTTCCACAAGAAAAGGTAGGATGGAAACCTTGCAGTGACTCAGCTACTCTGAAGGATGTGCTCAGGTGCACACATTTATTCTTCAGTTGGTTATACTGTTCCCAAATGAAAGGGGAATGAACAAGTTTCTATTTAGTATGGGAAAAAGCATGTATACATGCAAATATGATAGAGTGCATAAGGCAGTACAAATTCACATCCCAGTTTATCCACGGGGAATTTGTTTGCATGCCCAAAACCTAGCAATAATTTGTACCAGAAAGTATGAGTCTTGAGATCTCTAGATTTCAGTGAAATGTTTTATTTATTTATAAATAGACCTTACTCAGCAGAACACTTAAGTACATGCACAGCTATTTGTATCTCATTCCCAAAGTCAATGCTAATATCCTGCTCAAAATCTGAAATCATCCAGATAATCTGCTCAAAGTTTATTCTCAACATGTAACGTGTATATAAAATGTTTCCAGTTGCTATTACTGAATTTGGTATGTGATGCACAACTCATTTTTAATTTGCAGTTACAACAAAAAAGTCAAATAAGAATAGGAATCACTTCCACAATTTTTTTTCCTGTTGAGAGTAAGATTTAAATTTCTGCAAGACAACTTCACTCAAGTTTTAACGCACCTGAATGTTGACTCAGCAAACAAAAAAGAAGAGGTGCACAACCTAATTGTAAGAACATACTGAACAGTGGAATTTTTTTTTAACATTATGCATTACTAAAACAGAAAATTCAAACTCAACAAAAGGTTACTTGGTAGGCTATGTCCTGCTTCAGTAACAGATAACAGTTGAACTGACAGTTTAACTAGCTAGTTAAGTCTTATTTACAGCTGCCTTTTTTTTTTGCAGTCAGATGGCACAAATGGCTAGAGGACTCAACTAATGGGCTTCACTGCAGAGTGGTGCTGTTTTGGTTCAGATAAATTTTAAAAATCCTGCCAAAAAAAGTATGTTTCACCTTTGATAAAGGACTATCCATTGCAAATTTTAACAAAGTAGCACAGATTTCTGAAAACTGATAGCTTTGCAGATAAATTGCTTTCTAGCCTTTCAACTCTAAGTAGATTTGAATTTAATCCACCTTACTTTGGCTTATAAATGGATTACTTTAAGATAGAGGTCCTAACCAACACATAGAAGATGTGGCTCCAATTCTTAATCCGAGACTGATCATACCAAGCCCGAAGGTTAAGAAAATACAAAGACAATCATACAGATCCCTCTACCAATAGCCTCAAAAGATCAGAACTGAGACATATTGACAAGGTGAAAGGAAAGACTGCAGCAGTTCATCATTACCTCTTTGAGGAAAAAAAACCACTTGGCCTTTCCATTTCACAAAAAATAGAGACCACTCACACATGTTGTGGCATGAATTATAAACAAGTTTATCAGAAAAGCCTCAGTAATCAAATTTAAAACTACTGTACTATACGTAAAAAGTAAACTGCAGAGTTTTAAAGCATGCTGACACTCACTCAGTCCTTCAGTACAAAAAAAACCCTCCTTCCGTTGTTTTTTGAAGCTTAAAACTGCCAGAAAAATTTTTTTCTCCAGCTTTGGGTGTAACAGGTGGACTGCTCTTTGAATGTCTCAGTTGCAGGAGTGATAGCTATGTTCTTAGAATCGGAACTAAAACCTCCTTTTCTTCATCTACAATAAGAAAGAAATTAGTGTTTCACTGACCACAAAAAACAGAGAAATACAGAAATAGTACCTCTTGTGCAGTATTAAAGTAGCAGCAACTGTTCTTCATGCTTTTATCATCCCACATTTAAAGAAACAAGAGACTACCAAAACAGCAATAGCAATGGCAGCTACCATCAGCTGGAGAAGATGTTAGCTTTTCACCTTAGTGCATGTGAATTGTTAGTGATACTAACTACCAACACTTCTCTTTAATAGTAGATGCTATTACAAGAAACATGTGGCACATGTGGAAAGCCACATGGCAAGCTTACATGTAGCAAATAATGATACCAAAAAAAAGTCTAATTCCTATTTTATTTGTATTGAATAAGACAACTATCTTCACTTGTGTATGAATGGAGGACATAGTGCTGCCAACAGAAAAATCAGACATCCTTACAGATATCAAACACATTTCACTGTATCGCCTACATCAATCAGACTAGAGAAAGCTTTATTAAAACGCATAAGAGAAGATAAAAGTCTCCATTAAAACTAAATGTTGCCCAGGAGTTTCTGCCCAGGGCCTCAATTTTCAATTGATAAAACAGTGTCATGACTTCCCTGTTTCAAAAGGATCATAATGATAGATCAATTAATATCTTTCCCTCAAACTCTATGTTGCTACATAGAGAAGTCTTTTTAAGAAAGAAATGAAACACCCTGTATATAATTCCTCAATCCATGTTTAAATAAGCAATCTTCAAAATTTTGGTCTATTTTTCTGGATTAATCTAAACATTAAAAAAAAATAGCTGGTGGTTTGGGCTTTTGATTTTTATCTGTCTTAAGAATTCAAAGATAAATATTGCCATCCTAACCCTGGCTCCAGAAATGTACTTGACTTTGATTATTCAAACACTGCAGCACTTTTTCAAAAATCATTCTATAATTCCTTAGAAAGAACACCCAGACTTTCATCCCTCCTATATATAAAACTGATCACTTATCTTTTCAGTCATATGAACCATAACAGGACCCAATAGATACTGAGTTGTCACCTTAAAGTCAGCACCGGGCACATAACTAGAGCAGCATGTGAAGGGTCCTACCTGGGCAAGCAGAATGGAAGATCCTGCCAGTGCAAACTCACAGGCAGAGCTTGTTTTAATACATTTCTTTCCAAAAAGAGAGTCTCATTCTTGAAGGAATAAAACTGGCATTTAATAGAGAAACAGAGAATACAAAAGTTTGCCAACTAGCTACAGAGCCTTTCTCTTGCAAGTCACAAGATATACATCTAGCCCTATTTAACATGTATTAAAGCTGGTTCAGTTTAGCAGATTTTCAGTATTCACTACATAGGGCTACTTACTTGCGATTTCAGTCCAGTAGGCGTAAACAGACCTAGAAGTGCCTAGTCCAGGTTCAACAGCATTTCTGTAACTCCCATAATACATCCCATTCAGATACAATCAGTATTTATACCTCTACAGTTCTTAAAGTTAATTTGCATACAGCTAAATTTAATTACATGATTTGTATTACATGTTTCAGAGTTACATAAAATTTTATTTCCACAACTAATCTGTCCACTATCAAAAGCAAAACTGGAATTACTGGGACATCAGCAGAGGCTTAGGAAATTAAACAGATAACAATATTTTTGTGCATTACAAACAAACCAAAAGACTACTATTATCATCTTCAAGAAGTTTACATTCCTTTCTAGTATGTAATATAGAAAAAGCCGGTTTCTCTTACATCAAAACTTGTAATATGAAGTCATACTCAATTCTATGGTCATACAATCTTTACAAAGACAATGTATTAAAGTAGTAGTCAATAATCACCCCCTTATATCAGCACACCACAACTAATACGTGTTTTTCCTTCTCTAAACTCTGTAAACACACACACAAACATGCATGCATTACAAAAAAAAACCCAAAAAAAATACTACACAATCATTTTTTTATACTACCCAGTATACCACAGTGAAGTCCTCATCACTGAGACTGTAATTCAAGAGACCAAGTTATTCAGCAGCCATCACTGCTATTGACTGAACTGCCTTACCAAATTATTAGATGAAACATAACTGTAGAGGAGAGATCTGGCTGTACTGAATCTGCCAACTATATAGTTACGCATTCAATTTAAAGTTACTAAGAGAGGAACAAAACACTAATTTAAGTAGCTTTTTCGAGATGTGGAGGGATGTTAAGAAAATGCATTCTCGCAGATCAACCTCTTCCTGCATGCTAACATTTTTATTCCCATGTTTCTTCCTAGATAGCTAGACAGATAGATTAACATTAACTGGAAATTAGCAAAATGTTATAGTCTGTACAAGCATATATATACACACACATGCAGAAAATAAATTCTGTTTATTCCTTTGTAATTAAAACATGCATACTTTTTTTCCTAAAAAGAGGGAGGAATAGAAGGGTATTTTTTCATCCTTTCCAAACACTTTATCAAGTCTCCAGGTTTGCTCAAACTTCTTACTTTAAATAAAAAAGAAAAATTCCTTCATAGCAACCTTCAGCACTGTAACAGCTGTATAAAATAAACTCTGGTTTTAACAGTAACACAAGATGTTTTATCATAACTGAGAAGCACGTCTGTAAAATAGGCTTTTTTGCGATCTTTTGCGCAAGACCTCAAAAAGTAGAAATAGATAATAGAGAGTGTTGGGGGCTGGGGGGGAGGCGTTAACTTTAAATCATAGTTTTTCAGGGAAATATGCAGAATTACTCTGATGTCTACATTTTAAAATATAGATTTGCAGTAGCTTTGCAGTCTAGCAGAAAAAGTAGTCATAGGTATGGAGTCACATATTAAACCACATTGATACACACCTTCCGTAAGGACTATATATTTTCTCCTCTTAACTTGGCTAGTGAAAGGGACTTTCCAGAAAATCAAAATGAATTATTATTTACTAATTTTAGATGCTCTTTAATATTAAGGTCTAGCCTACATTTGAAAGTTTTTCCAGAGTAATTACACTAGCTTAGCTATATTGGAAAAAGCACTTTACTATGGTAGGCTATAGCAGTTAAAAAAAGTAGACTATATAATAAACACACACATATAGTTGTGGAGCAACCCGATCTAAGGTCTGAAGCAGGTAGATTGGGCCAAATGACCTCCAGAAGTCCCTTCCACCCTAAATTTTTCTACAATTCCATTCTATGGTATTATTATTTAATCAGTGCAGAAATACTGCCAAACTACTAAAAATGAGTGGGTGTGTGCACGTGCGTGTGTGCACTCATTTAAATGAGAACCCATACAATATGAGCACACAAAAAAAGCACGGGCCTACCACTCAGGTTCTTGGTTTCCTGTGAATAACTCAGAATATAAAAACTACACAACAGCTAAAAACTACAAGCTTGGTTTACAGGGGATTTGTAGAATTAAAAGGAACCTTTTCTAATACAAAAGTATTCACTTTATTAATAGGAAAAAATAGTTCTCCATGAAATTCATTATTTGTTTTCGCCCACATTTAAAATGGCCAGTCACTTTTATCTATGCTTCGTGGAATTCAAATTTATTCCTGTAAGGCTTTTTTTTTTTTTAAATCAGTGTGTACACATCAGATGTTTATGCTATCTTCCTGTACTTCACCAAAAGCACAAATAACAGTACTTAGACTCATACTAGATATACTGAAGGCTTTACACACAAACAAGGAGTCAAATATAGACTGATTCATAGTGAAGTACTACTATAGTTTCAAAATGGATAGTCATGCTTTATTTCAGGACCAAAATATACTCCTTCAAGATATTTTATCCAAATGACTCTGAATCATGGTTAAAGGAAAACAACAGGCCATCTGCTAGCAATATAACATTGGTACAAAATTAAATGAGTACTTAACACATTGTCCTTTCCAGGGTCACAATACAGTCTACTAAGGGTCTATAGTATTGCATCTTCTTTTTTCAGGGGGTAGGACTGTGTCATGGCTGTTGCCTTTTTAAGTAAGAAAAAGACCCACTCATAAGCAAGCCAGTGCTTCTTCAGAAATACTCATTCAGTCTAGAAACGGAGGATGATTCAAAACCACAACTACTCAATTTTCTAAAGGTTGTAAAAATCATGTTGGGGAAAAGGGGAGAAAAACAATCTGAGCTAAAAATAAGTAACAAAGAAACATTATCGTTGAGAGAAGGGTACATTAGGTCAGAAGCTGCTGCTTTTTAACACTATAAAGTGCTTATAGCTTTCTGTTCAAAAACTGAAGCAGAAAAAAAACCTGTCACCATCACCAAATCAGGAGAGCAAATAAGATGTTTGCTCAGCATTTTCTGTTAAAAAAAGAAAAAAAAAGAAGCTTTAAGCACAAACTACATGTTCTGGGTAGTGTTGGGTTTTTTTAAAGCTAAAAAAGCTCATAATTGCTAACATATTAAGAAACTACCAATATTATTTTGTAGTATAAACTAGCACATGCCATTAGACTATTCTCCTTCTTGTCCTTTCTCCACCCACCTCCCACTTAGCCATTAGTCTTATTGACATTTCTGCCATGCAGTTATATCACAGCTGCTAAACTATTATTTACCATTTCTACAGCCAAGCTAAAAGAAACAGTATTCACTGATTTCACAGCCACGGGAGATATGGAGGGGAGGGTGGGTTCCCTTCTAATCACTGCAACGCCTTAATGCATCACTATAGAAGGTCCTACAGAAACACAGAAAGAGATCAAATGCTGGTCTATGGGATTTAAAATCAACCTAAAAATAAAAAAAAAGAGACGGTGAGATTTAATATGTAGTATACTATATATATATTTGGTATATATATCTATTTTATATATAACACAGTCAAATGGAAGAGTAAGCAGAGTAATCTGATGGAAATAAGAGTACAATAAAGCCATTTATACAGTTAGTTATATTAAAAAAAAAGATGGTGTTACTTAAAGTGCTAGAAACTATGCAAGTGGATAAGTTACTCCATCTATCATTATCTAGCTGGTTTATTGTAAGCCCCAGAGCCAGTGTGGGATTTGAGGACAAACTAATCACCTCACAGACCAATTTAGGGAGAACGTCATAATCTAAATTACTATGTTGAACTCACAATGATAGAGAAAAACACATAAACACATTTCTCTAACCGCTAAGGCCTATCTCGTACCTCCGAAGAGACAGCCATGTACCAGGGGAGGCAGACTTCAGCATCAGTCCAGCAAAACCTGGGAAGGACTATACAGCCTTTGGGGGGGGGGAAAAAAAAAAAAAGAAAAAAAAAAGAGAAGTACTGCTCTCCAAAGCCACAGAGCAGATAGCTGAATGAGCCAGAAATAGCACCTAGATGAGAAAGTCCTCTGAGTTAGCTACCTAGTACACAGTGCAATCTGCAGAGTTTCCTTCTGCTCTTTCTAACTCCAGTCACTTATGTACATTCTAACTGTAAATTTTCAATAAATTATCTGATGCAACTGGAAATAATTCCATGGGGTGGAATGACCTCAGAAGACTGAAAAAGCCAACAGTAATTATAGTGTCTATCACCCTTCTGTTCTGTATGGATGAATAATGTTCTATAACAACATTGCGCACTGACATGTACTATCTGTACCGTCAAATTAAACGTGACGAAAACAAATAAACTGAGATTGCAAGTTATGCAAGTAGCTGCAGTTTAAAGACTTCAGCAGTTAAGAACAGACACATCTGCCAGTTATGGTCATAGCCGTAGTTAAACTGGATTTTCAGGTTCAGCCTGCTAGAACTAATGTATTACAGTTTATATTACAGTTTATTACACTGGGGGAAAAAAGTAGAAAATGCTGAACTTGATTAATGTATTAGTTAATGGCTTAATCAGTAGTTGGCTACAATATATGTATGTCTTCAGTGAAGTAGGACAGATCATCTCTAAATTCTAAAATCTTTTACTTAGGTATTAGATGATACCTTAAAGCAACTTGTTAAAATCTGAAACCAGAAAGCTTTGGGAATCTAAGCTCGGAATCCTGGAACCCTATATCTTAAAATATTTCAATTCAAAACAAAATTTCAAACACAGGATCTACTTGAGAAATTGAATGCAACTCAGAACAAATTAAGGTTACGATGTTTGACTCACTCACAGGAACTCTTCTCATACTTATTAAAACTTATTTCACAAATTAACTACAAAACCTACATTAGCTTTGAACTGGCAAGGGAAATACAGTACTAGTAGAGCAGAAATACAAGATACACATAACCCAGACTAATGCTAAACTTCAGTTAATTTTGTTTATAGTAAAAACTGTTACCCAGATTAATCTCTCCAGTCTTTCCTCATAAAAACATCCTTCATGTATTTATTTTGAAAGCTTTCTGAGCACAAATGTAATTTTGAAATTAGTTATGAGAATGTTCCTTCATAAGTCTGTAAAGGGACTCTGCGAGTTATCTGCTCTTTCTAAAAGACTGCCCAGGTACTACTCCGCATGTTAATTAAAATCCTCCATCACCTTTTGTTCACTTCCTAAGTAGGAACAGGATACTCAACAACAACAAAAAAAAAACCACAAGAGAAGCAAGAGATAAAAATGAATGTATTTTGGACATGATGTTTGACACTAGTAAGGCCAAGTTCAGGCCATCTTTCAGGAGAACTCTGCTACTAAAAGGTAAAAATGAAACTGCAGTATTACAAAAGTGAGGTCAAAAAAAAAAAGTCTTCTATGCATGTTTGCAGAGAAGGATTTCAGCTCAGTAGGCTAAACTGGTTATTTTTGAACAATGCAATCTCAGCACAATTCTGGGTTCAAATATGGTAAACAAGTATGGGACGGAATAGAGAAATTCCTTACCATCCCAAATTACAGCTTGGTTAACCAGAGTGCTCCCTCAGCCAGGTCATTGCTGCTGTTTTCTTCTACTATCATTCCAAATGAACTATCCAAAGTCAGATGATTTTACTGATCAACTTCAAAGCAGAGAAGGATAAGCATATGACCAACTGAAGTCATAAGGTAACAGTCATAATAGGGTTATGCGAGTACTGCCATACCTAATCACACAGTAAGATAAAATCAATTATTATTAATATTCAACTCAGGCACACACTCATTGTGTGTTGCATGCTATATAAATTCTGGACCATTTTATTAAAAACAATCATCTAGACTGTCTATTCAGCATAACTTCCTAGTCACTATAATCATTTACTTGTTTCAAGTAGAATCAGGGACTGCATGTGCTCTGCATTCCAAGAAACCTAAGACATATGAAAGTCAACACTCTAAAAACTCTCTTCTTCCCGGGGAAGAATTGAACCTGGCATGAGGGGAAACCTCACAAGGAACCTTGGCATGGGGGGAATGGCAGCCCTTGTATTTATGCTTATATCTGCCTCACAAGGGTGAGTCAAGCTTATGCATTTGGGTATGACAGAAAAAAAAATAAATCATAAAAACACAAAAATAATCAAGGCCATAGTTTAAGAACTGCAAACTGGACTTACCAGCAACAAAACCCATTATCACAGAGAGACATAAAAAACCCCATTTGTGTTTTGAAGACTAGGATAACAAAATTAGATGTTTACCAAAAACCAAGTAGCTGGCTGACTGTAACAGCTAAAAAGAATGATTTCTAGCTCTTGTCCAAAATCTTTGTCAGACAGAGAATGTCTTTTAAAAGTTATCTTATTAAATCATACAATAAAATACTTCAGGTAAAATATGCAACAGTAAATTATGTTTCGCAAGCAGCACAAAATGCACAGTGTGGGGGTTTTTTTAGTTAGCATATAATCTGAATGACTCAGAGTACTTAGATTATAATTATTCTGATATTTAAAACTGGATTAACACACAAACACAAGCCAATCTGGCACAGCACAGCTGTATGAATCACAACACTTCTTTAATGTTACATGTGGTGTGCATTCGTTCAGCAGCGAGCAACAAGTTCCCTGGACTTTCTAACTGATAAGAAAACACTATTTTAGCATACGTAAGCACTGTTATTATCAAACGGACTTTGTATTTCTGTATTTGAAAATAAATTTAACATCCGATACTAGAAGAAAACAGTGAGATCTTCCCGGGCATGCAGTGCTGAACAAACTGTAATCCAACTCAAGTCAGCATGGGTTATCCAAATACATCAGTGGGAGAAAAGATTAGTTCAAAGATCATACTTTTGATAATTTCATTTCACATTCAAAAATTTAGAATGTTAGTCCTCAAGATGTTGTCATCTGAGAATGGATGAGAAATCCTAAGTAAGTAGAAAAGAGTTCTAGGAACACTAATCCCTAAAAATAATTTATTTGATTGACAAGGTTGTAACAGACAATAAAGAGTAGGTTTTATAAGATTACCTTGTATATAGGAAAGAAAAAAATAAAAATTCATACCATGCAGTGTCTGCTAGTCTAAAATAAAAGTACGCTCAACCTAGACGCCCCATGAGTGACCAGAGGTCTAGAACCACTCTCTACTAGCCAGTTTGAACTGACAAATATTATTAAAAATATTACAGTGGGAATGATCATGAAAGTTGGCTCCATTACACAGTGAAGCCCCAGTGCATAAGAAATTATTACTGAAAGAGTACTCCAGTGGAAAGCTTTCATGGTCAGCAACACAGATGTTATTCTCCATAACGCTCCATTTTATATTCCCAGAAGTATTTTGATGCACAAGTAGAAAAGGAAATAAAAGAGAACAGAAGACACATATCATTGTATTAAGCTCAACAGGGAAGCCTTCCATTTGTTTTAGTTTCTTACACTGTACATACGCACACAAAGTATTTTCTATCACTTTCCTGTGGGCAATTCGTGCAGCACAATCAGTAGCATTAGAAAGATCAAAATCTCAGTAAGACGAAGTAACACTAGCAACACAAAGACAAAGCCTAACTCACTTCCCCCATTTTTCTTGAGTACAATGAAAAACACACCATGCCCCAGTAGAACTCACAGTCACTAGTTATCAGCTTTACAGATTTCTAAAAGGTATGTTATGTTAGTTTTTGCAGTTTATCAATCTGTTTTAACAAATGGTGAGAGAGAAAAATGAAAAAAGGGGAAAAAACAGGGAGATAGAAGATAGGAGCATTGTATCCTCTATTGCTTCTGAATAACTACCTGTAATTGTGATGTTTGTAAACTGAAAATTAACAAAGGCAAGAATATAACCATGATTTTGAGTCTTCCTTAGAGCACTGCAACTTCTCCACTAACAGCAATGCTACAGATCCACAGAGTCAGTCAAAACAAGTTTCTAACTTTATTTTTCAACCTTTGTAGTAGGCTTTTATAAAAAGAATATAAGCAAATACAAGTGTGTTTTCCATGATCTGATAACTCTGAACTAAAACAAAAAACTTGTTCAAATTTGCCTTTTAGCATAAAGTACCGAAAGAAACTTTTTTCTTACCAGAATTGCCTTAGAGTTACAAGCATCTGAAAAACTTGCGTTCCATTTTTTAAGTCACTCTTAACTCAAATCTAGTGCCTATCCATACCCTTCTACACAGAAATGTTTAAGATGCTGCTAGTTAGCTATAGCATTCACTATCCTTACAGCTATAAATGTACCTCCAAATGCACACACATGTATATATAGAAAAACATGACCGAATCATGACTTCTTCACCTGATGTAGCCTTCATTAAATTTAGGAAAGACCTTCTCTGAGGTTTTTTAGACATTGAAAGTATTCAGGCAGGAATTTCATCTCCGAAATGATTCTTCATCACTTTCCCAAACTGAACACTCCAAATTTGTGTTGTTCTTCTTACTAATCTTCTTGTCCTACATTCAACATAGCTGTGTTTGATATTACTTGGTTATTCTACCACTGTTTGCTGGGGAAAGAGACACTGAACAAACAGAACTGTCAGTAGATTTGATCATATGTAATCTTTACCTTAATGAAATATGTTAATTCAACAGAACAAAACAGACAGTGTGCTAGCAAAACTGAAGTCTTTCGCTTAGTTTTTCCTTACTTGATTCTTGTGATATATAGATGAACAATGACACAAAATGCACACACACACCAATCCATAAAAATGGAGAAGGACAGGAGAAAGATTATGACTACTGAGAAAGCATTGAAATACTTTAGCAACGGATACCACATAAATATCCCAAGAGTTGGGCAGACATGTCCAAGGACTATTAATGAAATAAAGGTTTAAGAACTAGCCCCAATTCTTACCATGTCTCTCCTATAATTTGCTACATGTTAAAAAAAGAAAGAATAGATTATAAATAAATAAAAAGGGAATATTAATTTTTTTATTAAGATCTCTACTGCACACTAACACACCATTGTAGTATATTAGAGGTGGGTATAAGGTACAAGCAGGAGGAAGTTGAAATAAGAACTGGACATGAAATAAGAACTGGACAGACTTTCACTGTCTGGAAAGAAACAATCGATTAGCAGCAATACTAAATTTGATATTATATCAAGGGATACGATTATTTTAATACTAACTACAGCAAATATAATGAATAACTAGAAAGCCTTACATAAAACCAACAGAAGCATTGTTTTTTCCAGTACCTCCATCATTACATTTTTCTTTCATAACCTTGTAACATCAAATGTTGATTTTTGGTACAAAGTCTACCTTAAGAGGTAATTATGAAACCAGGTTTAATTTATGTTATATATATTCAACTTGCAGACAAAGGGGAAGAAAAAAGCAGCTTTTAATGCACTTAATTCAGAATGTTATCAGACACAATCTGGGTATTGTGGTTGGATATAGTTCAGCCTCTTGATTCAATTTAAGTAATGCATTATCAAAGCTGATGATTCATGTTGCCACAAGCCTGAAAGATAAATATGGCCATCTATTTACTTGAACTATGTATTTTTACAAAATTTTGATATCAGAAAAGCATCCAGTTTAAGCAGATTTTAAGGTTTTCTTCCTACAACCGCATCCTCACAGCTACTTCCCTGCACATCAAATGAATTCCAGTGACTTCAGGAAGGCTTTACATGGCCCATTCATGCATCCACACTGATGGTCTTCAAGCTATGTGCTTCAGCCCATAGGAGCAACAAAAATAAATCAGTTCCTCACATATTTGTATTTTGCTCTGAATTAAAACTAACAGCATTTTCAACCACCTTGCATTAGTGTGGTAATACAGCCTACCATCACGAACAATGCTGCATATTGAAGCACAAAAAAATGCAGTAGACAGAAACCACACTCTTAGATATAGAAGTTTAACTGACTAGTATTTTATACAATATCATTCGAAGATTCATCATCAATTTGGAGCCCAATCCTACAAATGTTTAGCTGTCATAAAATTACTGAAACATGTGAAGCTAAACACTAGGTCACCTGCAGGATCAAGTTGTAGGGTGTAGGAAACGGAGGTGTTTGATTCATATTAGTTTTAAATATATGTTTGCCATCAGAAAATTTTACTCACATGATTTTTAAAAGTAATCTGTTGATAACCTGAACTATCTTGAGTGCGGCCTCTCTTTTCAGGGAAAAAAGAAACCCACACTGAATCAATAAAAACAACTTCTCAATTAACTTCAGATCCTGGTAATTAGTATTTTTGTAAATAGTTAAAATAGCTTAGAAAAAAAAAATCAAGATATATTACTGAGGGGAAAAAACCCTCTCTCTTCATCTGCAAATTGTTCAACACAAGTGTTTAGAAGGTAACAGTTTCCAGAAATTTGCTCTGTAAGTAGTGCTTATATTACAAAATAGATGATCTCAACCAAATTATGAATTTTAACAGCTACTGTGAAGTCATCATGATTGTGAACCTACTGGGCAGAACTGTAATTTAAGTGCAACTGACCTAAGGTTAGCAGTTAGTTTGGAAACAGGTTGTAGATCAGCCAAATGAAGCTTTGTAAAACAAACCTCAGCAAAATGCACTAGACATGCTGAAAACTTTTTTTAAGTTATTAACACCTACTGCTGTAAGTTCTATGGTAACATAATAAAATATCCAAATACAAATAAAGGATGTGGGAGTCAAAGCAAAATCTACATACCATTGTGGTCTTTTGAATTATTATAAGATAAATATCAAATAATTCCAAGGTCTTAACAATTAAAAACCAAACTAACCCCTGTAAAAGGTAGTGCACTGTAGATTGACATGTGTTTGGGTCGTCTGTGACAGTCTGATACTTTTAATTAAATATGTATTCCTCTTAAGGTAATTAGCATATTAAGTATTATCACCAGTTATACTTAATACTGTTTATGCAGGCATTAGACATCACACAGAACAGATTTTTTTTTTCTGACAAAGATTTCTTCAAATTCAAGTGCATATTTAAAATATTCTTAATCAGTGGAAATACAGAACCTTTTATTCATAAAATAAAATATATATATTTATGTATACTGTGAAAAACTTCTATATATTTTAAGACAGCTTTTCTGCAGTATTTTGGGATTTCATTTCAGGATTGCTATACATTTCCTGCCTTCTGAAATATATCAGAAAAATATTCATGAACTTACCATAAAAACACAATTCTACAAAAGGATTCAGCTCATTCCCTAATGCTGTAGTTCAAAACTTAGGCATAGCATACGTAACAGATGTAGCATATGAATAACCTCCTCACCTTAAATGAGATTACTCACAAGCTTAACATTACATATAAATTTAAGCATTCTGGGGAATGAAACCCTGACTCAACACTTAAGTGCTACAAATGGTAAACTAATCAAAGATACCACCTTCAGACCATGAGGCACTGTTATCCACCAACTTTCAGATCTCACTACTGGCTTATAACAGGATTTATTATTTTACTTCAAAAAGATAGTTTCTCTACGTTCCTTCTGCCTTTTAAGTCCCTGCAATCCAACAGACTATCTTTTAACATCAGCACAAACTACCAAATGCCATTCTGGATTAGCACGCACCCAGTGTCCCTATGTGACTCATTTCTCACAAGTTCATCTTCTTGCTGCACACATTTTCTTGTTGAGAAAGGCAGGACAAGTTGAAGTTACTCTTCACATTACTCCGTATGGATGACAATCCATAGGAAATAGGTGCTCCTACTCAACTTCACAGTAACAAACTATGCAGAGATAGTCTCTATTTTCTTTTAAGAAAGCTGTTACCTTTTCTGCAGTGTAATGCTCCAGCCTTTACTGTTTCCCAGGATCTGAATATGTCAGCATGGATTTGTTATAAATTGCCTAAATGGGAGAATCTGTAACTTCCTAAATTATGTAGTTTATAAAAAATGTCAGCTTCTGTCAGAGCCTGGAAAGTTTTTTTAAAGTGGTAACTTCACTTTGCGGTCCTGGCCAAAAGAAACAACTGTCATTTTTTTCTCCACATGGTTCATCCCTGGCACTTTATCATCTCAAAAGTCTCCTTTTTTTCCAGCAAACAATAAAAATGTAACTTTCAATGTGGTCATTACATTCAAGGAATTTCATCAGCTCCTACCAGTTTAATGAAACTGTGAAAATGGTTACTCTAAAGCACAGAAGATCTGTTTGCGTAGCTTTCAAAGTACAACTGCACCAGTTCTAAAGCAAAAGGAAAATGTCTATTTCTTCCATTTATATGGCCAACAATAACTTCTACATTCTGACAGAATCGTGTGTATACTGGCGGAGAGGGTAGTTTCAAAATACTTTATCAGGAAGTCCACAATTAAAGAAAATGCAGTATCCCCAGATACTGATCCGAATTGATGCACATGCTTCTTTGACTCCACACTTCACGGCTGCTCTTTTGTTTTTTTTAAACACAGCTACAGGTTTTTTTCTCCACCAAGAACAACACTTATATTTTCCAGTGTAGATGACTACAATAGATGTGAACAATAACTAAAGAGAATTCTCTTGAAGGACAGGACTAGTATTTTTCCATCTGAAAAGAACTCAATACAGCAAACCACTGGGTTTGTAACAAAGTAGTCATCTACTTCAGAAGATTCAATGCACAGGAAACAGTTCATGATCTCATTTACATTATACTGAAAAACATTCTAGTGGAATGTATCCCATGCTCCACTCAACAACAATCTAGTAGTCTCTTAAGGACATTTAACTGAAAACAAATTGCATCTTCTACTTTTGGACAGGGAACTCTTTGTAGAATTTAACAGAGGCAAGTCATTCCTTTACTATTTACTGCCCATATAGAAAATGTTACACAACAGTGAAGGTGAATCTACAACATATGACGGAACGAGCAAGACATGATTCTTCAACATCATTTAATCTGCGTAAAATCCTGTATTTCCTAAAAGTAGCCATGAGGACTCAGAGGAGACTGTTTGGAACAGTTTGAGTGAGAGAGAGCTGGGAAAGTAGGGGGACTTGCACTGTCATGTCCATAATTGACCAAAACAAAACGGCAGTTCAAATGTAGCCTAAAGTGACTTAAAACACCTTTTCGCTCCTTAATGAACTCCTTCACGAGGACAAAAAAAGTAAAAACAAAGAGCATATCTAGGGTGATATAGCAATACTAAAATGTTAAATATTTCCATTACGTTAAAAAGCAAAATGCAGTTTTTAGGCAGGTAAATAACTATTATTTGTGAAGGCTTGAAATACTTTAACTTCTTTATAGTTATGGAAGGCAACTGGCAGAAAAAAGTATTTATATATATTGATACATTTTTATAAATATAATAAAAATAAAGCTTTAACATTCTTCCTATCCTAATCTTCAGCTCCAACACAATGGAAAGGGGAAAGAGGTGAGTAAAACACTTCAGACAAGACTATCTAAAAATTTTAACTCGCACAAGGTAATATATTAGAAGCCACAGGCAAACAAATTAATAGATATTCAACAATTAATGACCAAAAGAATAGTATCACTGTAAGAGTCAGGATGCATCCATAATTTTAATAAATAAAATTTCCCTGTCGTTAAAACATAAATACCCATCTATGGGTCAGAAGGTGGATGGTGTAACTATTTTGATTTTTATATAGCTGATTAAAAATTGATTTTAAAAAATATGAAGAAACACTGTAAAAAGCAGCTCTCAAATATTGAGTGTTTTTAATTATCTTGCCAAAGCAAAGATCAGTAGCCCAAAATTAATTCCCTGTTAAGTTCATCCTACTTTACCTCATCCTATCTTAAACAACATCCTGGACAGTGTTTCAGAGCTAAGACTAGTGAAAAGAGCCAACGATTACCACTATCTTTTGAAACCACGGATTTATGTCTCAGTACTCTGGGACTAGCTTTCTTCATTTCGTTTTCAACTCTGACAAATGAACATAGGGAAAAACCCTTTAAGACACTTTCGCAAGATTTCATAAAACAAAAGCTCCCTTTTATGTGCAGCTGACCTCAGCAATTGGCAAATGTGCATCCTCTCCCCTTCCCATAAGTAACATCTATAATCATATATTTTTTTTTAAAAAATGTACAATTTAGACATGAGCCACTACAGCCAAGCTATCAGCAACCTTAGTGGTTAGATATCTTTTAGCTCTAGGTTCAGATATTCTTTAAAGTGTTTGATAAGTCAGCAGCATGGATCCACACGGAAACAAGCTCATTACTTTCCCCTTGCCCTCATCCTGACAGTACAGTGTCTTGGATACACATAGGAAGGGGGGAAAACGCCATATAGTGGCAGGTGAAACTTTTTGATTAATATGTTGCTTTCCAGAAAATTAAGATTTGCAGTCAGCCCAGTGTATCAGGTTACCAGTCAAGATAAAGACCTCTTGTACAGAAGGAATCCTTCTGATTATGCAAGTACCTTTAAGACTGACAAACCCCACCTGTTTAGATAACATTCAAGGTTTTAGAAGTTGTAAACTACAAAGTCATATAATATCACAGCTTGTAGCTGGGTTTCTAAGAGCCCACTGCTAATTTACAACAAATAACTTATCTTTTTAAACAACTTTACTTCCTATCTGTCAAAACCCAGTTGTTTACAACTGTTCCATATCTTAATTTCATCAGCAATATTATGATCTCAGCAGTCTACCTCTCTGTAGCAGCACTGAAAGATGGTAATACAAAATATTTATTTAAATAAGCATATATGACAACAGGAAGCTTTGCTTTCTTTGATGAAGGACCGAGAAATATAGGTCTCTAATGACTTCTAAAGTAATATTAAAAATGCATTTCTTTACTCAGCAAGACTTTCTCTCCCTTTAACACAGCATGTGGTTTTTATTAATCTAACTCACTTCTGGATGTTTTACAAATCAGAAGTAAAATACTAACAGTTCCATCACTAATACCTGTTCTTCTTCCCCATCACCACTCCATCCCCCCTATCCACACATCCTAAAAAAACAGCTAAAAGACACATACAAAATGTAGTCATCACCAGTTATTTTGACTGATTACTTACATCATACTTTGCAATTCAGGCGTAAAGCTTGTCGACTTTCTTCCACTGCTTGAAGAGGCAATCGTTGACATCGGGCTAGCCACAGTGCTGCTCATCTGAGTAAACAAAGAAATAACAACACTTAAAATACTTACATTTTATTTTAAAGAGAGCATATGTATGCTTCATAGCAGATATTCAAAAGGGAAGAAAAGCTTTTTTGGGGTAGACTTGAATGTGCAGACTCTGCATGCAAAAAGATGCCTATCTGAGACACTACAGAAAACATAAGAGAGTTGATGTTTACTGTAAGCAAAGTATTGGAAATATGTGCTATTTTTAAAAATATCATCTCAGCAACCCATTTAGAGGTAACCTAGGACAACCAATGGAAAAGTATTAAGAGAAAAACACTGTTATTCTGGAATATATGGTATTCTAGACACCAGTATCTTGATACACAAAACATCCTTTTTGTATTCCTGCGGTATCCTAAGCACTAGTAAATCACATCCATACTGTCTCCACTGAGACTAAAAGGAGTAAAACAGAATCTCAGAAAAAGCCAGATAAAACTTGATGAGCACTAAGATCACAAGCTTCCTTTCTAAATCACCAGCTTTATGTACATGTATTACTCAAGTTCTCATAACAGAAATGTGTTAGAAATCAGGACCTGATCATCATCATAATACTTATATCACTAAAGGTACTATCTTTATACAAAAGATTTTATGGCTTTTCTCTACAAATTTCTCATTCAAAACTCCAAACCAAACCCAGGACAGTTCTGCTCTTATTCTATGAATTAACCAACACATCTACATTTTCCTCTTTAATAAAAGGCAAATCAAATGCCTTTAAATGATTTCATTTTTAAAGATAACGTAATTTACTAAAACACTGACAAACCAAAATTTATCTAATTCTGGAAAACTCTATGAATATAGAATAGGGAATTTCATTTTTCCCTTCAAGAAATTTTTAACAAAGATGCGCACACACTGTGTAAGTCTCCCAATAAACAGGATATATTCCCACATTTCTTCCTCTTCTAGTTTGCTGCACACTAGTAACAGTTGAGTTGTACTGCTCATTTCTTGTACTATTAGTAGTAGCAGTATAATGACAATGAAAACCGTATGTTTACATAACTTGCTTTGCTGTAAGACCTCTAAAGAGGTCCTACCTTTCTCCATTACGAAATTTTACAGTTAAGATAGATTTATTTTCTAAAAAACAATCTAAAAGTACATGACTAGATTTATATTAAATGCCATTAAAAGCATAGCAATCAATCACAGATGTTATGCTTTGGTTTAAGAAAACTTGTAATACTCCAAATACAAAGTTTAAGACACTTCCAAAAAGTAACAAAAGAATTAGTGTTTTGAAAGGCTAATGACATAACAGCATAAGGATGAACAACAAAAATAGTAAGAAATTTATGCATTCAGATATAAGTTTACATTTTTTATTAATGCTTTCAAGCAGATTTTCACAGACTTCTGTTCATCTTCAAGCAGATTCTAATTTAGGTGCCCATCCTGCAAGCACTTATGCACATGTGTAACTTTAATCACAAGTTGACTCCCACTGAAGTCTGATTTTAATCACGAGTAGTTACACACCAGTCTTAAGGGTTGGCAGGATTCTGCCATAATCAGCAGTTACCAAAGAGTCATACAATCTAAACAGTCAAATAAGTGAGTTTAAAAAAAAAAGTAAAAACCATCTGTAACGTGAAGGAAGGTGACAGTATTTCTAGGAAAGGTCTATGTACACATGGAAGGGAGTGAAGAGGAAGCTGCAATGGTACCCAGGAACAGCCCAAAGATTTGGAAATTTATACATGTTTTACTGTTCATTATTTGATTGGGACTGATTACAATTCATTTTAGTAACTAGATATTTATATCCAATATCACAGTATTAATATTCCTAAATATAAATTAATACACTGTAAATTCCATGTTTTACCGAGACCCTCAAGAAAGTAGTTAGCGGAACGCCTCAGTTAATATTTTCTAAAACAGCTGTAGAAAAAATCCTGAAACATACCAATCATATGTGCCTTAAAGTTTAAAAACTGAATAACATACAAAGACTTAGTTTTTTAATTTTAAATTTTTTTCAACTAACTACATCTTTTAAAGCATATGGCTATTTTTTTTAAATCCAGGGCAGACATTTTCCTTTATCCATGAGGTTCTGTTCCGCTAGTTTATGAAGCATTCTCCCAAAATTCCCAAAAAACATGGGACACAATTCCATAGTTGCCTCCTCACAGCGTAACATTTGTGATTCATGCGTGTCCTATTTTGGAGTAAACACTTTTTAAGGTTCCTGCCCTCCAAGTGGACAAGAACAGTTGAATTAAAAAAACTTGGAGGGTTGTACATCTGTGTAAGTATCAGGTTTGAGAGCTGAAAGCTTATCAGCTACTGCTTCACTAAAAACTTGGTCTTCCTATTGCAATCAAATGATTTAACTTTCAAATTAAGCAGGTGTACAGCATTTTCTTGACATAAAAACCCAACAGCTTGTCAGGCTTCGTCAGACCCTTCACAATAATTACTTCCACAGCCCACGTTTTGTTTGATGGTTTAGATAATTAGCTTCTTCACACATCAAAGTCCCATTGTCCGTATGTTCTATTTCCTTTCTTCCGGACATTAAAAAAAAAAATCATTCAAAAGCAGAAGCACTCTCAAATCAATTTTCTTCAATAAGTACAGCTAACATGGAACTGAAAAGCCTACTGTAATCTTCAATGGGTCAATATACTGTATTTGTTTTAGCTCCGAACTGAAATGCAGCTGTTTGCCATATTCTACAAAATGAATTCAGATGTTCAGATTAGGTCATAGATTATTTCAACATGCCGTATTTTAATCATGAACTCTAGCAAGGAGAAGATAACTTCTGATTAACACTATTTGGACTAGTAATTATGAGTTCCTATCCAAATAGGTCCAGCTTTTACAAATTCTTTTCCCATAAGTCAAATATTGCAATCAAATGTATAATTAAAAAAATATACATTAAAAGGTATATATATTAGTATAAATATATAAAAGCATCTACTGTAATCTCAATGTCTTTTACGTTAAAGAGTCACACAGGAAACAGTACTTGTTCCGTATGAATCAGCAGAACAAGAGTTCTCCATTGAGGGAAACAAAGTCTGTCATTTCTCATCAAGTTTAGGCCCATCCTTCTCACCAAAGTAAGATACCTGGGCAGACTTTCATTTCATAGCCATCCTTCATACCCATATCCACTCGGAAATTGCCAAGCAATACTAACTCACATTGATGGTTGTCCAATCTATAAGTGAGCTGTATAACCCATCTATTTATTCAAGATCCAGCTGAGAGACATGTAAGAATTGAAATTCTACTGCTCCTAAAACTTGATTTTAATATACAGGCTATACATTTAGCCCGTTACTATAGCGCACCAAATCTCCAGGCTATTTCGTATCATTTGGGGCATACGTAAGCAGTCTTAAAATAACATATATACACGCACACAGAGTCAACACTTCCATCTTTTGAAATACTACTCAAATACTTTCAGTAACCACCATTGCCAAAATGACACACGAGGATCTAAGAGAAGGGTGCATCCACACAGTCACTACAGAACAGTCCTCCAATACATCTGTTCAATAGTTGTTCTAAACTCAATCAGGAAGCACAAACATTAATAATACTACAGCTTTCACTTCACAAAAAAAGGACATAAGTCTAAACTGGGTAAGTTTAAAACAAAAGTGGAATCTCACAGATTTTATCTGATGTCTGTTACAGGCTAAAAAGAGGTGCAGAATTACCCAAAAAAGCAGTGTCTCTGCATAGATTTTTACATTAAATAACACATCAGAGTAGAATATACTGTTATGATTACTTAATTCATCAAACATACATCTAATGTGGTTACTGCATCAGTCCTCTTTTCTTGCCTTTCACAAATACATTTTGCATATAACCTGAAATCATGCAAAAATTTAAAGACTATGTATTTTCATTTATATAAACCCAAACAAAACAGGAAGGAAATAAAAGCCAAGATGACTATGAATTAATACAAAATTAAAATGAATGCTTTTGTTTGCACACCCTGTACTTCAGAGTAATTAGATAAAATACTCAGTGGTAACAGACTAGTTAACTGTATGCATGGCCTCTCCAGCAGACAAGAGAGTATAAGGTAAGAGTCATCTAGAATTGGAGATGTAAGAACTTAATTACCTACAGGAAACACAGATTTTTGTTGGTGCACTTCTCTTAAAAAACAAAACACAACCATAAACCCTGTTGAACACATGCAAGACTGGCTTTCTAAATGTATGCTCAAAGTTATTTAAAAAAATTTAAAAAAGGCAAGTTAAAAAACCCAATAATCCATAATCAAATACTGGAGTACATATATTGCTTTGCTGATCACCCACTATCCCAGTAGCATGGAATAACTGAAAATTAAAACACTAGAGCATTAAGTCCTTAAGTTCTCCTGAGCTGTTGAAGCTGGCTGGAACTAGAAACACTCTAAAGGGTCTCAGATAAGCACAATGCACAGATGACCTAGATCTTACAACAAATTAATGATTCAAAATGTATAATGAACCTCCTTTATCATTCTCTAACCTGTTCAGGTCCAAAAAATCAGCTTCTCGTGTAAGAATTAAGAAACGGCTTTGCTTATAGGCTATAAGATAACTTCCATATTCCCTAAACACGGCCTCTTAAAAGCCAAGCAGATAAAGCAAAGGCACAAACTTTCAAGGAACAGCCAGACCGAATCCAGTATTAGAAGCCATCTGTGGGCAGGCAGTGACACATCTGCATCAGGTCTGCATACAATAATATTGTTCAAAGCTAGCGATGCAATCTCAGCTTTCTTTCATTTTTTAATTAATTAACAAAGTATCACAAAGTTGAATGCATGCACTATTCATGCTAAGGGTAACACATTACATCTGCTACTGCTGCTTCCATTTATTACCTGATAGACTAGATGCTTATGATAGTTTTATTTTAAAGTGAATACCAGAAAGAAATATTCATCTTATAGCTGTCAATGCACAGCCCAGCTTTCACCACCCAGACAAATCAGCATTTCATCTTTAACCGTGACACTCTTTCTTGGAATGAAACATGCTTGGAAAGCCCACACAAATATAAGCGACACAACTGAACATCATTTCCCGCTTTCCTTTTACAAGTCAACTCAGTCATTCATTCCCATTTAGAAGAAACATGCATGTCTGATTTGAAACATTTTCAAATACAGGTAAGCATAGATACTGGTCCAAGGAATAAAATGTATCTTATTGATTTTATCTTTAAAACTGTCCTGTTCCACATCCATGGAGATAAAATAATCCTTAACGTTCATTTCTACATCTTATTAGAAAGTATCTTTGTGCATTCATTTTACTGAAGACCTTAACTGAAAGCAGTAAATAAGTACAACTCTCTCTCTCCGACTCTGCAGGGAAAGAAGAGTCACTAACCAACTACAGACTAAAGCATAACCTTCTGACTCTATTCTGCATAACAACTGCTGCATTTTACTTAAAATTACTCTGCATGTCGTCATATTTTAAGCTATTATTTGTCTATCCATGAGTTAGACATGACAGTTATTTAAGACTTTTCTGAAACAGACCACAGAATGGTCTGGACTACTGAAAGAATATTAACACACAGATGTAACTATTTTATTTCAGATTGAGAAACATACAGCATAATCTTACATGAGAGGTTTGCCTCCACATCTGGAGATGTTTACAAACACTTCTCTCAGAGTTTCTAACTCTAGTCTAATCAGAGCTCTGTCCTTCCCCAGAAGCAATTAATTTATTTTTAACCAAGAAAGCAGGGAAAATTAATCTGATGTATATGCCCACCTCCCTCTGAACTGAACGTGCAGCACTTTTTGCAGAACTCCATGCCACATTTGGCAGTTAATGGCATTGCAAATTAAGTACCAATGACTTTTTTCTTGCTTCCTAAAAATGCTTTAGCAAAACAGCGGGAAGACCAGACAACCTGAAACTAACAGCGAAGTTTCCATAGCTTCCAGAATCTGGCTCCTGTGACCATAACTTTGTTCGGACTAGCAATTATTTTTTCAAAATGCATTATTTTAGTAGTATTCTGAATCTTCCATACCAATTATTTAATAATTGTATAGACATGCAATTTAGCAACCATGACCTTCCTGGGGTAACCACTGACAATTTTCAGTGAAGGAAATATAAGGTGTGCTTGCAAGTCTTGTGATAGAAAATGGCTTCAAATCATTAGGAACTTACATAGTTGACTCCAGCATGCAAAGATGAACAGACCCCAACCTGTAACTTACTCAGTATTTTGCTTTTTCTGAAGAATAAAACACTCCTATATGAATATGCAGATGTCAAGTTAGTTCTGCCAGTATGCTTTACTGCTCATCTGCCAACAAGGAGATCCTGTAGTCATCATGGTTCCCCTCTACCATTAGTTCCATCTAAAGTAACTTAAAATTCAAGGTTTCACTAATGCAGCTGGATTCTCTGTAAAGCACAACCAAATCTACCCCCTTCTTAACCATTAGCTTTAAACTATACTTTCCTGGGTGTAATTTCTCTCTCTAGACCTTCACCTGCCTTCACCTGTTCAACTCCTTTCAAGATGGTATTATCTTCCCAACCTATCACACTGATTACATCGATCCTCCTCCTTTCACACCACCCTGAACTGTGTTTAGTTCACTATTTGAACAACAATTAAAATAATTTTGTAATATAGTTCCACCCTGACCTTCATTGAACTTTCTGGCGTATAAGGAATTTCATACTTTGCCCCATTGCTGCCCTCAAGTTAGGGCATCAATGCATGTATCAAAAATTCCTAATCAAGAATGACTAGCCAAATACATAGCTGAGATGGTAAGAATTTTCTCCAATTCTTACTGTTGAACTGTTCATCTCCTTTCTGAAATCACTGCTTGCCACCATAAGACTAAGTTCTCTAGAGCAGAAAATGTTTACCTCCATTGTTGCTTATTTGCACAACACCTAGCACAAGGAAAGCTACAGGAAAAACAGCCACAGCTTTAACATAAATTACAACCATGAAAATTAGTTCTTAAGAAGTAGTTCTAACAGCAAGTCAGTAACATTCAGGACAGTAACCCCCTTCAGTGATCTCATAGTCACAGACGATGTCCAGTAGGTTTCTCCTAAAATGTATTCTTCTTTATTTCAAAAATACACATTTTTCTTTGCTATTTAAGCATGTGATTTTTAAAAGCACTTAACATTGGAGAACTGTATTAATAACTCTTATTATTTACCTGAGAGACATTTGCAAGAGTCAGGCCAATACCCAGGTGCTTCAAATAACCTTTTCCATACAAGCTCTTGGCCTCTTTCTACCATTACTGTTACATCTGCTATGACAGTTTAAGGAGCTGTGTGCACTAGAAACTTTGCAGTTGACTCTGTGAATGTCTGATTGTAATCAGACGTAATACTTCAAACGTATGCAAAATACAGGGGTAGAGAAAAGCCAAAGATTATTTATAAGTAGACATTTATTCTGCGTCAGCTTGCAAATGAATACATACTAAGATTACTTCAAATTAATAATGATTACATGTAGCACTACAAATGCCAAGTATCTGAAGCACAGATTACAGATCTAATCAATATACGTTTCAGTACCTTTGACATAGTTTTCTGATCAGCTCCAGATAAGCTCATAACTGAGTCACTCCTGCTTGGTTCCATGAGAACACAGGCCTAACTAGTTTCCTTTTCTTTACATACTTCATATATCTACACATTTGGATATTTCACAAATGCAAGAAGAGCATCAACTCAATTAGTTTCTATGGTATAATTACACTGCTTGGGTTTGGCCTCATTCCTTAAAACACCCTTGCAATAATGACCTAGAAAGACACTGTCTAGCTGGTCTCACTGCTTAAGGGCATCACATCAGAGCAGCAATAACAACATGAACAATGTTCAGTAGAACATTGCTCTAGACTATTATATGTAAGTAATTCTTAAAACACTTGTAGATTACTAAATTACAGCTTGCTTATGCTGACAAGTTACTAATTGACTAATCAAATTTCAGACAGCTCCATTCTGTTATTCAAAATTGAGCCCATGAGAGTAATTCAGTCGGTTATGACACTCAGAGGCTTAGCAAATAATCTAAAGGCTACTGAATCCTGTTAAACCTTAAGCAATGTTTCCAAATCCGTATTTTTGAAAATCACAAGTAAAACGCCAGTAAAGCATAGAAGGATTTATTATTTACTTCTCAGAGACATGACTTTGAGTTTTCCCTCCTATGTCTTTTTAGCATATTCTGGTTAGACCTCAAGCGTTGCTTCAGAATTATCATGGCTAAGAATTCCTTTAAATGAAACCTAACATTTTCGCACTTTCACAAGGCTCACAGAGATGGGGCTCTCAGAAAACCATAAATAAATACTGCTACAGTTGGAAATGCTACTTTTAACATCAGCATTCCCATCTATACAGCAACAATACACAGGACAAAAAGGAACCAAGATAAAATAAAATCTCATTTGCATATTAGTAACATGCAAATATGAGCCTGTGCAAAGTCCACCAAAGTTAACAGAAAGACTGACACTGCCTTCCATGACATTTGGATCTGGCCAACAAAGAAGAAAGATATGCAAAACGGCAGAAAGGGAGGGTGCATCACACCCTGCCAAGTAAGTTAGCACTGCACACCGTGCAGTGCCTTAAGCCAAAGGGAAAGAGAGGCCTGTACCAAGAAATAGAATGATGTGGGAGTTAGATCAAAGACTTCAAAAGAAAATTTAAGCATATCACCAACACCACTGCAAACCTTGAAACAGATTCACTCTTAGGAAATGAAATGTCTCACAATAAATCATTAGTACTAATGCCATGCAGCCAACTCGGTTGTCTGCAACATCAGGTTCTTTCCTCCCCTTCACAAACGCAGTAATAAATATTTTGCATGTATATTGTGCTTTGCCTTCATAGACTGGGAAGCATTCATCTGTGTAATTTCTAGGCACTTATAAGCACTTGATCTGTACATAGGACACATAAAAATATAGTTAGTAAGTGGCAAAACCACTTCAAGCCTACATAGAGAAGTGTTCTTCTCGACGAGCTGTTATTCCTAGGTTTTTAGCATTTACCAGTAGTTTCTGTAAGGACTAATAATTTCTATAAGGAATATTACAGGATTCCTATTAATAAACTGCCACACCTGTTTGTGTGAAATAAATAAAATCCACTTTCTCCAGAGAAAAATTACAAACTACGGACATTACACAGCATCAGAGTGACAAGAAATCAGTAATACCCAACAGTACATGGCATACTGCAGGCCAAAGCCTGGCCTCCGTCACATCATTATAAGCCTACAATAAAAAAAAAGTTCTAGAAACACCCTCACGATTAGTTGCAAGACAACAAAACGAAGAGGGCAAGGTCCAACGTGTGTAACGACCCCGCAGGCCACAAGAAAAGCAACGCAAGAGCGAAACACGGCAAGAGCCGCTCGCTGCAACCTCCCAGCAGCGAGTAACGCCAGGTCTAGCGCTTCCCCCCAAAAATCGCAGGGTTAGGAGGCTGCAGAGCTGGGACCGAGCCGGCAGCCGGGTACCGGGCAGCATCGCTGCCTGGGCTGAAGGCAGGGCGGCTTCCCAGCATCTTGGCTTCGACACCAGCGCGGATCGCTTTCCGCGGAGGAGCCCCGTCGCAAGGCTGCCGGCCACATACCCCGCGGCGGTTACGCTCCGCGCACTGCTGCTCACCTCTGGCCAGCGCGACCTGCGGAACGCAAAACCGCGAGCATAGATGGGGTTAGCGGAAGCCCCCGCGCCCACAGGCACCCCCCCGCCTCCCGCCGCCCCCTCCCGCCAAGCTGCGCTTCACAGGTATCGCTGACTGGAACCCGCGAGGTTAATATTTCTGAAGGCCCCGAAAACGAGCAGCCTTGCTAAGTTAGTTAACAGCAACACATTGTCTAATTGCGTGCCCTCGCTGGTGACTCACTCAAAGGCTCACCCCCGGGGATGGATGGATGGATGGATGAGGAGGAGGCTGAGGTGTGCAGGGGAGGGAGGGAGGGACGGAGGAAGGAAGGAAGGAAGGAGCAGCCTGGCTTGGTGGTGCCCAGTTTCCCCCCACCCCGTGTGCGGCTATCCGAAAGGGGAAAGCGAGGGGCAGGAACTGAACCTCGTCCCTTCCCCTCCACGCGCTGCCTGGACCGAGGCAAGAAATGAGGGGGACGAAAAACGGCGGCCTCTCCGCCCCGCCGCCGCCACAGCAGCTGCAGCTCCGGCGCTGAGGCGCACACGCTGCGAGGGGGGGGTAAAATGGCGCCGCCCGCGGGAGGGAGGGGCCGGTTCCGCCACACACCGGCCGCGGCGCGCCGCCGCCTCCATCTGCTGTGTGGCAGCCGCGGCCTCCCAGGGCGAGGGGTGGAGCCGGCCGGGGCGGGGCTCGCCGCCGCTTCCTCCCCGCCGCCGCGGCAGCTGCCGCCGCTCTCCTCTCCTCAGGCGCTCTCCTCCGCCGCTCTCCTCCGCCCCTCTCCTCAGCCCGCCGCGGGATCGCTCTCCCCGGCCCGCCTCGCTCAGGTGCTGCCTGGCGCATGAGGGGAGGCCCTGGGCAGCTATGGCCGTCCGCCTTCCCCCTCAGCGCCGGGCGTCGCTGGAGGGTGGCGATAAGAGGCTTCAGGGCTGCTCCGAGTGCTAAAAACCGGGAGAGGTTTGGGGAGAGGAGGTGGATTCTCGGTAGCAGAGGGATGTGTGCGCTTACACAGGTGTCTGACCTCAGTGCACCCTCATGTCTGCAGCTACAGCACTGTAGAGGTGTTTGAAAACAGTGTCTTCCCCCCGCTGTGTAAAATAGCTATCTGCGTACATTTTTGCCCTTGGAAATACCAGTGGATCCCTACTACAACACAGCAAGTTGTGCTCCTTCAACCATACCAGGGTAGTTAAATGCGTCGAGGTGGTTAAACACCTTCCATCTATCAGCAGGGGCCTACGTTTTCCCTCCCTTTCCTGGCAGTGGTGGCTTTCCTCTTCCCATCTCCTGTCAGCTCAACAGCCTGAAGGGGAAGGGCACGACTAGGCGAGCTGGAGCATTTAACCCCCCTTTCCTTTCTTTTCTCCTTTTCTTTCTTCACCACCTCACAGTTGTAGGGTTTTGTGAGTTCCGTTCAGTCATCCCACTCATCTGCCAGTACATGCGCACCTTTGTTAGGAGGCGGGCTGATTTGTACCGTGGTATAAACAGGAATTCATAAATGTGACCAACAGAGGTAAATGGAGTAACTGTTAGTGCTTTCTTCACCACATATGCAAAAATCTTGCTTTTCTTGAAGGTTTGCAGGGTGTATAACTTCCAAAGTTACAGTCACTTTTGCCTTGCCCCTCTCAGTCCATCTTTAATTCAAATTCCTGCCTGCACAGTGAAGAGTATCCATATTATTTCTGCCCAGATTCGTTCTAAGAAACTGACAGCTTACAGACTTTGTAATTTTATGGACATCGTAGCATTTTACTTGTCTTTTTTTGAGGGATAAGAAAAGGAGGAAGGAGGAAAGCTCTGGCAACCCCTGCAATGTTCTTAACTCTCTAGGGGCCATCAGCTTATTTGAAAGTCATCTTACTTTCTGCCTTTTTCCCTTAGCTTCCTTCCACTACCCTTATTTTTTTTTTCTTTGGCTACCATTCACTCCCCATCCTTCTTACTACTTCATGTAAACACCCTATCAGCCCCCTCCGCGTTGTCTCCTTCCCGTTCCCACCTCCCACGTCAGCTTCAGAAAGACGAGGCGATTCTGCTGCTCGCTGCCGAGCGCTGCCAGCCGCTCTCCCTTCTGCTGTTGCTTACGACTATGAAAGCAAAGCCGATACCAGCCCAAGCACTGACAGCAACAGGGCAAAACACCAAGCAGCTAAGATAATCTAGAGAATAAGGGGCTTCGCGCTGCTGATTCTGGCATGCACAGCAAAGTCTAGTTACTGCTGCGAGGAGGGTGGCCTGATCCTGTTACGCGTTTTAAAACACCTGGGCAATCCCAGCCAAAACAGGGTTATTGATAAGCATTTTCCTGGCCAAAAGGAGAACCAAAGCGTTCTGTCAAGTTACGAAAGGTACTGCAGCCTTCCTTGGGGCGACTCAAGTTTTTAGCCAAATTCTGTGATTCGCCAAAACCTTACATTAAACTGAGGAAGGCAAGGCAGCGTATTGGTGACATTTCTACGATATGTACCATGCCTGTCTCTATACCATATATATATACCATATATATACGCATATATCAGAATTGGTAGGACAGACTAGTAGGAAAACAGAGAGAAATTACTATGCCAATTCCATATGGTAATTTTAATAAGGGAATTACTGGGATAATATGGTTGAGCATGTTGAATGTGAATTACATAATTTCCAGGAGCTTGAATAGAGGCAGTGTGACTTGGTGAGGTGCCTGAAAAAGCACCGACAGAACATTTTCTGACAAATTTTGTTGCTGTGCAAAACCATGTTGCCCGTAGTGAGAGGTTGCTAGTTCAGAACTGATTGAAGTTAGTGCCCAGTGATGAGCTGGGCTGATGAAAGAACATACCCTCTGTTGCTGCTTCAATAGGTGGTAACTCCTGGCAGAGTAATTGAGCAGGACAGATACTTCCTGGCTATGGAATCTTAAATCTATACAAACAAATTCAGTAGAAGACAGGAGGAAGGAGGACAGAGGCACAATGTCCCTTCTAGTACTGTGCATTATTGTTGGTAAAAGTGCAGTGGCTGCTCCCTACTTGAGTCTGAATTCTTACTGTACTTCACAGACAAGAAAAAAAAACTGAGCAAGTTTTTGCTATGCATTATACAGAACCAAAAAAGGGCACATACAAAATTATTTTCCCTTTTCAGGTCACCTTTCGGATCGTAAGGTCATTATAAACTGTCTCAGCACTTTTACAAACTGGAGTCTGCTCAAACCATAATGCTTACAAAGTTTCACTTTGAATAGGCCTGATTTTCTCTGTCATTTGTTTTCACTTTTTATTTCTCTGCAGAACATAAAAAGTCAGAAAAAGATTTTATTTTCCCCTACATAGCATATAATTTACATCAATCATCCCAGGAGGTCAGTACCACTGGGGTGTCATTTAAATACAATGAATATAAAATAATGAAGCTCTTGCTGGAGTGGATGGCCACAATTCTCAGAGAAAGAGAGGGAGAGAGTTTCCAAAGCATGTGGAGAAAACACAACGGGAGACCGAGTGAATTCATCACACCACAAAAATGTCTCCATCCTGTCGACAAAGTCATTAAAGGAAAATGAACCATTGTTACTCTAGACGCTTGCATTCCTTTGGCATAACTTCAGTATAGAAGCATTGGTGCAAAGAGAATTTGCACACACAAGAGAAAAAAAAAATTAATCTGTTTAAAAAAAAAAGAAAGTATCCAGATTATGTAATGAAAGAAATCCTCCATGCTCCGAAGGAGAGATGGAGCCTCTGCAGAAGCCACAACTAATAAGGAACCGTATGCAGTGGTACAGGGTGGTTTCTTTTCCCCCTGCCAACACATCAAAGTAAATGCCAACACGGACAATCCTTTTCAGATAACCCACAAACGATGTTCTCCTTTAATTACACAAATGTTTCTACCCTTTGCTGATCCATAGCCATCCTGGTTTTTAAGATCCCTTGTTGAGATTTCCCCAGTACCATTTCCCTTTTCATATGCATTTATATCCAATATTTTTTTCAATCTCCATTAAAGCAATCTGTGAGGAATGCAGGGATTAGAAAGGATTGTTGTGTTCAATTTTATTTTATTCTTTGGCGAAGGGTGTCCAAATAAGAGAAAGTGTCACGTGCCTACAGTAAATCATAGCGTATACCAGTATCAGAAAATAGATTGTACTTCTGTGGATCTCCCTCAAGGAAATACCACTTTAAAGCAAACCACCATGCAACCCCTGGTAAAAAAGGTAGCGTTAGAAAGCTGCAGCAGAAATCTCTCCCTTGATTATAAATTATTCCATGGTATGGCAAAGTCCTGTTTGCTATACTAATTAAACCAGAAACATGCTAATTAAATTATCACTTTTATTGTCAAAACCATATAGGAATATAATACATAGAAATACACAGATTACATTAACTATTTTTTTAATACAAAAGCACTACATAGATTTAAGCAAATACTGAAAGGGAAATCTGTCCTTTATTTATTTTTAGCAACTGCACTGGAACAGGGAGCCTACTCAAAAATGAGCAGACTGCTACTGAGGAAACACATGCCAGCAAACACCAAATCATACCTGTTAATTACAGCTAATACGCTCGCAGACAACAGCAAGCATGCTATTTATCCATCATTTACAGCCATCTAAGTGTAGGGAAGTGAATTGATTTGCTGGCAAATGTCCCAATTAATTGGGCGTGCTATTTATTAGGGTGCTGATTAAAGTGTACTCTGCAATATAATAGTTGAGTATGAAGTTGCCAACTCTTATTCACTCCTGGCTCATATGGATGAAAGCAGGAGAGTAGACTAGCACAATATGAAAATAATTATGTATTCTGTGCCAAAATGATTTAAGGCAATTCCAATGACTGGAAATTAAAGACCTGGAGAAACAGAATTATGTAGCATCGTGATCTTGAAGATAGAAGTGTGTGTTGTGTAATCCAGTTGTGACCAAGAGCTTCAATCTGTAATAGTAATTTTGCACATGTATTAACACTCCTCTCAGAAGTCAACACCGTAGGCACACCCTTAAGTAAGCAGCATACAAATGAAATAATAGAAAATGCAATAAAAGCAGAATTTTGTTCCTGACTGATCTGAGTCAATTCACTTGAAGAAAAACTACTCAGAGGGGTCCTTTTCCCAGCCACCTACTCCTTCAGCCTCTCCAGTCAACGGCACTGACTGAGACTATAGCTTAAATAAGGCTAGTTTGTTGTACGCTATTCAAAACCATGGCTTCCACAAATGAGGTTGGGAGTTTCCACACACAGTCAAGGAAACTTATGCTAATAATTGTATATATTATCTGAAGTAATGCTTGAGGTTTGATCTCAACCAAGATAACCACCAGAGCAAACCAAAATCATGATTTGTACCAGCAAAGAATTTCTTGGTCCTGGATCATTCTTAACTTACCTTGTTAGCACTGATGCAAGACCTGGACAGAAGGCCCAAGTGGTTATTGATGAACTTACAAATCTGCAGGTGCTTTTGTTCCTACCTACTTCCTACAATGGTCACAGCATTTTGGCAACATCCTGCATTGCACTTCTATAGCCAGAGACATTCAAGGGTGACTTCTATGATTAGGGAGCTCCAGCCAAAAGGCTCTAACAACAGAAATTAAGTCTTGGTGCAAAGTCTTTCTTACGAAGCTGACTGTGCCCAAAAAACATGCAGCTCTGAAAAGAGCACCCTGGCAGTATGCTAGATGTTCTGGTCACCTGAAAACGAGAGCGGTAAAGAGGAGGCAAAGCTCCAATTCTCCCAAGCAAGGGAAAGAGCCAACACTAGCAGCCAGAGTCTCCTCTAGCTAGGGAGCAGGTCGCAGCTTTAGCTACACATTGTCCATATGGATATCAAGGAACTCACTGAAGCAAAACAACCTCAAGAGAGTTTCATCACCATGTAATCGCATCTGCCCATTACTCTTGCTCTCCTGCCTGCCACCATTTAACTGAAATCACCATACTGTACAAAATGCATGACCAAAGTAGCTTAACCCAGGCTGAACCAAAAGCATAGTCATTACTCTAATAAAAGTATATATTCTGGCAACTACGATATCAGGAGTAGGTTTCAATGTCAGGTGCAGTCACCTACAATTAGGTGTCTACGTGTGGGCTGTGTTTAGTTTCCCATTACGGTCAACGGAAACCCAGCCAACATGATCAGTGCAGGCAAAAGACCGATTCAGTTCGTTCAAAAGTAGACACCTATGTTTGCTCATTAGACTTGCTCTCTAGAAGCCACTGACTGCATGCAGTTACTAGGGCTGAGTTTAGTTACCTATGATGTCAAGCACTCTGGGCTGTGCTGTCTGGCCTCCATCTGCCTTTCCAAAGAGGAAAGAGCCTCACGTAGGTCCTGACTCGTATGTGCCAGCCCCATGGTGATGTCTTAGGTAGCCCAAGGCATCTGTAATGGCACTAGAGACATAATTTTGGGCAAGTGAATTGAGTCTTAGATCACTATTGAGTATAATGGGAACTTAAACAGGTAGCTTAAATGTCAACATTTGTATTGTAGACAACCAAATCTAAGTGACTGAACCTGGAACCCAGCTCTCCTCCACATGTCATTTGTCCAAGGAAAATAATATGTATATGTAGTTATTGTTTTCTTATGTTAGATATAGAAATTGGAGTATTACGTTGCTTGAAGAAAATTTACAAGTTTCTGAATCCTTTGTGTCCTTAACAAAAATACATCTGAGGTCATTTTGCCATGGAGAGCAGGTGGGATCCTCAGGTTAACCATTTCCAAATGGCATGGTTTGGTTATTATGGACTCTGTCATAAGCCTTTGAAAGATAAGTGAGAATTAGCCAGAACACTGAGCTTTCCTCCGCAGAGGAAATATAAGCAGAGGATATTAGTTCTTTTTGGATTGCAAATTAATATAATTAAAATTTTGAGAATCAGTACATTCAAAACAGTAATTTCTTGAAATATAGGAATAGTGCCAGGAATTTGCATCAAATTACTCCTGGACTGCAGAATAACTAACATCTGCCACAGGTTGCGAAGGATTTAATTTCATCTATGATGTCCTGAAACAAATTCATGTTATCTGACCATGCAGAGCAGGTAGAATGCTGAGTTTATGGTTCCCCAAAACTTTTTATCCCGTAACATGGGTGCCCAGTGGTGGTAATCTGTGTACATTAGATATGAGATAAAAATGTATCAGAAAAGCTTTTTTTTCTCTGAATAAATGTTTAAATATTTAGGGCCAAATTCCATTGCTAAACATGTGAACACAGCTCTCTTTGAGTTCATTGGAGTTGTGCTTTTATATCTAAGAGCAGAACCTGGCCCTTAGGTTTTAGATGTTAGCACTAAGCTTCCAGTGTAAAATAACATGTGATCTGTAACACAGAGGAAAGTGGCAAGACCTAGTTTTAAAGGAAGGGTACAATTCCACGTTTCTGTCTTTCTTTTGGATAAGAAGCACTGCCTTCAGCAGAGCTCTTGAGAATATTCTTACCTCTTCTCTAGACAGTCTTCCTTTTGTATAAGGTGCTTCTCTGGCAGCTTTGATCATTTCTGTATCTGGGAAACAGAGCAGGGTACTTTTTTATTTCTTTGCTACTTCTCTCCAATTTCCATTCTGCCAGTTTCAACTTACCGTCATGATGGAAAATACAGAAGCATTTTAAAATACTCTTAGACTAATGAATTAGATACATTTTTAAACCATTAAAAAGTTAAGATGTTGATTTTAAACTATAGGCAATATGTTCAGATCAGCCAAAGGACGTATCCAGTCACCCTTTCCAATGAACCAATATTACAACTGGCATCAGCTAAAGCATTTTTACTGGGTATTGCTACAGAGTGCCAATACAGAATGCTTGAATCTGGAGAGCTTCTGTCCCCATTCTTGCCATATTTTTTTATCCCTCTGTTACAAAGTATTTGTAAAGTAGCTAGATTCTTGAGTGCCCATTTTCTCTATAACGCTCACATTCACCTAACATCCAGGACCAGGAAAAACAAAGAATGACTGCATGGTACTTGTGCAATCTTGTGTGAATGCCATAGGATACATAGTCTGACAGAAACCTGCACCAATGCCAAAAAAAAAGAGACAATGCAAAAAAAAAAAAAAAAAATCCCCCGTGTATAAGTGCAGTGATTGACCCCTCTGAAATTTCTCCAGGGTTTCAAAATTCCTCAAAAATTACTTTCTCCCATCTAATATAGCTCTGGATTTTCTCATTATCAAAAAATACTCTTACTGTTATCAACTCTGTAAGCGTACTGAACAGTTCATATATTTTAGTGGGTTTTTTGAAAGTCAGGTTCTTGTTGGGGATTAAAGTTTTTGAGGGATGGAAGGCTTTTGGAAGATTTCTTATGAAGTTCACTGTCTACTTCAGATTCTTTTTCTGTGGTAATATGCTAATGCTAATGGCATCCAGTGCAGTAGAGAAAGCTCTTGCGCAGCTTTCAAGTTTTACAGATGCATTTTTAAGTGAGAGTGAGCTGCTAGCTTCCTTCAGTCTTTTTAAAATCCTGCACAGATAGACAGATAGACAGACAGATAGATTAAACATTAATCCTTCTAAAAATGTTGTTTCATTTGTGGCCAAAATATTATTTGATGGCATTCATCGCAAAGGTCAACTAGAAGTTCTTCCATACAAAACAGCATCTTTTATAAGTTTGAAAATAACTTCTGCTTCAGTTTCCTTCCTCATATACTAGCTTATTTTTTGCACAATTGCAAAAATAAATACCATAGGAAAAGAAAACTTCTATTACAATCCACTTCTTTCATGATGCTTCCATGGAGCGGGTCAATTATTAACAAACATCTAAGAAGTAGAAATACCAGCAGAGGTCCAGTCTGGTTTGGCAAAATAGTTTCTTACGCTTTTTCATGTAAGAGCACAGAAGAGCACCTAGCATATGAAGGGGCTGCAAGATTCAGCATTATGCGTTATGTTGTTAGCTTCATGTGATGAGAGTATTGATCACTTACTTGTAACATGGGTATTTTCTTCCAGTAACTGTTCTATCAAAGTCAACTTTTCTTTAAATTAGACTCCATAATAATAAGAACCATCCAGTTTTGATGATTGTCTTGTGGCCTTGCATACCATACTTATGTAGATGATAAGTGACAACATATTAAAAATCCTGTTCATCATCTTCTGGTATCCTGCAAGTGTACGTCAGCTTAGAAAGTCACAGTCCATGCTGACGCTGCAGACTTTGCACTGTCCCAGGTTTACTGAATTGAGCCTTTCATAGTGTCAATATTTCAGCAGGTATGCACCTACCCCAGACAAATCACATGGTTTTGACAACTGTTGTCAAAATGCCTGCCCACTGTCCGCACGTCTTGGAGTGGTGTTGAAAACAACTGCTCTTCCAGCGTGGACAATGTCAGTTGAGTTCAACACCTATTGTAAAAAATTCTTCTAGACATGCTGAGCGAAACCCTACGCAGGCAAGTTGTGCCATGAGCCCTTGACAGGCATGATTTGCTACGGTAAGCAATGAACTTACCTGACCACACCAGTGAGGCAACCATTTCTACTACTACTTGAGTGGATCTGAGGGTGCAAAACTATTTTTGACACCCCTCGTCAGAACCAGATCATTTTTCTAAAGAAGACAAAGCCCCAGTGACATTACATGGCATATGTGCTGGCGTATGTACTGGGGTGAGTTAAGGACATGGGATCATCACTCAGAAAGGCACTGACTTGTTTTAAATTCAGAATACTCGCATAGGTAGAATAGTATTTACTAAAGGTTGTTTTAATAATTTCATGTATGAGAGTTTAAAGAAAATAAGCACATGTATTGCATGCATCTATTAAATTAGGCAGACTTCATCGATAATAACAGCCCAGTTCTCTTCTCACACTAGCATAAATCAAGAGGGGTACCACTGAAAGCCACCGAGTTACTTGTACATGAAAAACACAAATGTTTCTGAAAACATGATATACAAACACTTAATTTGATTTTCATGATTGCCTCAAACAGTTATGTCTCTATTGGATCCAGAGCTTAAAATGGGGAGAGGAAGGGGAGCAGGGAAGGAGCGTAATGATAGGAGTACAGGATGGGCAGCTAGGAGAAGAAAATTGCCTGTCCCATTCTCATTTACTCTGAGATACAGAGCAAACAGCTTTCAGACTTACTAAACATTTTGAACATACTGAGAGCTCTGTGTTTATTTCAGATGTGTAAAATGCCATAACTTGCCAGTAAATGTAGCTAGGCATGCAAGTGCGTGCATGAAGATAACATATTAGTTACAAGAATTATAATTGTCCTGTGATTATCTTTTCTTTCTTTCCTGAATCAGAGTGAATGTGCCATAATCTAGCAAGAATCTCATGATAAGTAATGTCAGAAATGGCTTTTTTTTTCCCCAGCTGCTGACTGTCTATTTTAGACATAACATCACCTTTTACTGTAGCCTTCCACATAAAAGCAACATGAACAGTAACGTCTCTAAGCAAGCATGAATGATTGGCTTGCAGATTCTTTACCAACAAGGGAGTTTATTTACTTCACACAGGTCATAAATTTCCTTAGAAAAACTATCAGTGGTAATCTACATGTGGTGTTTAGTAAATAGAGCTTTCCTCTGATTCCCTCAGCCTGTGTTCTTCAATTGTCAAAAACAGTGGAAGATGGTTTTCTCGTGCCTAAAAATACAAAATATTCTAGCTCTTTAAAATGGAGTGGAAATGAAAAGCTGTAAGACTTTACATATTCTTCAGCAAGATGGGCATTTAGGTACGGAAATGTGAAAGGATAAGGAGAGCAACCCAAAGTCGCAAGTTACCTAAAGGCTTGCCTCTGCTTCTCTTCTGTGAAGCAGCACCTTATTCCATGAAGGCTCCCATTGAAATCAGTGGAACTGCAGACAGAATAAGGCTTTTCTTTCTTACCAAGGGGAAAAAAAAAAAGGAGGAGGGTGGGATCTGCCTTTTCATGTAACGGGCTTTTATCTGCTCAAAAATCACGCTAACCTCAGGGTGCCAAGCACAGTATGTTTGAAAGTGTTCCAAGGATGGGAAGAGCTGCTCTATCTTCCCCACTACAAAGGGAAGCTTGGTAGTAATGAGAGCTGCTGTGGTCTTCCAAGAAAGGTTTTGCATCTGCTTTGCCCCCTCTGAGGACCTCTTACTTGTTCCTCCTGGATACTTCCAGGTCATGTCTTTCTTCTTATGCTTAAATTAGAAAAACATTTGAGTGACTGACTTCACGATGAGTTTTGTCGTGAAAGGACAGAAGGATTTCTCCCTTGCTTTTCAATATGCATGCATTCAATAAATTATCTAAATATTTATAAGATAAACTAGAACAACAGGTTTTGGTATTACATCACATAAGCTCCTAATATCATACTACTACTAATATCCTGAGCTCAGAGAATCTTATTCACATTTGAATGTCTGGTGTTAATGGTGAAGATTTTAACGACTTGCGTTCCTTCTAGGGCCTGACCAGCATTTGAAACAAATAGTTTAAAACTTATCATACTTATCATAACTGAATTATGAGGTGCGTTATGAAAGAAATGTCCAGAATTTGTACATGACTATTTTTTCTTTTCTATCACTTCAAAACAGACTATTTAAAAAAATCTGTAGAGAATTTTGACTTCTGAACTGAGAGTATAAGCCAGATTTCAGCCTGGAAGGAATTTTTATGGTTGAATTATAGACTTCTAAAAGACACAATTTAAAACTGAACTGCTGACAGTCATTCTGATCATATTTTATAAGCTACTATTAACTAGGATGAGACCGTAAAGGAGGAATAGATCCCATATCTATCTGCTGACTCTAGGGTTTCTTATCCTTTCCTCTAAAACATCTAGTGCAGCCTACTGTCAAACTAGACTGACTACAGATCCAATCCAGTCTAGCAAGCCCAGTGCTGCTATGGAGGCTTTGCAAAATTTAGCTGCCAACTACTCCATCTGTACTGAGCACGCGCAAGAGAAACCTCAACAATTTGCAGCAACTTCTAACTCGGCCAAGTTCGGGTGGATCCTTTTGGTCAAGGGCTACAAAAGGAACTTATCTGAATTTTCCGCCTTATTCCTCTCCTCCTTAGTAAAACTTCCCATCCCGGCTCTGAGATAGATATTGGGATGATTCTAAGAAATTTTAAACTGTTGTGAAACAATGTGTTTTCTCTTCAAGCCGATCTTAGAAGCAGCAGAAGTATTTCTGCTGGAAGTTTCCAAAAAATTCAGCTTGAGGCAGACTCAGGATTGAAAAGCTCATCCTGAACAGTTAAAAATTGGCAACGTTATGTGAGTGAAAACAAGGTCTTATACGGGAAAGCGGTAGACAAGCTTAACTGCAGATACTGCTGGCAGCTTCACCTATAATATTTTTTCTGCCAGATCTTTGTCTTTTATTACTAGAGAGAATCATTCCTGTGATGTCTAATGTTTTGTCATCTGCTCTTATGGCTTGTTTCTGGACTGATGTTGTTGTCTCCTGTGACTTGGCTGCCAACTCCGCAACAGTCAACTAAGGGATTGATCCTGTGTTATGCCCCACACACTCAAGGTCTTAAGACCACCTAATCCGGGGCACACATATATTATGTTAAAATATGAGCAGGATGCTCAGCATTTTCAGGATTACATTATGTCATACTGTAAATATGATTACGTTCTTGATCCTCTGGTCTGGTCTGACTACGCTTAGTTCATCATATGAGTGAATTTTCAGGGAAGAAAGGGCAAAAATAGGCTAATTTTTATAGTTCCTCAAAGAGTTGGTTTGCTATGTCCATTATGTTTACCCTACATTTGCCATTACCACATGCTTTCTTCTTCTATTACACTCCTGTAGACTGCACCACCTCTTTCAATGTTGTATGTTTTCATCCTTTTTAGAACAAGTCTACCACTATTCGCTGTTTTTCTATTGCTCCAGCTTCAAGAGTCATGTTATTAACAAAGAATCTGCCTGAAATTTTTTTCATACTCTTGAGAATAGCTTTACAATGAGAATCCTCACCATTGCAATGCTGAGACAGTAAATGCGAGAATCTGGTGGTGTGCTTGTGGTTGGGAGCACTGAAAACAACCTCTCCCACTCGCGACTGACTTACATCTTGTAGTATCTTCTGTGTGAGCTTTATGGAACTTGTATCTGGCCAGAGTGCACTTCATTAGTCTCTTAAAAACCAGCATGCAAAATTTAGGGACTCTGCAAGGTTCCAAATGTATAAACCCTTTCTAATTACAAACAGTTCTACCACCCACTTTCCCCACAGTTAGTCAAAGGAACCAGTTTTCATTGAGGTCAACAGAAAAAATAACCGTTAAGTTTCTGGCTCATGCTGGTTTTATATATGCTAAAAGAAGGGGGGAAAAAAGAAAATCTAAGCTCTCATATTTTAGCCTTCATATCTCTAAAACAATGCGCTGATTTTATCTGAAATCATTCAAGGAAAAAAAAATTAATTTTTCCCGATTCTGAAATCAGTTACACAGAAGTTAGGGGGAGGATTAATGGAAAGGGACAAAGTCAATCTTGCCATGAAAAAAACGAGTTTGTCCCTAACTATGGGGACCCTGACAACCTTCTACAGTTAATATTTAGTTTGCAGGTTGCAAGAAAAAAAAAAAAAAAATCACTTAAAAAAGGCCAAACATTTTTCTAATCATACTATACATTCAGGTTTTTACTGCCAGAAAACACAGGCCATACTTTCTCTTTCAAACGCTGTTATAAGATGACAAGTAGGCCCACGTTTCTTTCCTGCGCAATGATGCCACGGTCATTTGCTGCTTTAAACCTCATTGAAATACACGCAGTTCCAATGGGGCGTTAAGAGGTTGCAGACAGGGAGGGAAATGGGAGAACCCTGCGGTAGGACTGAGACCTAGGCTTGCAGTCCATCCTTATTAGAGAAGCAGAAAATAAATCATTTAGAAAAAAAATCAGAAGCAGGAACTATTTACTTTGTTGTTTGAATAACGTGCGTTTCACTGTGTGCCATGGAAAAGCCGACAGTTTTTCAGTAGTGACACAGCAGGTTTCTGACCAGCTTTTAGAATTTTCCTCCTGGTATTACTGGTGTGCTTTACAGACACAGAACCCTGCTAATCTTTGGACTTCTGAGAATTTAACACATATTTTTATATCTCAAAAGTATATGGTAATAGTTAGTACCCTATTTTATACTGAAGGACAACTTGCTAAAATGTTTGTCCGAGGTCACAGAGCAAGCCAGCATCAAATCCTGAGACAGAACACAAGAGTCTCAGCTCTCGGTCCTCACTTCCTACTGAAAATCCTGGGGGAAAAGTCATATTTTCAAGATGGCTTTTTTTGTGTAATCATTTTCTACCCTGTCTTTCAAACCTTTATGCTTATGTTTGTATCAGGGACTATAAACACTAAAACCCAGTGCGTGGTGCTGAAATATTAAATGCTTTTGACTAATTTTGGGACACAAAGAATCTTCTTTTATCTGGGCCGTAAAGCAGTGGGGCAGGGACACAGTAGTTAAACAAACCATAGTAGTCCATAGTCTGACTAGGAATGTTGTCGTTACAGAACTCATTACCACATGCCTGCTTAACAAACCAAATAACCTGCAAATCTAGAGTTACTATTTGTCATACTTAAGAAAAAGCAAAGAATAGCTGGGCAAAAAGTCAATTCACAACCAAAGCGAAAGTAAAGTGCTGCCAAGAGACACTGGAGCTTATCTTACCCCTACTGAAATGAATGGAAATTTGGGCAAAACCTTCTCTAGCATTACGCTTACTTAAGTCACACGTTTTGGCTCGATGAACATTTTCACAAGTGAATAAAAAACTCTGGGAAGGTAGATTTTGGAAAGAGAATATTGGCAAGTTGTTAACTATAGTAATAATTGCTGACATTGCTGTAGTTGCTCTGACTAAGAATATCCAACACAATAACAAACCCAGTGAACCCATTCATTTACCCCCGTTTCACAAAGGCTATTTACACATACAGAGAAGCTCAAAATAAATCCTGTATTCGTCGCATTTACAGCGCATTCCAGCCCAACAAACTGGCATCGAAACTATTTATTCAGGGAACATCATCCAGGTTAGAATCTTTCAAATTTGACAATTATTTTTCACCTTGAGCATGCGATGCTTGCAACAGGAGCGTGCTGGGCCCATGCTTTATAAATGTAACAGTAAACAAACTCAGTGCTCTCTAAAACATTACCTTTTTGTCCAAAAGCAATCTAATTATGGCTGTATTCGTAACATAGTTTAACTGAAAAAGCGAAAAGACAATGGAAATTGCAGCAAATGTAGCCATACTAATGAAAATCCTATTTTCTAAGGTGGACCTGAAGGTGTTTGTTAAGACATAATTTGCCGTGCAAGCACATTTTTTCACTAACCTCCTACAATTCTCTAACATCTTAAAATATGACCCATTTTGCAACCAGTGCTAAAATTCCAAGAAGTTCTGAAATAAAACCCGAGGAAAGCCAAGCAGCAGGGTTGCTCTCCATTTCAGCCAGATCCAAGCCAACGTTCCAGATTATATATATCATAACATAAATTACTATTTCTGAAAAATCCCATCCAGCTTTTATGCAGGTCCATAAACGTTACTAGTACTTTTATTAATTTGTCCATAACCATTTAAATAAAATTCTAGTGCTCCGAGCTGTGATCTGTTCCAAGCTGTAGTAAGTTCCTGTTAAATGTGTAAATGTTCAGCAGAAAGATATTTTTGCACAGAGACTGAAAATCAGCTGTGCCAGATACCTGAAACTTTGTTAGGGCGTTCAGTGGAAAATTTTATTTCGACATTATAAATAACCATGGACTATTTTAAGTGACCTTACACTGGTAGCTTCCAATAACTTATTTCAGTTTATCCTAATTAACTTTTTATTTTATTTTAGTAGGAAGAGAGGTGACTGTAAAACTTTTACTGTGACTAAAAGTGGAAATGTATCTTCTTGTTTGAAATAAAATCAATCATGATTGTCAGGCTTATATAGTATTTGGATATAGGACAACCTCTTGCCTCCTTTCTAGCACCTTTGGAATGGCTCTAATGGAATATATTTCCCCTCCAACTAAAGGGGTGCGGGGAAGCCGAAAGAACCTATGGTCATAACATTTTACCAAAATAATTATGAAAAAATCTATTTTCTGTATTGCAACTATAGCAAACGAGCTTCTGAATATGCTAGTCCTTAGAGGTGACGAGTAACTGCCTTTTGGAAATGCCTGTGGCCACTTTTGGGGAACAGCAGACCCCTATGGATGTCGGAGAAGCGGGGCGAGCCCAGGAGGGGTTTGCGGTGTTATCCAGAGCGATTGCATTTTCATACCGGGATACAAAACTTCCACGGTCCCTCCAAGGCTGGGCCAGGAAAAGAAAAAAAAAAAGGGGGGGGGAAAAAAGCAAAGGAAAAACAAAAACAAAGAAGAGGACATAGATCCCTGCGAGGCAGTGGGTCAGGGGCTGTTACTCCCCATTTTACCCGTGGGAAAGACAGAGGAGTGGACGGGTAACGGCAGAGACCGGTACCCGCCGCGCCGTCCCCGGCGGGACGCGCCGGGCGGGCGCGGAGCGGAGCGGAGCGGAGGCGGCAGCCGCGGTGCGCGGAGCGAGAGCTCTCCCCTGTGACCGAACATCAGATCTTTTCACATTCTTCTTTAAAGTCAAGGACGGAAGGAGCAGCGCTGCAGCCCGGCTGCTGCCTGTGCACGCACCTTCCCCCCGCGCACAGCCGGGGGGTTTGCCCTCGGGGGGGGGGGGGCAGAAATTGGGGGGGGGGGGCAGGAAGGCGGCCGCGGGGTGCGCGGTGGGCAGCGCTGCCGGCCGGGCTGGCGGAGGGTCCACAGGGCGCGGAAACAGCCCCGGGGGTGTCTCTTCACCCCCCCATAGACCCCCCCCCGTGCCCGTGTCCGTGGGGCGGCCGGGCTGCTCCGCCGTGCTTTTCGCGGGGGGGGAGAAGAGAAGGGGGGGACAGGCAGGACAAACCTGGCTTTTCTGCTGGGTCAGAGTGCCGGACTTACGGTTTGCAAAGGCTGCGTGGAAAGGACACATGCCCCCCGCCCCCCCCCCAGACAGACAGACCGACCGACAGACAGACACCGCCCCGAGTCACACACAGGCGGCGAGCAAGGAGCACCCAGGCAGCGCCGACTTTGTACAAGAAGGTGGAAGTAGCAAGTCGGAGTAAAGCCTTAGAAATTAGAGGGAGGGTTGTGATAGGTTGTTATCTGCGCTGGGAGGCGTTTACACTTTTTTACTATTGGGTATGTAAATTGTTTTTAATAAGATCTGCCCTTTTTTTTTAAGGGAGAAAACAAACCAGACTCCCTTTACCTTAATAGTCTGAGGGGGGTTTTATAGCTTTCATTCATTCAAGGAAATGGTTTAGGCTTTAGACTACCGGAGACTTAGCAAAAAAAAAAACCCTTTGGCACCAGATTATTCTTACTATTATTTTTTTTGCAAACAAGATTTTTCATGCCTTTTTTTTTTCCTTTTCTTTTCTTTTTTTTTTTAAACAAACAAGCCTAAAAGTGTTAATGGAAAAAACCCGGAGAGAAGTGGAGCTCGGAGCCCGTCTCCTGCTCCCCCCCGTCCCCGTCCCCGTCCCCCTCCCCGTGGGTGAGCGCGGCTCAGAGCGAAGTTTCTCCTCCTGTGGGGGATGCACATTGTTGTATTTATTTTGAAGGCTGCAGAAGTCTGAGGACTGAAGCACCACGTGCTGCTGACTCTCATCAGCATAATGATCGCCTTAACCAGAGAGTCCTGTATATATAAACCACAAAAACCTAATCATTAGAAATCCCAGCCTCCAAAAACCACATTCAGGACCAAAAAACTGTGGCGTGGTTTTTTTTTTTTTTTCGGCTCCTTCATCTTCCCCGACCTCAACTTCTTGGGACCCAAAAGAAGTTTGTTGGTTTTTGTTGCTTTTTTTTTTTTTTAAAAACACGATTTTTCAGAAAGAAAAATAACTCAAACAAACCGACATTTTAATGATTTTTTTGCTGCTGTTGTTCATCAAGGGCGGAAAAAAAAAGAAAGATTTTTGGTAGCCTGTTCAACTCAACGGACTTGGATCCAGCAGCGACTTAATTAAAAGGACCGGACTGCACCGAGGCTGCCTTTTCCCAGAATTTACTTGGTCATATTTTAGAAATCAGCCTAAGGAGGGGTGTTTTGGGGTGGTTTGGTGGTTTTTTTTTTTCCCAACTATGCTCCCCGCTTTTTTTTCCCTGGCAATCCGAAAGTTCAACTTTTCTTAAGCCCTGATCCTCCCAAAGGACCCGGCTAAAGCCTCTCTTTTAATTATTAGCCCTGTGACTTTCCCCCTCACCCCAACAACCCCAGCAACTTTCTTTCCACGCCGAAATCGCTTGGGGAGCGCCGGTTTTTTGGGGTTTTTTTTGGAGGGGGGAGCCACTTTTCCCAAGCCCCTTCCCGAGCTCCCGCTTCCCTCCGCTTCCTGAAGCCAAAGGCAATAAGCGGGGGAGCCCAGCGGCTCCTCGCCTCTGTCCCGGCGAGACTTTTTGTTTGCTCCTTTTCTCCTCTTTTTTTTTTTTTTTTTCCCTCCCTGTCCGGAGGAGGAAGATTTCTTCGGAGGAAACCGGGACGTTCCCCTGAACACCCCCTCGCCGGGTCTGGGAGTTACGCTCCTCTTCTGGCGGCCGCCACCAGCAGCAGCAGCAGCAGCAGCAGCAGCAGCAGCCCGGGAAGCTGAACCAGCCGCCAGTTTTACTTCTCCCAAGACAACCTTCTGAAAATCCGACAAGGAAAAGAGGACGGGGAGGGAGGGGAAGAAAAAGGAAAGAAATTCAAGCGCTTGAGGGAAGAAGCGGTGGCTAGAAGGAGGGAAAAGAGCAGAGAGACTCTGCGAGAAGGAAGGAAGGAAGGAGGAGGAGAAGCGGCAGCGTTTTGCAGCTGGGCAGAAGCCGGGACCATGCAGTTTCCAGCCGGGCTGTGCTAAGAGGGGCAGCCCCGGACCCCGCAGCCAGACTCTGTCTCCTCGCTGCTCCAGGCTGCAGACGCCCCCACCGGCATCGCCCCCCGCCCCGTCCTTCTTTCTTTTAAAAAAAAACCCAAACAAAAACAGACTGAGATTTTTTTTTTTCTCGTGCGTTTAATCCGCTCCTGGTTGTTTGGTTTTTTGGTTTTTTTTTTGTTTTTTTCTGCCTGATTTGCTTTTTTGCCCCTTATCCTCACCCCTCCACTTTTTCATTCACCCCTTTTTTCGCCAGATATTTTTTTTTTACAACCCCCACCCCCCACTACACGCCTCCTCGAGCGATCCCCCTACCGCTCCCCCCCCCGCCCCCCAATTCGCTAACTTGTGGCTGTTGTGATGCGTATTCCCGTAGATCCCAGCACCAGCCGGAGGTTCAGCCCCCCCTCCAGCAGCCTGCAGCCCGGCAAGATGAGCGAAGTCAGCCCGGTCGTAGTAGCCCAACAGCAGCAGCAGCAGCAGCAGCAGCAAGAAGCGGCGGCCGCCGTGCCCAGGCTGCGCCCCCACGATAACCGCACCATGGTGGAGATCATCGCTGACCACCCCGCCGAGCTGGTCCGCACCGACAGCCCCAACTTCCTCTGCTCCGTGCTGCCCTCGCACTGGCGCTGCAACAAGACCCTCCCGGTGGCATTCAAGGTGAGACACCCCCTCCCGCAGCCGCCGCCGGCCGGGGATGCCTCCCCCCGCAGAGCCGCCTCTGCCCCCCCGGCCCGCAGGGGCTTCTCTGCCCGCCCCCCCCCCAGGCCTGCAATGCCTCCCCTGCCCCCTGTGTCCTGCAGGAGCTTCTGTGCCCCCCCCGTCCTGCAGTGTCTCCGGTGCCCCCCCCCCCCCGCCCGCAAGGGCTTCTGTGTGTCCCCCCTCCCCGTCCTGTATTGCCTCCTGTGCCCCCCAGCCCCCCAGTCCTGCAGTGCCTCCGGTGCCCCCCCCGTCCTGCAGTGCCTCCGGTGTCCCCCCCCGCCCGCAGGGGCTTCTGTGCCCCCCTGCCTGCAGGGGCCTCTGTGTGTCTGTGTGTCCCCCCCCCCCGAGTCCTGCAATGCCTGCGGTGCCCCCATGGCCTGCAGGGGCTTCTCTGCCCCCCGAGTCCTGCAATGCCTCCTGTACCCCCCCGCCCCGAGTCTTGCAGTGGCCTCTGTATCCCGTCCCCGTCCTGCAGAGCCTCCTGTACCCCCCCGTCCCCCGTCCTGCTGTGCCTCCCGTGCCCCCCCGTCCTGCAGTAACTTCTGTGCCCTCTGTCCTGCAGTGCCTCCTGTGCCCCCCTCTGTCCTGCCAAGCGTCCTCGCCCCCCACCGCACTCCGGTGCCTCCTGTCCACCCCCCGCAGTGCCTCCCATACCCCCCCCGCCCCGTCCTGCAGTGGCTCCCCTGCCCCCCGTCCTGCAAAGTGTCTTGTGCTCCCCCCGTCCCGCCGTGTCTCCTGCGCCCCCCGGTCCTGCGATGCTCCCTGTGCCCCCCGTAACGCCTGCTCTGCCCTCCCGCCTTGCAGTGCCTGCTCTGCCCCCCGCACCCTCGCAGCGGCTCCGCTGCCCCCCCCTTGCAGTGCACCCTCTCCCCTCTCCCGCTCGCCCCGCCGGCTCAGCGCGCGCGCCCCCGGGAGCCGTCCCGTTATCTCCATCCCCGCGGGGCAGTGCCGGCGTGGCCCCCCCCCCCCGCAGCTCCTGGGCACCCTGTGCCCCCCCCAGCAGCACCCCCAGGGACACCCCCACCTCCCCATAGACCCCTCTCCTGGGCTTTTCTTTATTTTTTAAAAAACACCTTCCCCCCCCCGAGGAAGGCGGGATTCACCCATCCGCCGGAGCTCAGTGTGGGGGTGCAGAGTGGGTGCCCCCCACTGAGAAGACCAGTACCTCACCCACGGGGGTGTCCCTGCCCGCCCCCCCCCCCCCCCCCCGCTGCCGGGGGTGGAACTGGGAGATCTGGGGTGGCTTCGAAGCGTGCTGGGGGAGGGGGGGGGGGCTGGGGCGCGAGGGTCAGGCTGGGGGCGCTGGTGTGGGAGAGGGGGGGCCGGGGCTTTGCCCCCCTACCCCAGAGGCAGCCCGGGCTGAGATGGGGCTGGGAAGGGGGCGACGGGGCTCTGGGGGGGGACACGGGGCCCCTTCACTTCTCCTGGTGGACAAGCGAGGAAGTGTCTGGCCAGAAGACGCTCTCCTTGGCAGGGCTCGCACGCTTCAGTCGCAACTACCACCCCGATCTCCACCGGGGACCCCGCTTTCAATCTTCTGTCTACATCCCGCGGCGTGCTAACGAGAGGAAAAGATTTTTTTAAAAAACTATACTAACAACAATAATCGCATGCTTTAAAGCAAGCCCTTTTCCTCCCCTAGCAATACTTGAAAGTGTTCCCGCTGGGTTTTTCTCTCCGGTGGCCTTTGGTAGGGCGAGGGCGATGGCTCGGGTGCCCCAGAGCACCTGCCCAAGCGGGGCGTGGGGTCGGAGCCGGGGTGGGGTGGCCCTGCGAGGGGCTCGTCGCTCCCACACCCGCTGCGTGAAAAAGAACGCGCCTGGAAATCGCTCAAAAGGTGGAAGAGTTTGGAAACGGTCTCACCCAGCACGTTCTTGCGTCTCCCGATTGCTAGCCATGTTATCACGACCGTTTTAGCCGGGAGAAATTAGTTGAAGCGCTTAAATGAGCTGGCGTTAAAGTGACTGGTGATAAAGACGAAGCTTTGCTTGGGAAGTGTAATAGGGGCGCGGATGAGAGTTGACTAAAGGGCTCTCGCATGGGGGAAGCAGCCTGGAGAGCCTGGAGTTGCAGAGGCAGCCTTTGCGCGGGGCCTGCTTGTGCGGGCCGCGATGGTCGGACTGGGTGGAAATAGGAGAAAAACGGGGTGTCTTCTCTTTCTGTAACTCCGTGTAGTGCTCAAAGGCTCTCCAGGTGTGGATCACGGTGATTCTGATTCACGGGGGCTGCCGGGTGAGGAGGAGGAGCTTTTGGAGAATTGTGATTATAATTTAATTGAGCGTTAGATTAAGTTGGTATTATACTTAATCTTTATGGAAGGGACGCGAGAGCTCTTACATTATCGTACTCACAGTTTTCATTTGAAACGTCTGAGCCTTCTCCTACCTTACAGCAATTCAAAGGATGCGGTCACAGTTCATTAGAATAAGGGAAAGATCTAAATGAAATATTAAAGTATTTAGAATATTATTACAATAAGAATACATACGTGTGATAAAAGGATAGAAAAAGCATTAGACCATTTCCCAATCTTTTTGTGTTCATACATATATATATATATTTATCCGTGGTATGTTTGGGTCCTATATTTGATTGCTGACAGGGAGATACAGATCTGCCCAACTTACTGATGCAGCAGGAGGATGTGTCGCCCCTCGCACCCTTCCGCTGTGGGTGCCTCGGTGTTTTCACACGCAGTATGCGACGCGTACTTTTTAAAACGTGCCGAAGACAGATATGCCCTTATTTACTGGTAAATTAATTTGAAACTCAGTTGAAGTGATTTGACCATTTTAAAAAAAAATATTTCATTTTTCAAATGTAACTTGCGTGAAGCTGACTGGTAATTTAGATGGAAGAAGCTGCATGTATCATACAGTGAAACACTTGACTGTGATATAGCAGAATGGGAATGATCTCTGAAAAGGAAAAAAAAAAGACAGATTTGGGCTAGAGAAATCTCGGCTAAACAGTAACTTGAAAGTAAAATAGCTCACAGACAACACACTTTTTGAAGTTTTATTGGCAATAAATAATATGTTGATGATAATGTTTTGAGTGGTGTGTTAAGTGTGTCATAATTCTCTCGCAGAGATCTCTAGTTAAAAAGTACTCTGGATATAGCACTGTTTTAATTTAAAAAAACAGATATAAATCATATGCAGGAGAGGAAGTGTGTTATAAACAGTGCTGGGTTTGATTATAATTTTTTGGAATAATGTTGGCTTAGTATTAGATTTGAATTTTAAGTATTAATATTTACATACAGGGAGGGAGTCCCTGTCGGGTGTACTAATAATAAGATTGCTAATGCAAACTGGTTTTGTGGGGAAGAGTATTCGACATGTACCTATTAATATAGCTCTAACTATCTATTAATATTCCGGCATAAAATAATGGATATTATGCACCCACGTCCGAATCATATTCGCTTCTTAATCTTAATAGCCAGAGGTACTTTCTTGGAGTGGAGTTGTCAGAATTTGGCCCTCTGTTTATGTGTCTGCCTGGGAGTTTTTACTGAAAGTCACACAGACCCAAATTGCCGCGGTAGATGTCACAAGGGGCTTCTGTATGATGCTGATAGTAGCAAAGAGCCTTAGAGGACCTACAGGCAGGGGGAAAAAGAAGGGACGTGAAGTCTAAAACCTCTCCCCAGTAGCACCACAGTAGTTAAGGGTCTGTCAGCATTTCCACTCCAAACCCCAATTTTCAGAGTTTATAACTCAGCTGTTTTAAATAGCTTCAAGCTGAAACCTGCTGTATAAATTGTCAGCCCAGATGTATATTTTGAAACAAAAAGCAGTGCAAATCAGTTATTCTGTTTTAAGTTACAGAACATTAAAATATTTTTAATAGTATCAGATGCTCTTTTGGCAATCTCTGGAAAAGGCGTTCTCCATACGGGAGACTTTTCATTCAGAGGCTGTTTGAATTCAGTGTTTCCCAAGAGAAGTTGTTGAAGTGGTGGATATCAATGTTTAGAGGAACTATTTAGCATGTACACTAGCTTTTTTTTGAAGAAGCATTTTACTCTGCAGAAAGTCTTAGTACCTGTTGTTGTATAGTAGTTTTGCATCGTGCTTATAACTTCCGTCTTTAGGGTACATACTTTGGCCAGTTCAAATCCCACTGGACCGAAACTGGGCAAACAGGTTGCCCAACCAGACGAGAATTGTGTTACGCAAAAAATACGTAGTTATTTTCAACTGGTAAGAATTGGTTCGGTTTTCTTTTGTGGCTTCATCTGACTTCATGTGCCTTTTTTGAGCTTTAGTTAAAAAAATAGCAAAAGCAAAATCTACCTTTAATCACCAAAATGTGTAGGTAGTTTAATATGGAAAATAAGGATTTTGCAATAGTAGAGATATTTGTGTTTGAAGAATAGGTAAGGAATGTGCACTGTGGCTACTTTTAATCTTTCATTTTTTACGCAGTCCTTATTCATTTCACAGTGCACTTACAATCCTCTTTCGACGAATGTGTAAATAATTTTGGATTGATACGTGGCATAAAATTACCAAATCAAAGTTTATGCCAACAGCCTTTCAGTATGTGAAGTTACTTTATAGAATTCTCAAAATGTTATGTGTTTCGCCAGGTTTCCAACTTGTTTTCCAGAGCTGTTTTCTAACCGGTGCCATTATGTACGTGTGCAACCGTCTTCTGGTATTTCACGGCCAAAAAGTATGACATTAGGATAAGAACAAGCATTTTACTCCTGTTGCATAGCAGGGGAGCTTCCTTTATCACTTTCTTTTATTAGCCAGAGTTTTTATTTTCACCTCTGATTTCAGTTTGTCTTTTCCTTCGGTCTTCTCCCAGCGAGACGAATAGCGACATTGCATCATACTGCATCCAAAAGCCGGTGCGCTTCAGTGATGATGCAGTTCTCGATGAGGCGCGATCGGCCCGGTGACTCTGGCAGCGGCACGTGCAGTTCCAGGCTGATGTCTGAGCTGACAAATTGAACTGACATCGTCGAGTGGGAAGGGTAGGGAGGAAGCCTCTGAAAAGCAGCGGGGGACGGGGGGGCCTTGTGAGAGGTTTTGCCGCCTCGTGCCCAGGTGTTGCAAGCTGTACCCGTGTTGGGGAGACCAGGCTGAGATGGAGACGGGATGCTGCCGCCCGCTCCGTGCTCTGGGTACCTAGAGAGAAGGAGGTGAGCTGAGGCTGCAGTCATTTCGCTCCCTCTTCCAAGGCCCCTGGCAGACTCGCACTTCCTCCTGTGCTCTCAGCTTCTTTGCATTTCTGGAGTTAATGTGATATTTTTTTCTTTCGTGAGATATAAAAAGCATAGGTTGCAACTCCCCTGGCCGCTAATGTGCATGACAAGACTGTCCAGAGATAACGTGCTCTATCGCAAACTGGGAAGGGAGTGTTTTATAAGTAGTCTCAAGCCCCACGCTTTAGAGTTTAAGCCAATATCCCTTTATTAAGGGTTAGAGTCAGCCCTCTAGTCTGTTCAGCAGATTATTATTTGTCATTTGATTATTATTTATTATTCCTTACACCTCGCTTTGAAGCAGTCAGACCTGGTTGCTGTCAGACCCAAGGCAGCGAGCTAGTGGGACCTCAGATCTTACCCACAACGGTGGTTCCTGTGTTTTTATCTTCAGGGACGTTCATACTGCTTTACAGTAAAACCTTTGCTCGATAGACAGAGACCTCACAGTACTTTGCGGCAAAACTCAGTTTACAGTTTTGGGTGGTATTACCTGGTGTTTCATGGAAAAAGAGAAAAGCACCAGGGTAGATCCTTTTTATACGGCGCTTTGGCTTTGCTTTCTTCTTTCTCTTCAATATTTCTTTTAAATAAGATGAGCTCTAATTTTCAGTAATATAGTCTATTTTAAATATTTTCAGATTTTGTATACCTTTGTGATTAGTTTTTATTGTTTTAGAGAAACATTGTACAGTGCACTGGGCCACATAATGCTCTCCCGATATTTTCAGAACTCCTCATTCTTTCTACTCAATTAATATTAAAGGGCAACCTGCATTTATTAGTTTCAGACAGGGTCATTTATGGGAAAGGCATTTCAAGCAGGGCTTATGACAAAATGTAATATATATTTCAGGAGGCAGAATAAATTACTCTGAATAATGTAAAAAGTATCTGACCATGTAAACTGGTAGAAACCGCAATGGGACAGACTTTGTATCTCAAGATTTTTTTCTTTTTTTTCAAGTTAGAGCTCAGTCATGCAATATTTGTGAATCTCTTTTTGTCATAAATTTCTTTCCAGCATCAGTATTAGCTAACTGGGCAAAAGGAACTTATTTTCTTGATACTTTTGTGGACTTTTTTGCCCCATGTGAAGAAACAAGTGTGTTTTCTTCCTAGTAACTTAGTATTCCTGTTTATCATTATTTTTACTTTAAAAAGTGACGGTGCAGTAACACTGTGGATATCCCTGGTGTTTTCAAATTAGAAGACAGGAGCTGTCTGCTCTGTGGCGTTTATCTAATCAGGTGTTGGAGAACTATACAACCACTGAAGCATAAAACTGAGACTATGAGCTAGTTGAAACATAAGGAGAAATACTTGAATATCTTCTGTTCACCCATCCCGGAATTTGAGGGAGGTATCAGCGCTAACCACATGCGACTCTTGCGAGCACTATGAAAATTTACATGCCTGCGAGGAAATCCAGCCTTTGTTTTATATTGCATCTGAAGAGTTTGAATTCCAGCCACAAAGCGCTCCATCGCAGCAGCGCGTTGGGTGGAGAGCTTTGTCTGCTGATGCCCCTGGTGCCGCTCCTGGGATGGGTAGACGGGGATTTCTCTCTCTAGCTTGAAGCCTGAGGAGCTCCGGGGTCAGAGTGATGGGTGCAACCAGCAGAGAAGTAGAACCGAATCTGGGTGATATGGCTGCTAATAGTAATTTCTAACTTTCCATTTCAAATGCGCTGCCGCGTATAATTTATGGATACGAGCCATGCCTCATGTTTTCTCGCTGGTTGCTAAGAGCAAAGTTGGCCGTCAGGAAGCGTTAAACCATACACTCTGCATAAGGATGTTGAATGTTTCTGAAGAAATGTAACAAAGAAGAAACTCCCTATTAGGCTATGAGAAAGGGAGACAATACAAGATGTTTCTTTGTTTGATGTGGCACTTTGTTCTGTGTTCAGCTAATATATGACTCTTCACCACAGCGGGCTGGAGAAGCTGCCACAGAGCTTCGTAATGAGCGTGGCAGCCTGCAAAGCTGGGATGGAGACACGCGTTTTCCAAGGGTTGCTTCACGCGTTGTGGTTGTCTTCCCGTTTTAACAGGTGGTGGCCTTAGGAGAAGTGCCCGATGGGACGGTGGTCACCGTCATGGCTGGAAACGATGAGAACTACTCTGCAGAGCTGCGAAACGCTTCTGCCGTGATGAAGAACCAGGTGGCCAGATTTAATGACTTACGATTTGTGGGCAGAAGTGGAAGAGGTAGGCCACTGCATTTTACATGTCCGTAATGAAGTAAGAGCAAGGTCTAGACGTCAAACTTACTTTGCAATGAAATACTGGTTAATCTGTAAATAAATCGTTGTCAGCCTTTCATTTGGAGGGATGAATGCATGTTTTATTTGCAAACCTCAGCATTTGTGCAAACCAAGTTAAGAGTTTCTCTTAAGTTTTCCTGACTCCTCACATCTCTGCACGTTGTTACCAGACACAGGTTTTGAAAAACGATTCGCAGAGTACCTGCTTCCCTGTTTTAACCACACAGCAAAGGTAGAAGGGAATGGGGTTATTTGTGATCTGGGTTATGTGGCGTCAGAGAGCGTATCTCAGGCCACGGCAATGAGAGATGGAGAATTCCCTTTAGCAGTAGAGCTGCTTCTGAAGTTGTTGTAGAAGACCTGTAATTAAGGGGATTTTGCATATCACATGTGCTATAGGTTGTATTCTTTAAGGGCTTACATCTTTAAAGGCTTACAGCTATTGGTGGGAAGCTTTCTAGTGACTTCCCTGCCCTTTACAGTCAAACTGCATATGACCTGCAAAAATAAGCTGTACTTTTCTTTTTAGTAAACTGGTTGACTTTTTATGAATTGCTGATAAGCTTGGCCTTGAACTAAGCTTAACCTGTAGTTTAAATGACAGGGTAACTTCCAGGTTGTTTTTTTTTTTGAAGATGTAGAGCGCTGTCATTGTCTTCCAGCTGTTTAGGAGCTTCCTATAATCTGGAAAGTGCACTGCACTTATGGAAAGCCTTTGTAATCATTGTAAGTTTGCAAGAATTCCTCTTTAAGAGTCTGGTAGCTGCTTTCAAATTTGAGGTAATGATGGAAAGGATAGCTTAAAGAAAGCTGGCACTTCAGTTTTTTGCTGCGGGAATCTTCAGAGGGGTTTGTTGTATCAGTCATTGATTCAACCTACATATTTTTTCCTTTATGTATTTGAAGTAATTATTCATTTTTTAAACTAGCCCTGCATGGGGCAAAACAAACCAATAGAAGCTGAACAACTGTGTTGGGAAATTAGCACTAAAGCTAATTTTACAGTAATATTCTTTAGAAAGCAGTTGTAATTCACCTTAAGGAGGGAAAGAGTATTTGTCCAAAAAAAAATTAAACATATGCCAGAGGCCTAGATAGTCTAGATCAGTTGGCACACTTTTACAATTGCAAGTGCTGTGTGAAAATGATTCCATAAGTGTGGCTTACAATGGCTATTTTTTATTTTAATGACCTGGCCAATGATTCTCTTTATCATTTTACAACTTGAAAAGTATCAATAATAAAGGGTAACTTGAAATACAGAATAACTATTGCAAAAGTAATGCAATATAAATATGGAGTTCATTGCCCTTTTGGATAAGGTGTTACCTGACTCTTCCATTTGTCTTGCTTTCTTTAAAAAAAACAGTCTGCTTTGTTATTCTGCTGATGGATTAGGATTGAAAATTCTCTGGCTCCATCACTACTGCTGCCTTACAGTAAAAGTTCAGTAGTGTATCAGTCTTTCAGTAGTGCTGAAAAAGAACTGAAATGTGACGTGCTACCTCTGATCTGTGAATTTCATTTGAAACCTATGATATATACTTTTGATTAAAGCATAGGAAATGAAATAGAGGACCTAAAGCCTCAGTAGATACGGCTACAGACACATACAAACACAAACCTCCTAAAATTTAGTTCCAGTAGTTTAATTTCTATCTGTACCTAGCAGACTTGGAATAGACTTTTTCTCTGATCAATCTGAGTAGAATCTATGGAAAAGCGATAGTGTACTTTTCAAACCCTCAACATATTTATTTAAGAGACTTCAAAGAAAAACAAAGGGTGTGCACTGTTTTACTATATTGGCTTTCTGAGTTTTGGCTAGTTTCCCAAATAGCAATTTTTATATTTAAAAAAAAAAAAAAAAAGGAAGAAAAAAGACAGACTTAACTGCTTGCAGACTTTTCACGCATGGAAGATGAAGAAAGCTTCTTTTGATGAAGTGTAATTATGTCCAAACAGAGCTGACCCCCTCCCCCTATATTTCTTATGATCTTAACGGAAGAAAGTAGGGCTTTTCCTTTGAAGCAGCCGGGACTCGGTGGAGGATCTGAAATGCTGCATTCTGCTGCCAGAGGCAGGATGGAGAAATTGGTCCAGACTTGTCTTCCAGACTTAGAACAGAGAGGGGGGGAGAGAGAGAGGGAGCGAAGGAGAAGGAGTTATCATTAATGATAGATTTTTAGAACTCTGCTTAAAATAGCAGGGAAAGAAAGCAGTAGTTGCAAACAGAAGTGAGAAAGCTCCTTACGTAGACAGATATCGGTAGGTACAGGTCTTGAAGTGGAACAGGAAAAATAAAGTAATAAAGAAATCATTTTTCGGTGGCGAGAAACTAATCCACACCTGTTCCTGACTTCAGATTTACATCTTTCTAAACAGCTTGCTCTTTGATCTCTGTATCTCTAAATTTGATTGTGAAGTCTGAATCATCAACTTACCACTTCACCTCCTCTCCCACGTTTTCTCTTGCTTCCCATGGCTCAATGGAGAAACTTGATTTTTATACATATTCATGTTGCTTGCCTGACAGAAGCTTCACGTTTTTGTTTGTATAATTTCTCTTAAACACCTTTTCTGGATCCGTAAGAATAAGTAACCGGGGCGCTTTATGTGAATGCAGAAGTTGTTTGTATGTGGTTTTCAGGCGGTAGCTCACTTTTACAAGCCCCATCCACAGCGCGGAGAAGAAAGAATTCCTGTCTTCAATAAGCAAAGGATCATAACCTTAATTTTGTTGTGTCCTGATACTTTAATCACATTAGCATCTAACTGAAAAAATATGCAACACGCACAAGCTGCCGAGTCTCCTTTCAGGCTAATTTCTGGGGTTTGCCTTGTGCTTCAGCATACGTCCATCTCGTCCTCCTCTGTGTCAGCTCGGCTCACATGTGTGAATAACAAAGAATGCACAGTTTAGACACACTGAAGCAATAGTGCCAGATGACTGCTTGGCTGGGGAATTTAATAAAAGAGAACTACAATTAGTCTTTAGCCTCTAAAAGTGGATAGTTGAAATGACTAAGGGCAATAAAGAAAGGTGATAAAAAGTGCATTAAAGGATTTTGTAGCTGAGGAGGGATATCTGTGAAATATCTGTGGAAGGCATAAGCATCACTGAAACAGGGGACCTTAAGAATTTATTTTGTTCTTAGTCCTGTGATATGTAAATCATCTCTTGAAAGCTCAGGAACCTGAGTGTGCTGGCAGGGCCGCGCAGCTCCCCGCCACGAAGCCACGTATTCTTTACGGAGCGCGGTGGGGCTTCGTCAGTGTTACTTCGTGAATGCTTTTGGTAGAATCCCAGTTAGGGAACAAAACCAGTTTCCCTTTCAAATTAGATGCTTACCTGTTCAGCTTAGGCTTGCTGAGAGGTGATAATTTAGAAATGCTCACAGGCGAGGTCAAAACGTAGCTCTTGGATATGAAGGAACGCAATTTTTCTGGCCACTGTATCCCGTGGAGATATATTTAGTGCAGAAAATCACGCAGACATGATTTTACAGGGTCTTACAAAGAGTGTATTTTGTCAGGTGAATTTTTAGTCATGATAGGCTTTTATACTGATTTGGCATATAAATAGAATGGTAGCATTGGAAGGCCAAATTCTTCATTCAAAGGTATATGGAAAATCCCTTTAGTATCTTTGTTACCAATAACATTCTACTGATTTTATATGGGTAACTGTGATCTGAATGTCATCATCACACAATTGCATAGTCAGAACTTTTTGACATGATAGGCTAGCGCTGAAGGAGGCCTTAAACCTGACCCTGGCGAATTTATATATGTCCAAGCAACAGGCTGAATTCCTGCTTGGAGAAGGATAAAAGTCACAGACCCTTTTCAGCCCTAAACAAGCAGGCGTGGAGACACTATATGCTTCTTTAGGGCTGCTGCTCTGTGTCTGAAGGCTGCCTACACACACGCTGTACTCTGGCAGGACACGCAGTTTACCTCCGGGGACGGCGGACGGGCAGGACTGGACAAAGAGTGGACGTCCTACATACACCTGACTCTCCTCCTGTGATGATCCCTCTCAAAAGATCTGAGAAATAATCCCTTTCCCAATGAAACTGGGGAAAGCCACCTTCAGCCGTGCATCTCCACTGAGGCAGAATTCAGCCTCCTGAGATTTTTGCCCCTTTGCTGGGGTCCTGACCCCCCCCCCCCAACCTGCATCTCTCGGAGAGGTGGGCACAGCTGGAGCGCAGCTACACCTGGAAAATCATTTTACTTTAAATGACAGTTATATTTCCCTGAAAAAAATCCATGTCACATTCTAGTTCGTGAAAAATATAGCCAAGACAGTTTGAAGTTGCACTCCTGATAATAAATGATGCGTGTCTCAGGCAGGTTTGGGGGATATACGACTTGGACCAGAAAGAAAGACCAATTACTAGATTTGACAGCCAAAGCTCTGTTCTGTATTATGCCTTACATATAAGCTGTTCTATATTAGGCTCAAAAAAACTGCATTAAGTTTGCGCTGTTACATATCGTTTAAGATTTGTGTCTTGATTGAATGCCTTCAGAGTTCAGCAAGAGGAAAAGCCCTAGCAACAAAAATGCACGTATACGCACAGGGAGGGGGGGGAAAGAGAGTTTTAAGTGTCTGGTAAAGTAGCAGCTTAAATGAGCGTGAAGGCTGAAGATTGCTGACTGTTTTATTGAGTCACTGTTGTACGCCCACCTTTTCCTGTCTTGAAACAGTTTTCAGTTTTGACTATCTGACATGACTAACCGTTGCATATCTAACAGATTACAACTGTCAGTGAGTCTCCCGAACGGGGGCCAGCGCCTAGTGAGAATGTGCACTCAGACGCAGGCAGCTCCCTTTATTTATTTCTTTTTAACGTTTTCATTCAGCTAAAGGCTGCGGATGATCTTGTGCAATCTCTGTGTGAATTTGAACTTTGAAAAATTAAAAAAAAAAGCAGACTTACGATAGCAACGTACGTGCACACAGCAGTTTCTCACCCTCACGGGAAAGTTGGGGGGCTTTCTTAGTGTTTCATGGATGGAATATATGTAGGGAAAAAAAGTATGTATGATGTTCCAGTAATAATGATGTCATCGCATTACCCCTGGCATATGAAGGACAGGAGACACTGATTCCCTCTTAAAATGCTTCCCAGGAGGAAAATATATTCTTTCCTCATCTTATTGTAGTCAAGTCAAACAAATGAAATGATAAAACTGTGTGAAGTAAATAACATGTGGCCACATTCTGCTCTCTGTCACACAGCTGCAAAACTGGAGTAAATTTTTAAATTATCTGACTTGCTTTGGATTTACACCACTTTCAATACAGCAAAGAATTTGGCTTGTCCTCAGCAGTGAATCACTTTTGTTCTGTCATTGTATGATGACCCATTATTAAATAAGGAACATTTAGATTGTCAACACATGGACATATTCTTGACATAGAGTAAAACTGAAGGGGAGGAAAACTCCTATGGTCAGTTATGTTTTTAATTTTCACGATTGTGGTAACGACAGGGAATAATTTTAAACGTCTCTGATTCTTTACTGAACATGCATGTGACTGTTTTCATGTTGTAATCACTCATTCCTTGTTGTTTTTTTCCCTTTGTAGGGAAGAGCTTTACTTTGACAATAACTGTCCTGACAAATCCCCCCCAAGTCGCTACATACCACAGAGCTATAAAGGTTACAGTGGATGGGCCAAGGGAGCCAAGAAGTGAGTATTATATTCTTATTTTTGCACTTATGTCTGCTTAATTTTGTTTAACAGAGACCCATAAGTGAAATATATATCTTTGTCAAACACTGGTTCTTGCTCAGCAAAATATGTAAGCGCATGCTTAATTTGGAGTCTATTGGACCACACACATACTTGCAATAAACACACACTTAAGTGCTTGGCTGAATTTGGGCAATCACGAACCTGATTCTCATTCACATCAAGGTCTTGATACATTATCTGCCAGTGTAAATGAGAACTAAACCCACTACATTTATATGTAATCTGATTTAGGCATAATAGATACAGTCCTGCAACATGCTGAATTCCCTAAACTCCCATAAGCTTCCAACTAAAGATGCTTAGAACAAAATAGGAGACTGATCTTTCAGGATCAGTCCTAGCGCAGAGAGAAAACATATAATATAGTGCCTTTTTGTTTGCCCTTAAATTCTTTTGCCATCAGATAATTAATGCACCTGGTTAATCTCATCATACCTGAAATTGGTTTTCAGCTATGGACTCATCATAGACCCCTGGGGGCCAAAGGAAGATAAAAAAACAGTGTATCATCAACAGCACAGTCTTTGTTTCTTATTTGTGCACAGAAAGTATATTTTATTTAAACACAGTCCAGCAGATTTTCAGTCAGCGTGTTAACTCATAGCAGTGCACCTTCCTAACTCACTAGGAATCTATTTGCAATGATCACTGGCTATATTTTTATGACGATTGTGGTTTGCCATGTTCTAGCAGTTTTATGGGTAGCACTTATTTTTAGATACAGTCAAGTCTGGTTAATCCATCATGATTTATACATCTGTCTCTCTGTCTAGCACATTTAGCTGGTAACCAGTCTCACATCATATGGGTATCACTGATGAGCCAGTTCTGAGTTTTTTCTTAATCTAACTAGAACGACTCTTTCTAAATTGATTGGATTAACCAGGTATAGCTGTATTTAAATTACATTTAGAGATTAAGAATTATTTTATGAATAACCACATTAAAAAAAATCCCTATAATGGAAGCATTTCAAATAATTATTTTGCCTTTGATCTGCACATACAAATGAGACCTTTAAGCAGCTTTCATGGAGTTCTGTTTAAAATACCACAAAGACAGAAGAAGTAGAAAGATGTAGACAGAATTCATGCAGTTAAGTGTTTCTCGGGCTAATACACGCTGTGGTGTCACCTCCTCTTACACTGAGAGACGGGAACTGAAATGCCTTCTGTAAGAAGTGTCCAGGCTGTAGAGTTTCACCTTGAATAACAGAAAAGAAAAAGCAAGTAGCTATGGATAAATTGCATTACGTAGATACTTGCATTGCTGCCTGCTCACAGCTGAGGTGTCCGTCTGTCATAGTGAGGGGATTTTTGTTCTGTCTTCTCTCCCAAGCTGAATCAGTTCCCACTTTTAATTTTCACCTGCAGCTCGTGCTCCATGAAGGAGCTACTTGGAGACACTGGGCAAACTGCGTTCACAGAGTAAAAATCAGGCAATAAGTTATATATCATTTAGCCATTCCCATGTGGAAGCTGCTTCCATGTATGTATTGAGGCATCCGCAAAAGAGGGAATCTCCCAGCAGAGGACACAAGTGCTGTGAAAGAGCAGAGCGCTTTGAAAATGATGTGGAGGATAGCGTGGACTACCCTGTGTAGCACAGAAAGGGAACCTGCTTGCATTGGGGTTAACTGTTTTGGTGGTCGGTGGATTAAAAGTGAGGCTGTGTTCATGTAACTTACTAAGTTTTCCGAGTTCTGCTGGAGTTTTTTTAACTGAGACCTGAAAGGCCTCTGTACGTGATACCTGTCTGCTATTCTCATTGAATAGCTGATCCTAGGAATGCTCAGTAACTTAGTTCTTATAGCCTAGATGGAGTTACTGCATCTTTCTTCATCTTTTTTTTTTTTTTTTTTTTAAAGAAAGCCAAATTTGAGCTTGAATGTCCATTTGAATTTTAATATTTTGCTTAAATACTTAGTGAAGCTCTACTCTGGGGTCTGTTTGGTTCTGCAAGTTCTGTTATTGCAGTCTGATACTTTCAAGGCTACGACACCTCCAGAATGACTAGTTATTAAACTTGAATTTTCAGGGAAAGAGTAGCTCCAGTGAGCTGTGGGAGTTTCACTGAAGTTCTGCTTCCTTCTGAGAGCCCCTGCACTCGTGCAGATTTATTACTGTTTGGCAGAAATTGTTCAAGAAGTGTATCTGGCATTTATGTTGCATAAGGAAAATTAGGTGGTTGGGGGCAATAAGGAATTCAAGTCAACGAGCGGCTCTGATAGGAAATGTGTTTTTCTTCACAAGTTATGTATCGGCAAATAGTGCCCCTCTCTGCCAGGATCTGTATTTCACTTCGACATGTCAAGCATGTTATCCTAGTTTTCCTCTCTCTGGCAGCTCAACCAGAGCTGTCACATCACAAACAACTTTTTTCTTAATATACACATCTGGCGTTGGCAGTTGGACCAACTTCATAAGAGCACATGATCATCATTCATTACAAGATTAAAAAGTACCCCATGGCATCATTGATGTTTTTTAACTTTGATCTTTTGCAGTTGTGATTCATCTCAGTTATAAAACTTCCCTTTAAAGGAACACAACTGATGACTTATTAGAACCTTCATTCTAAGTAGCGTAAACATAAAATTATGCACATCTTTACAAAATGTCATATACTTTGTTGCCAGCTTATCATTTTAAGACATGACATCATGCTTTAGATCGTGAATTTGTAAGGCTTGTTTATAGGCAAGGCACTCTGACCTTCTGTTGGCAAGTTGACTTGAGCGAACGAATGCTGCATGCTTTCCAGCGGCAGCAATACCGTGACAGATATCACAATCATTTAGAGCCTGACTTCAAGAGTGCCGCAGCATCATGGCATGCCGTGACTCCAGTTGGTGTTTTGGATGCTCAGCACTTCAGAAAGTCAGGTTCTTAAATGTAAGGGCCATTTAGTCGTATTAAACACATGCCTGTAGAAGCTTGCTGCCTTGCCTTTCCGTCATTATTTTAAAATATTTTAATAGAGACAGTGATGTCAGGTTGCTCTGTTAGGAAAACCTGCCCGTTTCTATATGAGAAAAGGTCTTCTGATGATTTTTCCTCGGAAAAGATTTATTTATTTTTAATTATCTATTTCAGTCTATCTAGATTACCATCCAGGGACATCTACTGTGTTGCACAGTCTTTGTGCTGGATTGAGACAGCGCATTGCACTCTGAGTGGTGGATTCTAGAGATGGGATTGTATAAGATCTTCGGGAATCATTGGGAAATCTGGCAGATATTTTTCTCTCCTCATATCCAGGATAAAACCTCTGCCATACGCACATCTGAGCCAGCAGAGCTAGCTGCCTTCCAGCTGGGAGGGCTGAAAGAAGTTTTCCGGAGAAATAAGTTGTCATGAGGTCATAATTGACCAACAGATAGCAAGAGATCACTGTAAAGGAAGTAAAAGAGGAAAAAAACAACAACCCCCCCAAATCTTTACCTAAGCCCCCCTTTAACGCCTTTGCCTCACCTCATTGCAAATACAGAAATAATGATTTGCCCTTCTGTAGTGGTACCTTTCGAAGAGGAGACATGTCCTCCTTTCTGACTGCTTTTGGTAGAAACCCTGTCAGGAGGGAAATTATGTGGAAGGAGGGAGGAGAAGTCTATATCTTTTTATATTTTGCCTGGCTTCCAAAGACTTTAGTTCGTCTCTAATGGAAGGTAGTCTCCAAAGTCACTGACTGCAATTTTCTTTATCAGCGTGAATGGAAAAGTAGTTCTGAGCTTTGAACTGAAGCGTTTCAGTAGGAGAAAACTGCTTTATTTCATTCAGCTCCCGAGTATTTCTCTGCAGCTTGCAAGGTGCACACGTGATGAAAGGTATGAGCAAACATCGCCTTTTTGTCTGTGCACGCTGCAGAAGCCAGCGAAAGCCAGCGAGAGGTTCTGCGCAGCCTTTGTATTAACTGTTTGGCCAAGCCGGCTTATAAAACACAGATAACTGATTGAGATTTTTGAGATTCCTCCACTTAAAACAGTAACAGTTTTTAGGAAGCTCTCCCTCTTTTCTTTCAAAGGCAGAGGGTGGAGGGATAAGTCTGGGGCTAGTGGAATGTGCTTTGGAGTAGAACAGCTTTAAATCTTTCAGTATTTTTTTTTTTAATTTTTTTTCTCTTTTTTTTCCCTTTTTTTTTTTTTTTCTCTGTTGACTGCCTGTCAGGAGCTGGGCTGGTGGCCAAGCAGGAAATGACACATCGAGAGGCATTTGTGTTGTGCAACATTTTGTGGAACTGATGCAAGGATACATTGTCTGTTTACGCATTCCTCTGCTAACAGCCTGCATGGCAGTAATTTTATTCAGGGACACATGGCATGCTACAGCAAGGAGCTAGATCCTTAACATCTCTTCATGCAGAATTATCACAGCAGTTCAAACACGCTGTGTGTCCCCCGTTTAGAAAATTCTCTGGCTTGCCTTCAAAAACCACTCTACCAGCCCCCCTTCCTTCCCAAGAATATATTGATTTGACTGTGGGGTTTTTGCACCGTGGTAAATTGGGGCAGTGCAAAGAGAGAGAGTTTGCAGAACAAGAGGAAATTTTACAGGCAGGTCCTACTTTGTGCATCTTCCTCAGACTGTAAATGTAGCGTCGCAGTTTTTTCAAGCGCTGCGTTGCAGACACTGAACACGGAAGTTTGCATCTGCATGCGTTTTTGGCACGGCGAGGAGGTTTTTAATTACAGGCAATGCTAAATACCCTGAGATACGATGAACGAGTCCTGGGTTTTCATCCAAACCGAAGCTAGAAAATCTGTGACTCGCACTGGTGTCTTTCAGAGTGACAAATCTCTACTGAGATCGGCTGGGTTATTCCGGATTTATCCCAGCGTAAGTGGGAGCAGAGGAAGGCAGAGTGGGCGGTCTGGCGGTTTGCAAGTTGCTCTAAATGACTTTGTAAAGCTTAACGTTTGTGTTATAATGCCCCTTTGTAAGAAATGAGGCAAAATGTGATTATACAGCCAAAGAAAAGTTCAGCGTGGCTATGCTATGGGGTTTAGGTTCTTTTCTGTGACTATCGTTAGCATATTTGAGCATGACCAGAGTCCACTCCCAGGCTGGGACCTGACCTCCTGTGCTCAGGTCCCCAGTAAGGACTTGTAGTGTTTCTGATTTCAGTGGTACAGCACCAGGTCCTTTTTGCAGTGTCAAATGCAAGACATCATAGTTTCACTCACTATCATTTGCTGCTGGTTTATTTTTTGCAAATGTGTAATTTCACAAAACCGTACTAGTCGGGGACAGGAGCTCCTGAGCGTTCCCAGAGGCTGTAAGAAACTGGTGGGATGATTCAAGTGTACCTCATCAAAGGTGGCAGACATCATATATGCCAGTGGTTTAGGTTTACGTTTGAGATGGGTGTGTAACCCACAGAGCAGAGCTTCTTACAGTTACCCCGACCACGATGCATGCCTCTGGAACAAGGTGACCAGGAGGCTGTCGGAGGTGGTAGCTGCATCCCAAGGACCAGTCAGTTCTTATTTTTCCCACTGCGGCTGGGGAGGGGCTGGTGCATAAAAACTCATCGTCTGAGGAATAGACTATGAGAGTAAAAATAATTTCTTTTCCGGTGATCATAACTTTTATCTGCTGGTGTAGTACGTAGGGTAAGATGAAAGCGAAACCTACTTAGTTCACTCATGGCTTGAATTTGTATGCTGCAGTTCTGAAATCTCAGTCATCTACGTGACACCGGCTGACTCTCTCCATAGGAAGACATTGCTGCCCAGGGAGGTGACAGAGTGACCACGTATTCACTGTTACGGGGAGAGGGAAAAGACTTTTAGAAGGTTATGTAAAACAAATGGGCAAGTCTGAGCATAAAACCATTCCCTAAGACGTCCTCACCAATAGTAATGCAGTCTTGGTTTGTATTTGTCAACAGAACAGATTGTTTCCATCCCATTGTAGAGGGAACACTGCTCCCAAACAGTCTATTCGTAGTACATGTGGCATGTAAGATGACCATCACAGTGCTTTTTTGATATTGCAGCTATTGCTGCTTGTATTCAAAAGGTCTCTCCAAGCGACAAATAAAAACATGGCCCCACACTGCTATAGTTGTGCTGCATAGTCATGTAAGAGAGCATTTTGTTCCATACTTTCTTCCCAAGAGAACTTAAACTCTTGTAGACCTTCACTTGCGTGATGCCTTTAGCTTGTTGCTAATAATATAAGGATTTTTTCTCACACTTTGATGTAGCACCTCTTACACCTCTCCCTCTACTTTCCAGACTGGTTTGGGAAGTAGGGAACAGGGCAAATACGTTTGGGAGACGCTGCATCAGAGTAGTGTAAGTAGAGTACTTACACAGTTCTTCCTTGCTGGTAATGGCAAATTTCTTTATAAATTTTGTATAAAATTTATTTTTATTCTCCATATAAACTTCATTTTCTGCTGAAACATGGTCATCCCAGACGTGAAACACAGATGCTGATTTAATCAGACAAGGAATGCAGAAGAGGAAATGAGGAAGAATATCATACGTAATTGAAACTTCAGGGGAAGAAACTTAGTAATGATCTCATGCTGCAGTGTGTTTGGGACGCTGGAAACCTTACTCTTATGAAGAACTGGGTTCCTTAATGCGTGTGTCTGCTCAGATCCCCTGTTACATATCTCATCTACAGTGGACCACCTTACTCAGCACAATAGTGGCTCACTGTCGACTGAGGGTGGCTTTCAGCTCTGCAAAAATTAGACACGTAGGGTAGGTTTCCTCTGAAGTGAATGAAGAGACACAGGCACTTGCAGAGAGTGATTCATCCCACCTATCTTAATGTCTATCTAAGAGTGCAGTGAATTGCCCTTTAGAGCTATCCGTCCCTTTCCATTGATTATAAATGGAGGCTAGATGACTAGCCTAGACTAGGCACCCTGGTTTTGAGATGGCTGAAATCAGATGAGATTATGAGATACTGTAGTCCTAAGGTGTACCTAATGACTGCTGTGAAATTCAGAGGACCTGCTTTAAAGCAGGTAGCCCAGGTAGTGATAGCAGTGCGGTCACAGATAACACAGAGCTCAGCATGGGTTAACCGTTTGCCCAGCTTCTTGGGTGGATGCTTGGTCTTCGGTTAAACTGTGAACAGTCCGTGCTACGTTTCTGACAATGTAAAGAATTGTTTAAAGCTGACTTTGAAGTGCCTATACAGCTGCCATAATGAGTGTAATAGATGTACCGTAAAAAAATGATGCTGCCTACTAAGGCATCATTATCACCTCTTGCAGGATTTCGGTGGTCAGGTACTGCTCAGGTCCTACTCAGCTTGGTTTGTGTGAACTGCTGAGATGAAAACTCAGGTTATTTAGCTGTAGGCATAGTATTCAATGAGATTCTCACACTAACTGAAATATTGCAGCTGCATAAGAAACAATATAAAGGTGATAATACACTTTATAGGTGTTACCTAAAGGTGGAGAATATTGGGGAACACATTTAAAGATTTTTGTAACACTGGGAAATACTCCATGTTTCCAGTGTTCCTGCTTCACATCAGAACATATTAATTGTTCCTTCCTTAAGCAAACTTAACATGCTGCCCATTCTCCTTTGGTTCTGAGATGTAATCTTTCCCGCAGCGTGGGAAGGCAAACCCTTTTACCTGATTATGGCCGGCATAAATGTTTGTTGCTTCCATCACTCTTCAAGCTCTCATACCTGCATTTTGTGAACTTTACTCCCACTTTATAATACCGTGCTTCTTTAGTAGCCCTGCTAATTTAACTTCAGGGTGCCAAACAGGTATTAATCAGGGTGCTTACAAGTGTAGAATCTTCTTCCTGCCTGTCTATAATCCATGTGAGTAATGCCAATTAGCTGTCTGCTTCCTTAAATCTTCATACACGTTCCCATTCTTGCATTCCCACAGTAGTAGACACGGTCTTAAATGTCATGTGCAGTCAGAGGCACTTGACGGTGTTTTGTTTCATTACTCGTAAAGCTCAACGGGAAAATCATCGCCTCCACAAGCACCACAGAAGTGTGCTGTGGAAGAAAAGGATGAGTCCAGCTCTTGCATTTGTAGTTTAATTTGCTAGAAACAGGCTTCTAGCTCATTATATTCCGTCAGAATGATGGAAGCAGAAGAATCACTTCACATGTCAGGAGACAGGTAGACAATTATATACAGCAGTTTCACATTGGTGCAGCATGTTCTTGGAAAGGAGCAGGCACTTGCAGGCACTGATGCAGTACCAGGTATGTGTTTGTTTACCTATGGTAAATCCTAGATTAGCTTTCCAAAAGAAGCCCAATTTTAACCGGTTGTATTAAAAGGGATCAGAAATCCAGAGACTACCCACCAAAAAGGGATGGTACTCACAATTGTTTGTTGTATTTTGAAAATTCAGACCTGTGTTTCTCAGTAGTATAGAAGCTGGAAAAGAATAGAGGCCTGGAAATACAATACACAGTCACTGTGTGGTACAAACCACTGGTTAGGAGTACAGAGAGTATTATACATGGAATACTTATTTTTTTTCCATATGTACATATGTAATCAAGGACTCAGATTCAGATTCTTAGACGACAACATACTTCAATTAATTCACCTAGTGAATTTATCAAGCGCTGTAGACATATGAAGTGCGATAGAGTTGGTTCCGGGTTTCTAGGATGCCAATTAAATTAAGAATAATTTGATTTTTTATTCCTTGGGTCACTTTTCACCATAAACTCTGGATTTGTGGAACATACTTTTTGCTTTCACACTGGTCACTGGTCACCTTCGACTTTGATGATCTGCACTATGGGTCCAGTCCCACTTTTGGTCCTTTTTGATGTCTTTGAACAATTGTGTATAAACCAACACTATAATAAAATTACCACTTCTGTATACAGAAGTGTTGACTACAGCGGAGAGCTCAGCGATAGAGCTGTGAATGTAAATTATTCAGTGTTTTAATTCATCAGCTAAGCAGTCAAAATGAAAATCCTTTTTGTAAAAGGGCATAAGGGTAAAATTTTCAGAGAGAGGCAGGGTGGATTGACTGTCCTTAACTGTAGTTATCGAAAAACTAGATACGGTGTCTCAGCAAGTCATCTCTGGCCCGTTGCGGTCAAGAGAGAGATGTATGCATGTGTCGAAACTGGTTTTTCCCACCCTAAGTATCTACAAGAGACAGTGTGCAGATCTCTGGAGGTGAGTGACGGTGAACTCGTGACTGCAGAGGGACCGTGGAGCAGTGGGGACCACAGGGCCAGCACCCAGTGCCGTGCAGATACCCGCATCGGCTGTAAGCGAGCTACCTGGCTTACCAGCAACTGCAGCAGCACACAGCTTTGAAATGCTTCTTTATACTCCTTTTTATTGTTCTTGAAACCTTTTTAAAGAGGGCTTAAGTGCCTGCTTTTTCAAAAGCCACACTGAAGGGCTGCTCTCTGAAGTTTGTCACAATTTAGGATGTTGGTGAACCCCTCCTCGTTCGACATAAATAACGAATGCGTGATCTTTTCTGTTGTCCTCTTCCGTGCCTGCTTGGTTGAAACTCTCAGGCACTCGGTGCAGAAATGTCCATCGTGGTTTAAAATGTCTTTCCCCATGCTGATGTGCTTGTTACTGTTCCTCTCCCAAAGGCTGTGGCCCCCACAGCTCAGCAGTAGTCTGGCTTTTATTCGTGATCCTCATCAACTTCACGGCAAAGTCAGACAGTTTAATTAGCCTTTATCTTTTGCTTTGGAAGAGTGAGCCCAGGGTATGCCTATTAGTGCCATGAAGAGGTCTCACGCAGCAGTATGCATTGCCTGCGGTATGACACACAGTCATAAGCATCCCTGAGAATTAGGACAGCAGAATTACAGCACGTGAAGGATGCTGAGGCTCGGTATTTAGGTAGTAGGGTTTGCACTTTGCGTGTATGCGGACTTACCGATCTATGCTATTCGTTTCACTCTTCTTGATATTTGCTATTCCGGAAAGATAGCAGCAAAAGAGAAACCCGATAGCAGCTGGCTTGCAGAGGTGGTCCTTATTACAGCCAGGTAGGAGAGAGCAGTGGGGACTTGGTGCTTGCAAAATCCAGATAACAGTGACTGTTCTTTAGACTCGGCTCAAGGATGAAGGAAGCTTTCTGAAGAAGCATGTTTACTTCTGTGTGGGATGCAAAGTAAACACCTCACTAACTATATACATGCCATGCAACATTAAGAATGAAAATGAGAACTATTTTTCTCTTGTGATTTGGTGTGAAAGGGAATAAACAGTAGATTTAAAGTATGTAACAAGGGGGTACTTACACATCAGATAAATTACAAAAGAAATAGATCTTTTTTGATTAAAGGGCAGATACCTCTAGCTCTAAGTCTTACTTCACGCACACGCTACAGACAAAAATTACAGTAGGAAAAGTCCACGTCAGAATTGGGAAATGCCAAGATTATGGTTATCAGTCCAACTTTAATTCATGCCTCTCATGTGTGTGGGACAAAACAGTCCTTCACTGTAAGATCATGTGCTGATTTATCCATAGGACAGCAATGTCCTGTGGGATGGAGCACACCCACTTATTTTTTAGACATCTAACAATATATAGTGCTTTATATGTTCAAAATGCCACTCTCAGGTTGAGTTAGTGGTGAATGGTCAGTGCTTCTGAAGAATAAATCTGAAGGTCTCATACCAGGCACTGGGAAGAGTACGAACATGCCGTGAATATGATCTGTGAACACTTTAAGCAGCTTAACTATTGTCACAACAAGAAATTGTGTGGCAGGAGCATAAAATCTGTGGGCTAGCAATCAGTTACCTTTGCCAAGCTGCAATCAAAGCTTTTAGCTGATAAAATCTAAGGAATTTCCATTCTATGAAATTTTATTTTTCAAAGTTTTATAGTTTTACCAAATCTGGCTGGATTGTCGTAGAGATTCTGAAAAAAAAAAAGACCCAACCTGCTGAGCCAAGTTTCAAATCTCCACTCCAAAACAGAGTGACAAAAAAGCTCCTTCAAGAAAAGATTGCCAAAAATGTTTTTCGAGGCGCTACATTTTCCCTGAGCTAACTCATTTCCAGGAATGTCTGAGCCATTTTGGTTGAAACTGAAGAAATGTGTTCCTTACTCATGTAAGAAAAAACGGAGTGCAAACAGTCAAAGTTCAGTGAAGTTGCAAGCGGCTGAAAATTGGGTCTTGTAATGGGAAATGTTGGGCAACTTTAACGATAGGCAGTCCTACCAGCCCCACCTCTAACATGTTTAATCTACCATGGTATTAATTTGCACTGAAAAATAATCCATTAGCTTCAGTGGAAATCCTGCATAGAAAATGAACTCGGCAGTTGGCAGGGTCTCCCCGTGGGCTGCAGCAGCTCCGGCGTTGACTTAACAGGTCAGGTCTTTGGCTGGTGACCGACGGGCGATGAACGAGGTGCCATCTCCAGCAGCACAGGAGAGCATGATGTGACTCCTGCCCGCGTGCTGGGGACGTGTTGGAGGAGGCAGCAGCCTTTGTAGAAGATGAAGCCATGGCCACCGCAGCCTGCAGGGCCTCTGGAGGCGTTGCGGGTGAGAAGGCAGCGTGCCTCCAGGCACCAGCGTTTGGCAGGACTCTCCTTCCCCACCCTTAGCCTCTTCAGAGGGGTAATTTGGTGTGCGTACACTTCAACTGAATTGGCACAGGCCGCACAGACGTTGCAGGCTGTAACGCACAGGGAGCGTGGGCCGAGAGAGGTTTGGGCTGCGGAGCGTGACTCCTCCAGCGGGCCCGGGGTGCGGAGCCGGGCCTCCTCGCTGCGAGTGCTCCCGCGCCTCGGCACCCTTCTGCCACACTGGGAGACCCACCCTGGGCACCCGTGCTTCTGAAAAGGAGTATTCTTAGGCAAAACCCCCTTGTGTTTTAATAACAACCACCACAGGAAATGAACATTGAAAAAACCCCTCCAAACTCTGCCCTCAATAGCTCTGGGGCCGGCTGTGCACTGCGCTCTGAGTCCCACAACCCGGGTCTAGGCAGCACCCAAACCTCGGGTGGGCAAAACCCGGAGCCAGTCTCATCGCCGAGGCGCAGCTGGAGGCAGTGAATGCAGAGGAAGGCACTTCAGGCTCCCGAGAGCCTCCCGGGGAGGGTGCGGAGCTATGTAAAATCCGGGGCAAATGACCAGTCCTTCTGCACAACTGAGCTGGGCGATGGGGGCATCCAGAGGCACGGTCTGTGGTGGTTTGGATAGTCTGGTGTCAGGCGGTGAAAAAACTTGGCGTTACCTTCTCCTCTTTTACGTGACTCAGAGCTGCTGAAGATGTTGGGCCCATTTAAAACCAGCGACAAGCGTTGTTTTAACGGGCTTGTAAATTGGAGGAGCTGATCAGAAGCAGGCAGTGTTGCAAGTTATACTGGAGATCTGCTCCCGCACAGAAACCTTTCCCTCTTTCTGTGCAAAACACACTCTTACTTGGAGCTGCCTCAAGAAATGGCGCTGCGGGGAGGGCGCTGCGTGGCGAGTCCTTTGCCATTGACTGGAACAGGGCTCAGGGATGAGCGGTTTGCTGCGTTGTTTTTTATTTTAAGCGAAAACAACCGTTTCTGGAGACCCATTTCAGTGCTGGGCAAAAGGCACCTTCCCAGGCAGTTTTATTCCCCCCGCTACTACAACTTTGTTTAAGGTTTTCCCCGTGTCTTTTACTATGACGGTGTTCCCATCCTTGGGAGCCAAGCAGCTTGAGAGCTGAAAGAGAAGTGTTGTCAGGAGGGTGATTAAAATAGGGATTGATGCAGCTGGGAGCCAGGGTTCAGTCACCTCTCCGGGCCTCTGCGCTAGTGTTCTGTCAGACACAGTAGCTTTACCATGCGCGGCGAGTTTATGCGTTTTTTATTGTCTGGCGCTGCCAGAAAATGTTGACCCCGGAGTAGCCGCGCTGTGTAAGCAGTCAGCGGTGGAGGGCAGCGCGCTCTGCAAACCGTTTACGTTCCCTCTTTAATTCGTCACTTATGGGTCATATCTTTTTACATTTACATTTTTAAATTAGTTCAGTGTGCCCTGAGCTTCGGTTCCAGAATCGACGCTGAAAACCTCCCAACTTTACGAGTTATTAAAAAAATTCCAAAACCCCTCACTTAATTTACGTTCAGTATGCAGAACGACTTAAAGTTATGAGAAGGCTTCACATTTTTATAAGGACACGAGTTTGGGGAGAGATTAGATTTTAGGGCTCAAATGCAACATGGAACAATTGCCTATACTTGGTCATCTCTTCAAAGTGGATACTGTCAAGTGAAATTTGGCCCAAAATTTAAAAGAAGAAAAAGAAAGTTTTGGCATAAAATCCAATCTGGTCAAAATAAAATGGTTTTTCCAACGTAAATTCCATTAAAAGTAAAGCCAGACTCAGCAAATACTTGAGATCTCCCATATGGACTGAAGAATAGTTTTACATTGGAGCACAATGCAGTTTTTTGGAGTGCATTTGAGACTGCTCCTGTTTTGGAAGCCTCCTCATGTCTTGTTTGAATGACGATTTAGACTGTATATACCAAAGAGCAATGTTAGCATATTTGGAACATCAGCATAAAGGCTGTCTGTTAGAAGAAATGTTTCTTTTTAAAGAGAACACTCCTACGCTATGCCATTTGTTTTTCGTTCTTTAATTCTCATGTCAGGAAGTTTTGAAGACCAGCTTTCTGTGGCCAGATGAGTAAGGCAGGGATGTAGGAAGATGGTTCAGTGACGGATGCGTTTGAACGTGGGACCTCCAGGTCTGTCATCTGCCTCTGCCGTCTTTATGACATTCGTGCATTTGAAAATCCCTCTAAGCAGATGTCCAAACTTGCTGATATCAGTGGAAACTGGGTACCTCTTTCTCTCAGCCTCAGTTCCCCTTGAGTGAAGTATGAATAGGGGCACTGCCCTACTTCAGGGATGATATGGATATAGGAAGATGGTGAAAATAAAAGTGTTTGTTTACCTGAGTTATGTTTATAAGGCATATTCCCACCCAAGGTGTATCTCAATATGAGTCAGAAAGTCTCAGTTTCCCTTGATAAATGGAAACTTTTTTTTATTTTATTTTATTTCATATTTGTCCATCCTCAAGATGGGAAGAAGTAGGCTTTTTTTCTATCCTGTTAGCTTTGAGCTCCATATGTTGCTGCTCTGTGTTTGTAGTTGTAGTACGTATACGTAGTTGTTCCAGACCCCAATTCCTTCAAGTCCTTGAAGACATTGCAGGAGGTAAAGGTGGCATGTAGGAGTGAGCCTCTCATTAAATCAGTCCTTACTCAGAGTAAAATACCTGGTGCTGCTTTCAGAGAATGGCAAGTACCAGGCTCTTCTAGTCCCTGCTTAGGAGCTTTACGCTAGTACAGCCCGGAGAGTTGAAAACCAGACAAAGTAGAAAGTCTGGAAAGATTAAACTCCTGGATAGATAGATATTCTTTCCACATTTCTTTTATACCCCTGACTGTTGAATGATCGCAATGCATATGCTGTATCAACCATACGTTTGCTGACTTTGGGGAGTGAATCGGCCGCTTTTGTGCAGGCGAGGGGAGGAAGCTTTACAGCTGGCGCGGTTGCCTCCGTGCGCGTGTGTGTCTTGAGGGGTGGGGAAGGCAGGCATCCTTAACCAAACATTTGCAACCTGCTGTTTTAGCTGGAATAGGAAAACCAGCTTGACAAGAATGAACGGCTTCGCCAAGCGACGTTCAGGGGAGGTTGGTGGGATTTTAAACAAATCTCCTTAAGCAAGCATGAAAACAAGCTATTTAGCTCTCATTAATGTCTCAGGTTAAACTCTTGAATAATTTGTCATGGTTAGGCTCTTTTGGTTTCATTGGTGTTTTTCTAGTGACTAACGAGATGACAGCTACACATGCTCCTCGGTATGCCACTGTTCACAATAGGGTTTAAAGTTGTGTATTTGTTATTGATGTCATTAAAGTGATGGATTTGAGCTTGGTTTCTGAGGCAGCTGACTGGGTGGTTAGGACTAATTTCTAGCAATGGTTTTGGAGGTTGAAACCAAAGTGTGTATAAAAGGAAATGTTTCTTCTTTTAAGCAAATAATTTGAACCCAGATGAATGAAATTTAAGCAAGTGGGCATCAACTCCGAGTTAATTTTGACATAGTTGTCTGGAAATCATCACCAATTAAAATATTTTTATGAGCTCGAATGTAGTATTGTCTTTCGGTGCTTATGTAAGAGAGGAACAAACTGCTTGTTTAACCCCAGCCTTGAGACGACTGGCCAGAATATATGACTGAAGTCACAGCCATCTGGAGCGGCAGGGAGGGCATGGGCCTTGGCAAACCTCGCTGCGCGGGGGCAAGGCGACTTCCCTATCGGAACTGAAAAAATACATAAATTCGAACAGATCGCGTGCACCCGTTAGGAGGTGCAGCTCATCTGAAAAATGAATCTCACCCAATACATTTGACATTTTTAGACGGCAATTGCTAACAGAAAAGGCAGACGTAGCTGTTTGTATCCCCCTCTGCAGTAAGGGCACATTTCTTTAGCAGGGGGACTCCTGCAAAAGTCCTGCAGAAGTCAGCGTGAGTCTTGGATATGCAAAGAGGGCAGGAGCAGCTCTGGAGCCCAGGAATCCTAGTTCAGAGTAAAAATGAATCCCTTGGGTTGTTATAATCAGGTTCTTTCATGTGCTCCTTCAGACTGAATAGCTAGTGAGATAGTTCCTTGATTTGTGCACACACCTTTCACACCTGCACATAAAGAAAACCTTTGATGCCAAGTGCTTGATGGAACAACAAGATGAGTATGTGCAGAATTAAAAGGATACGCACCACGCTCAAATATTTTTATAGCTTTTTAGACTCTGCACATTTAAAATAATAACAAATACCCTGCCTGATGGGGAGGAGCAGTATCTGCATTGTGAATTTGGCCTTTTCATGAGAGCACCATTGTTTTTCCTTGTTTTTACATTGCAAAGACAGTTGAAATGTTGAAGACTTGAGTATAAATGTCTGTTGCTGTGTTTCCAACCACAGCCTCACTTATTCAGTGAGACAGACTTTCAACATTTAAATTTTTCTTATTGATGTTTATTGAGTTTTTTGCATTTTCTTTTATTATGCTGTATGCCTGCATATGCATACATATACATAATAGTACTGTGTGCTTTTGAAACAGCCTATCATGAGTTTTTGTTTTCCATTCCATAATTATTATCATTTGATTCTTGTGCAGTAGTGTACTTCTATTATTCGGGCTCCCAACACTGTAGACAGATGTTCAAATATTTCAACACAAACAAAACTGTTTATATTTAACTTACAGAATCATTATAGCTTTGGTATGTATGCATGGAATTTGCTCTACTGTGAAGTGTTAACACTAGACCTGTGCACCACTTCAGTCTGAAAGAAGGTAGACCTGAAATTGTACTTAATTTCAGCCTCCAGTTGAGTCCATACCGAGAAAATTTCAGGGCTTAGACGCATGATCAAGTTACAGGGGTTGTCTGTGTTTCCACATGTCAGCTGAACCACAGCAGCTGCCCGGTAGGTGTTCTTGGCCCCACATAAATGTAAGTTGATTTGATTTAGCTTAGCCCTCAATAAAAGAGGCTTAAGATAAGTAGAATCACTACACACTTGCCACAGGCAGTGAGCACACACGCAGATGGTTACCATCCAGGTCTGGGACATTGGTAACCCATTCCACCCCAGGAATTTGGCTGTGTATCAGTATGGTCCTGTACTGGCAATAGTCAAGCCAATTTTTAGATCAACATTTACATTCTCTTTTAAAGATTAGTTGTTGAATCCCTTAACATAGCTGGGTTTGTTGGCTTACCTAAAAACAATTTGCCAGTTCTCTTCTCTCAGCCCCACAAGCACTGTTGCTCACAGAATAACAGCGTTTTGAGGGGCTCATTCAAAACAGAAATTATTTTAATTCTCAGCTTGGTCAGGGAGAGACTTCTTTAGAGAGACTTTGATAGGTATTTTAGGCCCTGAATTTTACCAGCCTTGACTTCTCAGATATTCTGCATTTGTTTACCTTGAACCCTCTAATTCCCACAATCTATAATATTTAGTATATAGCAGCCAAGAGCTGATTTAAGAAATTTGCTTTTGAAATCCCCTGTGGCTTCCTTTGCTTGCTGAGTAGGGCGAAGTTGCAACACTTCTCCGGGGCATAGGCAATGAGCATGATTCTGAGCTCCGTGCGAGAAAGTGGGACTGCACCGTGAGTGTGGGCACTGAGCCCTGAGTCTGGCTCAGTAAGTCGCAGCTTAGCGTTGCCTTTGACTTGCGGTGTGAATGATAACTCATTTAGTCGTTTCAACTCAGAGTGAGTTATCTAAACTTGTACCTCTGGATTTATTAGAACATATCCTTAATCCGCTCTTCCTTAACATGTTATAACCCTCCATAGACAAGGGATTTGAGAAAGAGGTGAGTTTGGTTTTTCCACTTTCTGCAGCCCCTTTGAGCAGGCAGGATTTCCAGTTCCTAAACTCGCAGTCCTCTGGGTCATTCCTCTACTCTGTGTCTGCGATGGTCTAGCAAGTGGTGTCTGTCCCTGTACTACCCTTTTGGTGTCCATAACGACATTTGATTCTTATGATATGCAAATACGGGCGGTCCGTGGATGTTCATAAACATGCATGTCCATGGGGAAACTTCCATGCTTTTCCTGGGGATTAAGATACAATTTTTGTAAGGGAGGAAAAGAGAAGAAGGTAGTTCAGCTCTTTCCTGAGCTCAGGTGGACTTTGCATTAGCATTTCTCAAGGACGTGGCCAGTGCAGGAAGCTGATAGCAGAACCTACTGCAAATACAGTAGGAAAGGCAGAAGATGTCAAGGTGGAGGCATCTGCCATAAGTGCCTCAGCCTCCCTGCAGGTCGCCAGGGAAATTGGGAAATTTGTGAGCCCTGTAGACTGGGGCAAAAATAAATCCATGCCAAGGAAGGCAAATCGCTTTGCCTTGCACGTCCTCTAGCAGGAGAAATCCCAGGGGCTGGGAGACCCGTGTGTGTCCTCTTCCAGCCACGGCTGTGCTGTCAGGGGAGGACACCATTCCCCAGTGCTCCTCTAATCAGCATCAGTCAAAACGAGTTGGCTTAGCAGAGTCCTGCTCCAAATCAGCGGTAGCTGCGGTCGAAGCTGAGTGATTAACAGGGGAGAGAGGCCAGGCGCGATAACCTCGTCAGCTGGCACAGCTGCAACCTGAAGAGGCTGCCTGAACGCAGCCCCGATTGTGTTGGGCTGGGTTACCCCCCATGCTGACGGCACGTCCGAGCTTCGTGATGAATAGCAGGGGCTGTGAAGTGGACAGTGACCAGGTTTCGATTAAACGTCTCGCTGAGATCGGCTTCTGCTTCGGGAACGGAAAGCGAGCTCCAAAAAAGTCAGTTCCCATTAGCTGAGTGCCTAAGCAAGATCTATTTTTTAACGCGTTATTTAAAAATTTATAGAGTTTGTTAGGCAAAAAAAATGTTAGTCTGAGTGAGCTCTACAACAGTGTCAGAAAACCCCGAAAAGAGAGGCTTCTCCTGGAAATGTTGACAGGGTGCTAGCCGTAAACCTGCTGCTGCAAGGCCTCGTTGGTCATTTCTCCCCTAAGAGGGAAAAAATAATTGAGGTCTATTAGAGGGGAGAAAGCCTCCAGGCTGTTTTAATCTGGAATTCTGCAGCCTGACGTTAATGAGAAAAACTTTTTTTTTTTGCCAGTTTTTGGCCAATTCATTTCTACATTACAGACAGTAATAAATTGTCGAGTTGTTTATAAAAAGTTTGGCTCGATGCATTTCTAAATGCAAGGTACCAGAACAGTCACTGTGAAATCCCATTTCGATTTGGCTCACAGTATTGCAATGACCTTTTTTGTTGTCTTTTGTAATTAATAACTTACTTTTCTGTCACTTCTTCACACTGCCCATATAAATATTTCTGAAATGGAGCCTCTCCTATTTGCTAACCTCGTCTTTCATTAGCAACAGTGAACACATGGGAGTAATTTGGGATGCCGGGTGTGTTCCTCTGTGTGTTACTGTCCCACATGTCCCCCCCGTTCTTTGAAGTGCTGGTGTAGAAAAGCTCAGGTAGAAAAGGAAAGCTGTGGAAATGGTGAATTCTCTCCTCCTGGACCACACGTTGGCCAGGGTGCAACCATAGTGTAAAGGGTACTTGGTACAGCCAAGAAATAACTAACTAACAACTTCTCCAGTAGCGTACCCATCTCTAAAGGCTTACAGTTCACAGAGAAGCAGAGCAGATTACTAAAATTGTAATTTTTGAGAAAGTAGACTTAAATTTCTAGCGCTATTATAGCTATAGCAGTGAACTGTTAGTGAATGGGAGGAGGTAAAAGCACCCAAAAATACTTGTACAGCAAATGCTAAGAGAAGGAGTGAAAAATAAGATGAATGGAAAACATCAAAGAAGAAATGTTTGCTGGTCTCTGTTGGTTTGTTTTCTGGAGGGAGCCGCAGGAAAAATAAAAAAGAGGAAGACAAAAAAATGGATTAGGTTTGTAAGGAATCAAACATGGAAAAAAGCAGGGAAAGAAATATGTGAATACTATTTATTTGTGCTGCTAGCTGATAAATTGTTTCCCTCTTAGTTGCTCCATTAAAAGCCAAGGATCCAGCACGTTTTGAATGATCATATTAATCACATTGATTTAAGTTCAGTAATTTCTAAGACATGGGACAGAACATAACCTAGAGTGCTCTAGAACCTGCTAATAAACTCTGAGCAGTGCTGATGGGAAGGGAACGATGTCTAACAAGCCCATAATTTCAAGATTAATTGATGAAATGTCCCATTAAATCGTTATTTTCAGTTTTGGCAATTTCCTGTAGACCTCAATATGGTGCAGATAGACTTCTTTCCCTCCTTGAGAGTCTTTTCGCTCTCCAACAGTATTACCCATTAATTTTGGTGTATTATGAGTCATGGATTCAACACACTTTCTCCCCAGTCTGACATGGACAAGAGAGCCCAAACTTGCATGTAGGAGTCAGGTAAACAGGCATCCAGTGTGTTCAGGTACGGGGAAAAAAGCTTTACAGGTTCCATCTTAAAGAAATAAGATGACTGGAAATCCCCATCAAGATAAGGAACCAACAGTCTGTGCCATTTCTGAAAAGACCAAGGGAAGACTGGCGTTTTCCAAAGTCTTGCCTTCAGGGCGTGGCATAAAACTAAGGTTGTTATCGTTTGTGGTCAGAGATCTCATTGTAGTTTCACCAGTACGTTGATGTTGGCCCATGAATGCCAGCCATTATAACCACAGGCGTAGGAGTTCTCACTGCTGCTTCATGTGATTAGCACTTTTTTATATGACTGCCGAGTTCCTAACTCCTGGGCAAAGTCCCCAAATTACCTGACGTTATTCAGTGGCGAGGACACTAATCCTTCCTGATCATTTGTAAAGCACTGGCGCTTGTTTTTATTACTAATCTAAGACTGACTTCTTATAGTCATGGTCCTGCCTATTGAGCAGCTCTCTATGCAGGTTTGGTCTCACTTGTCCATGTCAGACTGGGAAGAAAGTGTGTTGAATATATGACTTCTAGTGCTTCAAAATTAATGGGTAACACTTTTGGAGAGCCAAAATCTTCTCGAGGAAGAAGGTGGCATTTTGGCTAAATGATTTCAAAGCAGGGTGGCATCTTGCTAAAACAGGTTGCCCCTTTGAACCTTAAGTTCAACTGTCAGAAAGTTAAATCAATTTATAGAGTGAATCAGTGTTCGAGTGCAGTTTTCCTGTCTTTTTTTTGGGTCCTTATTTAAAACCTCAAAACCGCTATGGGTAATTTCCCCAAGATCCACTTTAGACATTTGTGGCATGCAGCGTGAAGAGTAGGTGCAGCTGGCCAAACCCCAGCACTCATCCTTTTGAGCATTTTCCTCCTGTTTCAGTGATTAACGCAAGAAAAGCTGCCGCCCCTCTTCTCACAAAACCCAACGCTGACTGGAATAGCTGTATTGGCCCAAATCTTGCTTTTCTTGAAGCAAGTGGGAGTTCTGCCATGAGCTCAGAGGAAAACTGGATCTGGCCATTTCTGCTGGGTTTAACCTCTATCTCCATTTGCCACACCTCAGTTGACAAGCAATTCTTCTGCTGAGAGACCTTATCAAGCATGCAAAACTCACAAATATTGTTTAACCACAATGATCACCACAGGAAACGTTGGCCCGAAATTTAGGTTTTGTTTTTGAAAACAGAAGGTTTGGGAGGAGAGAGAGCATTGTTAAATCGAGCTTGGGCAAAAACATGTTCCTAGCTTTTTTTAGAGTATTACAGAAAGACAATGCCATTGCTAACGTCTTCAGTATTTCTTCACTGTGTTGAAAGGTTCAGTCAGAATATTTTGCTCGGGCATGGGACCGAGAAAGTACTGTTGATTTAACAAATCAACCTTATTTGGTTGTATTAGTAAGGGCAGCTTTGATAGTGGTCAATACACTTCTACAATTTTATCAGAGATCCAATTGCTTTGTAGTAAGACATATCGATGCCACAGCTAGGAGGGGGATCTTGCGGTACCGTGCTCTCCAGACTTGAAATGGGAGAAAATTCCCCAGAGCTTACAATGCAAAGGGATAAAACGTGGGAGAGAAGGCGGAGAGGAGACTGCCCTGCACATGGCACCATCAGGAGTTGAGCACAAAACCTCCGCCCCGTAGCAGAGCATCCTGTGCCCGTCCTGCCTGCCGAAACCTAAGGTGGTGGCAGACGCAGAGCCGAAGAATTGAGAACTGGATTTTACTATTTACATTACCATAATTTATCTGTAGCATAATGTTGAAGTTGCCACTAGAAAAAGATTAGAAACATGTTTCCTGCTCGGTTTCCTCGCCGCTCAGGCCACACACATGCAGCGCGTGCCATTAACCGTTGCAGAGCTCCCGTGCCCGGTGGAGGAAGGTGCTCGTTCAGCGGCCTCAAGCTGCACCAAGATTTTCAAAACATCAAGAAAACAACCCCGGGCACTATTCGGTTGTGCCCTGTGGTTTGCCGCTGGTATATACCTGATTTCAGATCCGATCTCATAGTGCCGATCGCTTTTTCCTTTAGATTTACCTTTTTGATCTGAAGAAATTAGTGTTTTACACTATGAAAAATCCCCTGATCCTGTGGCAAACCTTCTTCCCCTTCCCTCACCCCTTTGCTACCGGGAATTATGTCTTTCTAACACCATAGGCAGATTGGCACACTAGAAGTATGTGTATGCTTTCTTCCAATTTAATTGGATATGCTAGTCTGAAATGTAGTATGTTTGCTAATTCCGTAAACTAGCTACTGTAACTAAAATCAGACACAGTTACCAAAAAAAAGCCAGATTGCGTTTTAGTCCAAGAGGGATATTTCCATGCTTTAAGGGTGGTCTCTCTTCTCCCTTTAAAATATCCTTTAATCACTGTGTGTCTTGGTTACCATCCCTGTTTTTACAGGATTCCTGTAGTTTGCATTCAAAGTTGGATAGGTGATGTTTTAATACATGTTTTATTATTTCGAGTCAAAGCAGTTTTATTTTGCCTGAATTTTTACCTGTTGTTGATTGAAAGATTGGAAGTTTTATACTGCGATCTGTCTAGCTGAGGGGAAAGATCAGCAGCCCAGGGTAGCTCTGAAAAAGTTCTCAGCAAAGTCTCCACATTGTGCTCATAGCATAACCCAACGCTGTCATTTAAGGCTATATTTCAATTCCCTTGTAACGTGGGGCATCCATTTGTACTTCAGTCCTGTGCTATTTCAGGGTCAAACGTGGGAGGTAAAATAATTGCGAACCTCAGCAAGGGGAGAAGTTTCCCTCTGCAGAGATACGGTTGATGCTTCGCTGCTCCGTATTCTGGAGGCTTCAAGCACAGTTTTGCTGTCTACCAACCGAAGGGAATTAATGCAGCAGTCAGAGGCAAGCCTTATGCGATGCGACAGGTGCTAATCTTCCAGGGAATTCATCCTACATCCCACCCATTAAGGGAATTTTATGTAAAAATGGTTTAATGTCTCTTTAAAGGTGTCAGCAAGCATGTGAGGACCACACAGCTTGGGTTCCACTGAAAGTAATGGAGTGAAATTGTCTGCATAATTATTTTAGTTGGATTGAGAATCTGCAGTCCTCTCTTGCTTCAGGAAATAAACCTCTGTTAAAACCATATGGCAGTATTCTCAGAAGAGACGTGATTACAGGGCCACTTCTCCTTCACATCTTCAGGCAGAGTTAGAGAAAGTTGTTACGTTTGTGCATAATTAATCCTTCTTTTTCCTTGTGAGCAGACACAAAAATGTCATTTTTAGCATGTGTGAGGGTGCTGGTGTGTTTGTTTGCATACACGCATACGCTTGCTTTTCAGTGTACTGAAGCAGCAATGAATGGTGCTGTCTCTGAACAAAATTAGAGACACGGCAGGAATGTACCATCACGTGTACATACCGAAACTGCATAACAGAGAAACTCCATCAGAAGGAGTTACGCTTAAGTTTAGGATAAGCAGCGGTACTTCTAGAAACTACAGCCGGTGGAAATGATGTTACCTTACTTTAAACGAGGCCAGTTAACGCACATGCAAAATAAAAGACAAAGGGTGGGTTTTAATTACACTGCGCCTCATCCTTCTCCCTGGCATGTCATCTCCTGCCACTTTTCCAGGTGATGGTGGGATTACCCTGGTCTGACGTGATGGGGGATGTGATACCTTTTGGCAATGCAGCGGCACTTCTGACCCTGCCGTGCTGTGGGACCGTGGTGCCGCAGTCCTGCGCCGGGGATGGCGTGGGCAGGTCCTGGCTCCTTGTGCTCAGGATATTCCCAGCAGGCATCAGGAGCTGGGTACCCAGCGCTGCCTGGCAGGGGAAGAGGAGCTGCTCCATACAGGAGAAGGCCTTTGACCAGTTTTTCGTATCACTGTTTTTGTGAAAGCAGAGAAGGAAGTGTCCAAACACTAAATACGAAGGTGTGAAAACCACAGAGCTTGGTAAAGGTACAGTTATCTTAACTGTCAAGTGAGCAAGCCTTGACTTTCACTTTAAATTCAGCGGCCACAGTTCTCTCTTACATAAGTTTTATACCAATGTGTATCCATTTATTTTAGTGAAGATTTATGCCACAATCAACAAGAAAGCAAGAAGCATGATCAAAACATTAGCAAACAGTAATATCAGCCATTCTCAAACACTATCGAGAAACTTTATAAAAGGAAAGCAACACCAGAAAAAACACTTTTCAAATCCGAGTGATGTGCAGGAAGTAAATTATCACCACACCTGGTGAGAGAGTGAGTGTCAGGAATAGATGCACTGTTCAAATGATGCGGTGAAATATCATTATCATGGAGAAGGGAGCATATTTTGTCTACTGTGTAGAAGATACATAATCTTAAACCAATGTCCTGTTGGCAATGCTGCCAGATGCTGGGGGGTAGACTTGGCCTCTTGACAGAAGACCACCCTCAGCAGTAGTTTGGCCATCTAAATCCATCAGGGGTTAGAAATTGGGTTCAGTCCTAGTCTAATGTTGGTCCTCTGACGAAGGGAAATCATTAGCACACAGGGAGTTGTCAAGGGAGTGTGCGTCAAAACTGGTCAGTGATGGGGACACTGACAGCCCAACTCCTTTTCTGCTGCCAAAAGGAGAACTATCCCATGGGCCTTGTGGGAAGCTGGAGCGAAAGGGGAAGAAATAATCCATCCTACCTGAAGAAGAGTTAAAACCCGAATTTCTTCCTTTGTCATAGTCCTGAGCTCTCTGTAGACTTTTACCAAAAAAATCACTTTCTTTTTTTAAGCTTTGACTTCCTCATAATTTGTGTTGAAGCTGGAAAAAGTTTTCTATCCCTCTTTTCTGTTGTTGCCTTTTTACTTCATTTAAATTGGTTAAGACAGATGAGTTTCACTTATAAAAAAACCCAAGGCAACGCACCTCTAAAAGATATCCAATTTCTTCAGCATCACCAGCGTTGCTTCTTTTACTTTTCTTGGAGAAAAGGGGAAGAACACTTTGCGTTCTATTTTCCATTATTCTTTGATGGAATTAAATCAGGATTGTGCTTGAAGAAAAAGGAAACCCTCATATGTATGTGTTGTCCTCTAATAAATGGTGCCAGTGGCTTGGGAGTGCCTTATTTTGTCCGTGGAAAAAAAGCAAGCAGTAGGGCTAAAAGGTAGACTGCACAGTTTGTATCTAAAATTCCATAACTGAGGGATCAAGTTTTGGCCTCGCAGAGACAGAACTGTAACTATTGCAGTGGAAGCAGCTATATTATTCCTTAAAATGAGTCATATGACATTAAAAACAAAGCAAATAATAAAATTCAAATTTGTGCAAGCTGTAAAGACTTCAGGGCCAGGCTGTCTCCCACTGAAGGCGGTGGCAAAGCCTCTATTCATGGCTCTGGTGGATGGCTTGGGCCCCATACAATCCTATTTTTCCAATTGTAGGTTCATACTTTTTTATCCTGCGAATTAAATAAGGATTTGCCACCCGCAAAATAAAACCCAAAGAAAGAAACTGTCTTTAAATAGAATGAGCTATTGAGGCGATATTAATAGCACAGGGATGATGAGTATTTCCAGAATTTAAGTACTTTAGTGTTATTTCTGCCTGTTTTAAGAGAGCAGAATAAAATATCCTTGCCACTTTTGCGTTGCAGAGATGTTTTCCACTGGTGCACTGTAGTGGGCATCCAAACTTAATGACTCACCAAAATAATAATAAAATAGTTAGAGATTATTCAAAGCTTGTGCCAGTGATGATCCAACGCGTTCTAACGTCTTTCCAAGCTCGAAGCATATATATATATAGGTAGGGCTGTATGTATGTGCTTGTGCACATCTTTGAAAACTATCAACTTCACAGCTGCCCATTTGAACGACTTGTGATTTTTATAACTAGGCATTTACAGCTTCTGTTTCTTTGATTTTCCTTTTTCCACTGGGTTGCACCCACAATGTAATGCCCCAGTGGATTTCTGTTTAGCAGTGAAATGATTGAGTAGTTACAACAGGGTCAAAGTAAAGCCTGTGAGCTATAATCTTCTTTAAAAAATGAACTTGGGAGAGGATTGTGCAGCTCAGGGGACTGGTGATAAGACAGAGGTTTCCCTGTCTCGTATGCTACGTCCTGCCCAGTGACTAGAAATTAATGCCCTCTGAGCTCCCCCGGTGTATGGGCAAGGGAGACTCATGAATTCAGAAATAAAAATCAGGTCCTGTTTGGACCGATCTTCTCTTCCATGCCTTGAGGAGAAGCCCACTTTCTACTAAATTTGATAGGGCTGGAAGCAGTAGAAGAGGTATCTGGGGTTTCTGTGGGACGAGCTCCTGAAGAGCTCCCGCAGAAGCAGTCGTAGGGGACATCTTGCCTGCGGTAGCCCCAGCCTTTCCCAGGCTTTCCCCGAGTGTTCATCGGCGCAGTTCACGGTGCCGTGAATGGCATCACCCACTGCTTGTGTTGGCCACCCTCCAGCTCCGTCTCGCAGGCGCATCCCCCCCCCCACCGCCCACATTCCTGGGGATTTGTTACCTTCTGGTAGCCAAACGCACAGGGAACTGGGGCAGGGGGCGAGATTTATTCTCCAGGACTCTGTTTTCCTATTGTTTTTAAGTTCACGGGAGGCTCCCCATTACTAAACAAACTTTACAACTGTCGGCAAAAGGGTCAGCCCCCTGCCAGAACCCTTCAAAAAAATATTACATTCCTTGCAGCCAAATGCAGTTGTGTCACTCATCTCCCTCCCCTCTGTCCCCCCGGGGCTTTTGGTAGGAGGTATCGCCCCTGAGCGGGTTAAACACACGGCTTAGGCACTGAATTAGCTACCTGCAAAGCCCGTAAGGACAGGCTTAACTTTGGCCAACGACTTGCATCTCATGCGCTTGCAATGCTTTGCTGAGTTTTGGGCATGATGTTATTAAGCAGCCGGTCCGGGGTAGAGGCAGCCAGCCTTAGGGCTCGGGGGGTTTATTGTGAGATGAATGTATGTAGGGCTGGAGTTGTTGTAGCAAGGATGGGATTTGTGTTTCTGTAGCTCACAGCAGAATGTAGCTTTTCTTTTCTTTTCTGCCAAAGGAAAAAAAAAAAAATCCAGTGGAGATAGTTATGAATGAAGCACTTCCAGGAGCAAATAATGCAAATAATGAGGCTGTCTTTTGGAAAATCCCAGGATTTTATAGTCTCTCACTGCGTTGAGGAGTTCCCTACACTCTCATAGAAGACATAGGTTGTCCAAAACATTTGCTTCCAGGCTTAGTGGGTTTTTTTCCCCCAAGAAGTTTGTCATTTTGATGTCCCTTGTTCTTCATATTGGCATGGAGAGGAGCACATGGGTTTTAGCAGAAGAGGATGGCCAGGGCCACTCTGCATGGCACCATCTTTCTTCGAGTAACCAGCAGATGCAAAGCAGAAAAGCAACAACCAAAACCAGTTGTGGACTAGTAACATGTTAATGGTCTTCTGGACCTTCATCTGGGAATGCAGGAACACTCCCGAGCATTGGGCGTGAAATTCTAGTTTTACTTCGTTTGGTCTGCCCCGAAAACTAGTGGAAGCTCAGAGTCATGCTTGCTAAATTAAGGGTGACATCAATCTGGTAATATCCACTGTGAGGCAAAGAAATGACGGTTATTCTGAACTTAGAGCCGTAGGAAACCCTGGCCCAGAGGGGTTAAGACGATTCCAAACTCAGGTGCCTCGTGGTCTGGAATACCTAAGCAGCCGCAGCCTGCAGTTCACTGTGCCCTTTCGTGGCAGCTGGAGATGCTGAACTCTTTGCAGCATCAGACCCACGGTTAGCATGAGCTGCCTGACTTAATGTACTCATGTTAAAAATATTGTGTACGTGACTTAACCAAGCACAGACAATCGCTCAGGCCTAGAACAGTAGGGCTAAAAGAAACCTCAGGCGACCTAGTCCATTTTTCCTCAGAGGAAGTATTATATATACTTAGATCATCACTGACATCTGTCCAAATTCTTAAATCCTCCAGTACTGTGCCTTCCACTTACTTACCAAGTCTGGGTTTTGTATTTTTTTCTTCTATACTTAAAAAGGAGTTTGCTAATACCGTACATTAATCTCTTAAATCTCCTCTACCTCAAATGAAGCCAGCTTTTTCTTGTTCTGTTCTCAGCTGACATAGAGATCAATTGATTACCATTTTCTTTAGAAAACATTTTACTCTTATCATGTCCTTTCCTGCTCGTCTCTTTTCTAGACTAAACAAATGTATTTCCTTCAACTTTTCCATGTAGGTCATGCTTTCTAAATCTCTTATCACTCCTGTTGCTCTTCTCTGGATTCTCTCGCATTTGTCTGTATCTTTCTCAGAGGGTGGTGTCCCGAACGGGATAAAGCAATCCAGCTGATGTCTCACCACTTCTGAGCGGGGCGTAACAGTTACCTTCTGTGTCTTCTATGCAACTTACCCAGTAATCTTTCCCAGAACTGCATTTACTTCACTGTTTTTTTAAAAAAAGACAGAATCCTATTATTGACTCACATTCAACTTGCAACTCGCTGCTACCCCCAGATCGTCCTCCGCAGTGCTGCTGGCTAATAGGTTTGTCATTGTGGTGCGTTTGAGCATTTGATTTCTTGCTCCCAAGTGTAATACACTGCGCTTAACTTTTACTGCATGCTAATTTTGCTAACAATGGGTCAAAGATCATTTGTCCAATTTGCTAAGACCGTTTCGAATTCTGACCCCTTTCTCCAAAGTCTGGAGGGCTCCCCTCCCTATCGGATGTCATCTCAAGATTTTATAATCGTGCTTTGCATTGCGTCGTCCAAGTTATTAAAGAAAATAATAAATATTAATTGGCCGAAGACGCATAAAATACCTTCCCTTTCAATATCGCTAGTGATATTTAGCAAGCAACTTTGTAACACCGAACTCCCATCTATGCATCCCCTATGGCTGTGTTTTAGCCTTTAAAGGACACTTTCTTTCCCTCAGAAACTTGGAAGCCGAGGTTAGTCCATCCCAGCTTCCACCTGAGACAGAAATGCCCCCGCTGGCGTTGGCAAATAGAGGTGGAGCATAGCAAGGGAATAAAAACTGCAGCTCACCTCTCGGATTGTTGGCAGGATCTTTAGGCCAACGTTTCTTCTCTTAAGCCCAGCTGCATCATTTATGTGCTGCTTAAGGCTGTCCGTCTTCAAAACTTGCGCGTTGTGTAGGTGCTTGTGCAAGTGCTCTGACTACACAGAAAGTTGGATACCTTCTGCAACGTGAAAGTTGCCCCAATAAACCCGCTCATTGCCAGCAGCACGAGACTTTTTGACACACTTGGGTGTATAAATAAGAGCGAAGAACAGCGTTAAGCATAATTTTTACTGGGGGAACCACCGATTCTGTATACCTTTCAGGAGGAAGAAAGGGAGACATCCATCAAACTGTCATTACAAATTTGATGCCACAAACCTAAGCTCATGGAGCCACCAGGAATCTGTAAACCTTTTAAAGGATACGCCTGGTTTTGACATTCAGAATAAAAAATCTTTATAGATATTTGTGGAAAACACTGATGGGCCAGCAGCTAAATGACATTTCTCGACAGTCAGACAGACTCCACACAAACTGAATAGATGTCCAGTTTTAGGATGACAGGTTAATTACTTTCTGTGCTATGCCCAGGAACAAATAATACTTGGCCTGTTTTACTTACTGAGTAGGAAAAGATGTTTGAGGATGGTGGGGTTTTTTTTTTTTAAAGGCTCCTGCATCCTGGCTTCTGCCTCCGTATAGCCTGAGTGTAGGTGCCCTTTATAGAACAATAACTTGACACTACTCAAAATACTTGGCGCTGCAAGCGGAGGAGTGGAATGCAATAAGAACACTTTAGCAGATCTGAGGGTGAGTAAACTCCAGTAGTTTTGGAAGGAGAGGGTAGGGTTTTCAGCGTACGTCTCTCCCTTACTTGGCATTCGCAGACAATAAGAATACAAGGATTAACATAGTAGACTCCGTTTATTACACTTGGGTGGATAAAGCAATTATCTGTCTATCATGGCTGGAGTAAATTGTGCAACAGCATTAACATGGGTGGATACGTGGATAAAAGCTACTCTGCCACAGAGGGTGCTGATACACAAGATAATCCTTCAAGTTGAACTTATAAAGACTGTTTTCTTTTGGAGTTTATATCATGTTACCCCTGCCAGTGTAGATTGAAATGGCATCTTTTTTATTTTTAACCATGTTTTCAGGTTTCTTTAGCCATCTGAATTGTATTAGTAAGGTTATTTTAGAAATATCCCACTTTAATCAAGTTTAAACAACCTGCTTAAAACCTGCTGCATGGATATAAACACGGTGGTCTTCTAGGGCAGCAAAACTGTTGAAAGATACAGTGCAAACACGCACACATCCATCTATTATTCTTAACTGTTGTTTCGTCCATGCCTGAAATCCCGTTGTAACGGCAGTGTTCAGCCTGCAATACGCTCCTGGGTTTGGGAGTGTAAAACAAAACCAAAAAATGAAAATGCACCTTATTGATTTCTAGAGAGCAGAGCAGCGTAGCATCGGAGAGCGCTTAGACTAGATTTAAACTAAGCGCCTTAAATCTGGTTTAATAGCTGTGTTTACATCGCCCCCCCTTTTCATTCCTCTAAAGTAATCAGGTTTCGCAAGCGTTAAGAAAACCATCCCCTCCTGCCAGCTGGAGGGAGGCCAGTTCAAGGAGATTTTTTTTCTCTCCCCCCCCTCCTCTCGCCCCCTTCGTTTGCTGTGATCTTTACTGCCGGTCGCTGCAGCAAGCAATAGAAGTTGGAAGGCTCTTTATGGGATAGCTACCTTTGGGAGGGGAGGAAACCCTGTTCCTCAAAGGTACTGCTGGGTTAAGATGAGGATGATAAAGTCAGAATGAGGAGCTCTTGCGCTTTTGCGGGACAGCTCTTGCTCTCCCTCTTCTCCCCTTCTGCTAAAAAAGGGGGAGGAAAAGGGGGAGAGCGTAACAGGTACCAGCATGCAAAGGGAATTAAGGCAGGGACCGAGACTTGCGTGACAGTCTCTGTTTATATGAGTTGTCTTGAATGTCTCCGAGCAGCGATGCCAGCAATGTTTAGCTGGTTTCCTGGCACACGTGCACACAGATTCCTTTATGTTCGTGAAGGTGAAGGCAGAGCATCGCGCACAAGGGGGTCCCACCCACCTGCTCCCTCCCCGGCCCGGCCGGTTTGTGCTGATGTTCGAGATCAAGCGTAAGATCCAAATCAGAATTCAAAAGCTTTTCAGAAAGAAAAAAGAAAGAAAAAAAAAAAAACCAAAACACTGCAGCAAGGGGAGACCTTGCTCGTTTACGGGCGAGCCGAGCCGTACCGCAGCAGAGGGGCAGAGCAGAGGGCAGCGGGGGTCCTGCAACGCTGGGATGAGTTGAAGGGTGGGAGGGAACCGGTGCAAAAGCAATCCCGCTCGAGCCCCTTCCTGCTCTGCTGGGCCCTTTTCTCAAAGCACCGTTTTGGTTTCATTCGTTAAATCTTCTGGTTTTGGTGCTTTGACACAGCTTCCTGGCCAGCTCAGCCCCTGCCACGTGCCCCCCATCAGTCCCTTGTCTGCCAGAGGAGCGGCCTGGAGCCCTGCTCCGAGCAGGCGTTTTTCACCTCTCTACATAGAGAAATTTTGGGAGCGAGAGGCTCCTTTGCAGCTGCTGCCATTTGCTGAAAAACCCTCACCTCTGGGTCTGTCTTTCAGCTGGATGCGTGCGTTTCGCAGACCCCAGCTAAATTTTAAAAAGCACCGATAGCGCTTTATATCCTCAAAGGCTTTGCAATGGTTGAGTTAGAGTCATTCCCGTGGGCACGAAGGGACACAGCTTACACACCCATGGGATTGTTTCCCCCCACCCTTCCTGCCCCTTCCTCCCTGCAGCCCGCTGGAAGCTCTGGCTGCGTCCCGTGCTGGGCGGGCTGCCTGCGAGATGAGCTGAGTCGGCATTTGCTCCCAGTAAGTCAGTGGGGAGATGACCATCGACACCAGAGATGCTCCACGGGCTTGACCTCTAGGCTGAGGTTCAAACCTGCCCTTGCCTCTGCTCACCCCGGGTTGCAGCCACAGCTCCGAGAAGCCGGTAGCGTAACTGGTTCCCCTGGGAGCTGGATCTGGCCCTTTTGGAGCCGTACCAGTAGTCTGCAGACCTTCAGGAGAGCAGGGGTCAGGGAGGAGGAGCTCAGTGGGGTTTTGGCAATGGGCCACATTAGATCCGTTGTATAGGAACTGAGCCCATCCACAGTGTACGTTCCTCTGTCTTTATTTATTCCCATTTCTCTGCAGTAGTTTCAGGCACAGGGCTTCCCTGCTTTGGGTAAAAAATATGTCTTTTTTAAGAACAAAAAGAGACAGGGTCTTGTTTTCTGCCTGCGTCTGAGTGACTCCTGTTGACACTAACAGGGCTCTGTGTACAGTCAGGAGAATAAGCTCTTCAGTCTAATGCAAAGTGGTGCCCTCAGCTATTTAAAAAACAAACATCTTTTTTTTCTCCATTGAGTGAATTAACTGCAGTTACTGCACCTATGTAGCTCCTTGTTTTATGAACTATAAGAACCTTTCCTATGCACAGCCTATGGCCTAATTATGTAATTATGTCTCTTGGGTGGATTATATTTTTCTTCTCATAATTGTGCCTTTACCCAAGAGACTGGAAGGGTTCCAAACTTTTCCCTTTCCTGGGTAAAAACTGTTTGGCTCTTTGGTGTTTTGGGGTTTTTTTCATGAACTTTGGATTGGGTGCATTCAGTAGGACTGGGGGGGGAAGCCAGCCCGGGGATGAGAGTTTGTCACAAGACAAGGGACACAAGAGGGACTCCTGCGACTTGCTTCAGAGATTTTTTTCTTTGCAAAGAGCTGACGTTCGTCTTCTGGGCTTTTGCTGATTTATGGCTCTCTTATTTTTACCTCCAGTGCATAGATTGACACTGCTTTGGAGTGACATCTTGCTGCAATGATGTATTGTCTGAAATTTGTAACAGAACAATGACTATTTTTGCTTCATGCTGAATGCGCAGCGTTATTCAGTCCCAGCACAACAGCTGTGGAAGAAGCCTTAGGCTCAGGTCTCAACTCTTTTACCATGGCATAAACGTGGCTCTCTTGACTTCAGCTTTACAAGCCTGTAGCTGAATTCATAGTCAAGCCCATATCAGTATCTCCCACTTACATCTGATCCATAGGACCAAATGGGATGAAACGCAGGAAGACATCTAAAAAGAATTTAAGGAGATTTTGTGATGAAATTCAGAGGACACATAACTTATCTTTTTTGCGGCGTGAAATTGTCTTCTACAGCATGTACGCAGAAATGTGTCACCACTGTGCTAGTGTTAAAAGAGACATAATCAGAGTGCTTGTCTCAAAGACATAAAACGTTAGTAGGAAAAAATGTGCCCATTCTTTACCTTTTTAAAGCACTTCACCTTTGGAGAAGCACTTCACCTTTGGAGAACATTGGGAATAATCAAAACTTGGGTTCTTGGGCTCTAATGTGCTTCTCTTGAAGTCAGGGAAGGCTAGAAATTCATAGCTTGTAAACCAGGTGATTCTTCTTCTTTCTGCCACTCCTTAGCCTGAAGGAAAGTCCCTTTTCCATTAAAGTTTTCTCCTTTCTCAATCTCAGCACTGAACCCAGAGCCATAGAAAGCCTCGGTTACTGGCCCTGGCGTTCAAAGGATTTTTATTGTGTTTGCCCTTTCCAGCTGTAGTCACCCCATGGAGTGACTCTCCAAACTTCACCAGCTGATGCTGAGCACCCTCATGACATACAGCAAACACAAACCGTGGTGGTATTTTATGTTGGGTCGTTACCCTCCGTTCTGCTTGGGATGCCGCAGCAATTGTGTCCCCAGCAGGAGAGCCCAGGTTCTTGCTTTCATGACCTTTCTGCCTTCCCTTGGCTCTTTTACAGAGACACCTGACTCCCACGATACTTCTTGTTGTTAAGGCAAAAGCAGAAAAGATAGAACTGGGCGATGACTGAAAATAGCTAACCCACTTGAGAGTGATAAAAGCATCTGTTGAAAATCTGGTAACCAGATCTCCTTGGTACCAGAAAGAAAAAACACACACACAAAAAAACTGGCGGGTGGTGTACACGGTACAAAGAAAGGGAGTCCCTGAGTGTCAGCATCTGGCGAGGCCACGTGTAGCATAATCTGATTAGTTTTCAGTTCCACACCCACAAGCTGAAAGATAAAAACGCGCACCCCTCCTCCCCGAGGAGGTAAAAATCTTCAAGCATCAACACCACATTTACATTCTGCAAGTCAGCCTCTTCCATGGCCCAATTTACATCTTGACTTCTGCAGCGGAGCGGTGGAAGTTCAGTGATGAGAGACGAGCTCACGTCCCTTTCCAGTTACCACATCCAGCAGACTCAAGATTGCCTTGCTTTGATCTGGGAGACATTCCTTCGTTTAGTTTAAACTGAAATGATTAAGCTGGAGATGAAGCCTCCTCACATCTTCTGCCATGCTTGGGATGTGATAATTGAACATTGGCTTCCATGGGCCATTTTAACGTGATCTGAGGCCGTCCTGGACTGGCGAGCTCAAGCAGCAGTGGAGGCACTGTCTGGCTAGCTGCAGTTTGCCCTGACTTTATTGCACTCTCTCAGTACTATTTTTTGGTTTGGGTCATGTAAAATGGCCAAAATTGGTACTGGGGTGGATTAATGGCAATGCTTTCAATCTCCAGGAACTAATACTCAGGTTGGTGTTTGGTTTGAAACAGCTGCGTAGCGGTGAGAGACCAGAACATTTCTCGTTATTTTGGAGCAAATAATGGATTTCTAATATCTAATGGGTTTCGTACTATCACAACAGACAAATCAGAACAGCTTGTATAGCTTTTGTCTATTAACTCCCAATTTTTCTCATCTCTTTCCCATCTCCTTGCCTGTGACCTAATCTATTCCAATGGCCACCGGGTCCCATCCTTATTCAGTAACTCACGGGACAGCCTCAGTCTTTTTGACTGCATTTCGTACCCAAGACTGCCTGTGTCCATAACCATTTTGACCCCCTCCAAGCCCAATCTATTCCACAAAATCGTCTTTGCAGCAGAGCAACTGGCCCTAAATGCAGTGTTGCAGGCAGTGGGATAGCTGCAGTATTATTTTATTCTATTTTTTATGTAGCTTTTATATTGCTTTTTAATGTACTCGCTGCTGCAGCAGATCACAGATTCTCCTTGAGCTATCCACACTTGCTACCCTAATCTTTTTTCCTGAAATAAAATTACGCCTCATGACTGAGACCAAGGAATACAGCTTTTCTTAGCCCACTCCCCTGGGATCAGGAATTTCTCTGTCAACGGACACATATATCAATGAGAGATGAAAAGCAGCTTGCGGAATGAGTTTTAAACATGTATCGCATATTTCATTGCTGCTGCTTATGTGCTACTCGGAAGGCCTTTTTAGAGTGTTTTCAGCCCGTACCTCATGGCTCCTCTGTACTTAATAGGATTTTTTTTTCTGCACAGGAATCAGGGCAAGAGATTTGTTTAAGTTGCCTACACTTCTTTGTGAGCACCTCCTGAATATGAAGGTTTTGTTGAGTTTTCTGCTTGCTTTCCATGTGAGCATGTCTTAGTTTTTATCAAAGCATAGTAACCCATAACGTGCGAAGCTGCAGTGTAATCTCATCTCACTGGGACATTTCACTGGGGGAGTGTGGCTCCTTCTGTGGATCTCTTTGTCACAACATGACTCCGTGTTACAACCCTAAATTTTAAATGTCCAGAAGGGGAAGGCAAGTCTGCCTTCAGCCCCTTGCTGGTTTCTGGGGACTTGCAGTTCCATTGATGCCTGGGGTCTTCCAGATGTGCATGGAGCTCTCTTTTCCCTACATTTTTTTGGGGGGGGGGAGGTGGCAACACCCAAACCCACACATCTCTAGATCATTTCAATTCAAGCAGATGTGGGAATCTTTCTTCTTATTTCTTTTCTTTCCTCTCTTTTTTTCCCTCTTTTTTCTTATTTTTCCCCCTGCCTACACTAAAGTGCACTGCTATCCTGCTGAATTTTGTCTTTCTGTGATAGACCTAGTGCAGTATAATAATAATACACATAATTAAATATGAACTCTTTTCTAGCAAAGCTATGCATGGGCAAACAGGGCGTGTTGAAAACAAAGCCGGGGGTTATCAGGCACAGGTTGGTGCAGGAGTGGTGACCTATAGAACAAGAGTTCATTGAGTTATCTGAAGACAGTTAAAATAGCTTGTGCACTGGTTTGTTAGTGATTCTTTAGCAAAAAAAGGCACTCTATGAACACAGCACAGGTTTTTTCTACGAAAATTCAAAATAAAATTCACTTTGGGGGTAGATTCATCCCCAGATAAAGTCAGCCCTGGCGTGTGGGGCCAGAGATAGGCTAATCATGTTTGCCTTATTTTGAGCCCTCTTGAATTTGCCGAAATGTGATTAGGAATGAGTAGAAGAGAAAAGGGGAGGAGAAGGAGATGTCTTTAAAAAACAGAGTGGAAAATACGACTGGCAAAGGGAAAAGTAACTACATAAAAATTGTGGAGAAAAAGAAGATGGAGAAGGAGAAATCCCAAGAGGATACTGACTCTGTGTGTGTGTGTGTGAAAGTCATTTCTTCAGGTTTAGCAGCACCCAACTTGTACAAGTTGTAATTTAAGTAGATTGAAAAGATAATGCTAAAGACTACCAGGTTAGATGTTACTCTGTCAATCAAGCTGCTGTTACGGAGTTGTTACAAGTCCACCAAAAATGGTTCCCCATTTAAAGTGATTGATACCTCCTGAAGAGAGGAGTAGCCACCAGTGTCAGCTCTAACATAGAGCAGCACCTTCTCCTTAATGAGAAAGCTCCCGCCTACCCCGTGCTTTTACATTGAGTCATCCTGGGGGAGAAATATCATACTTCAAAGTACAAAATAATGGGTCAACTAATTAAATTTTTTAAATTGCTAGAGAAGTTTCTCCAAAATTAAATTCCATACAGTTTCTTCTCATCTCTCAACCTGAATCCTTCACTTCTCTACCTAGAACCATGATTCCTCTGAATCTAGTTTGGATTTAGCCATCTAGTACTGACCTTGCATTGCCTATATGTCACGTAGGCACCATGGTCCCAATTAAACGATGTGAACCCATGTACATCAGTACTGTGATGACAGATACCTTTGAAAGGTGCTTTTTTTAAGAGCAGTGGTCTGATAGTTCAGTCTCAAGACTCAGTGGCCTCATTTATACTTCTAAAATAAATACCAGTATCAGAATTGGTTCTCTGGCCCTAAGACCGATGGGACAATCTGTCCATGTCTGCAAAGCTGAAGTCTCATAGCCTCTAGGCAGATGGCTGTTTTCACACTGCTAAGGGACAACGCGGATTATCTGAAGCCACTGGGGACCATCTGGAAGGGTTCAAGCCCAAGCCCTACCAGGGACCCTTCTTATTGTTAAAAGCATAAAAATATCCTACCCACCTATTGCTCGTGCCTGTGCCCCGGCACTGCTTACAGAGATGGAGGCAGTTGTGGTTCTGGGTTGCAATCACGGGGTCTGGGCCCCCGTTTCAGCTCTGTCAGAGGCCTTTTGTGTGACCTTGGTCGGTAACTTAGAGTACGATTCATTCCATTTAATGTTGACTAATGGTGAGGGTGTCTAATTAAACTAGTCATGTGTGCTCCCTCTCTGATCAGAGAAGGAAGAGAAAGCAAATTCAGAAGGTGACTCATCCCCTTTTAAGACTGGTGTCAGAGACAAATGAGATGAATTGCCCTCTGGAAGTAGCTATTTCTTTCCATTAACTGTAGAGGAAGTCTACATTAGAAGAGTTTAGACTAGATGCCTGATTTATGAATGGCTGAAGTTAAGTAAAATTAGTCCTGACCTTAATCTCTATGCATGCCTGTTTCTCCATATATATTGAATGATAGAAATAACACCCTCTGCGCCTCACATTCAAAGGCGCCATTGGGCGAGGAGCATCCTATAACTACTTTGGAAAGAAATTAAACCTAGGAGCAAAAATACAACAATTCGAGAAATAAAGCCTTTACTCTTGAAACATCTCGATGACAATATGAGCAGTACCAGTTGGGGCATCCTGTTGCTTTTGTCATTTTTCCCCTTTACATTTTGACAACCGAGCACCCGTAAATGACTTTTCCCAAGGCGGCCGTATGGCACGAGGGCAGCTAGCCTGCTTTTGGGGGGAGAAGTAGGAGCACTGAGGAAGGCTGACCATGCAAGGGAGTGTAGGACCCAACCTTGGCCAGCAGCTTTGAAGGTTTTCCTTGCGATACCACTCTTCTCAAACGACAGCGACTATTCACTTTTTGGAAAATCTACCCGAAGAATGAAAGCTAATGACTAACTGTGACAGAGCTAAAGAAAAAAAATAAGGGGAGAAGAAAAGCTTGCATTTTCGTAGCAAAAATTCACAACATATAAACCAGTCATGTAATTGTCCCACTCGATAACTTGTACTTACGTATGAGGCTTGCTTTTGGAAAAAAAGTTTGCCCCTTTAGCTACCTAGTGTAGTTAAAGCAGGAGGAAAAAAAATAACTAAAAAAGACCTTGTGTGGGTGTCCTCATAAGTGTTTACTTTGATCCAAATTGCAGCGTGTTACACATCTGTATGGGCACAGTTGTGCTCGATAAGGCTTTCACCAGCACAACCATGCCCAAAACACAAATCCCCCCACCGATGTCGCTGTGTTATCGGGGGTAGCTGAGATACCTATAAGTCCATTAAATCTAATAACAGGTCCTTAGAGGCCATTTTGGGGTTATTTTGGGTGTGTTAAATTACTAAATCTTGTTATTAACGCTTTTATTTTATGATTTGCTGTTTCCAGGGCACAGACAGAAGCTTGATGACTCTAAACCTAGTTTGTTCTCTGAACGCCTCAGTGATTTAGGGCGCATTCCTCATCCCAGTATGAGAGTAGGGGTCCCGACCCAGAGCCCACGGCCCTCTCTGAACTCTGCACCAAGTCCTTTTAATCCACAAGGACAGAGTCAGATTACAGGTAAGAGACAGAACCATAGGTTTGACTTGCACAGGCAACGGTAGTAATTGCTTATGGATATTTGTGTCTCAACTGCAGTAAAAGAGGCTGTTACAGAGTGAGAGATGTGTTCCAAGCAAAGCTAGGCGGGAAGTGGAATTTTCTATAGTGTTTGAAGCTGAAAATGTCTTTCTTTTTTTTAAAACATCTCTTTGCTGTAAATCCAAAATAGTCCAAAATAGTCAATCTGGGTAAATTGAGTAGGAATCTAATGAAATTCTAACTGCCACATTGCTCTGCCTTCTCCTCCGTGTGTGCAATAGTACATATTAGAACGAACATTTTTATTCAGCTTTTTTACTGTGCACTGGTGTTGAGGGAAGCAGCCAGCATTTAATGGTCTTTCTATTGGAATAATAATACAATCTTCTCACATGGCGGTTTCCTTCTAGCACCAGTGCTGACCACTGTTACAATAAACGAACTGGGTTATGGAGAAATCTCCAAAGGTTGCTTGTGAGGGTTGCATGCAACATTTATGATTGCATGCTGAGAGACAGATTTCATTGTGCTGAGAGAAATCATAAAGTACCATGTGTCACAGATTATAAGACCGAAATGAGATGTTTAACTGCAGCTATGCCAGAAGTTCGCAACAGAACTGTGAAGCCTACAAAATAAACTGATTTTGTCATTTTTCTAAATTCAGAGCTGGGTTTTTTTTTTTTCAAAAAGAGCGTCAAAACAACCTCTACCTAATTTTGGCCATTTCTACACTCAAAACTTGTGCTGACATGTTTGTATCTGTCCAGGATGTGAAGAGGTGTTGCCCCTGACCAACTCACGTGCTAGAGCTGTTGGAGAATTTCACCTAGATGCAAGTCCATCAACAAAACTCTTGGCTCAGTTTACTAGACCAGTTTAAAACTCAGTTTTGCTGCTATAGTTGCCTCTATACCTGGAGACCTTTGCCAATCTTGTATACCAGTATTCCTTCACTGGTAGAGCACTCCTAGTATAGACATAGTCTTTGAGTCAACCTAGGAAGATTTCTGGTTTCATGTTTCAAGTGGTTTTGACATGATACCAGCTGAAACTTAGCGGTTTTAACAAAGTGTTGTGGCTTTCTTCTTCTTTCTTTTTCTTGTTTTTTAAGTTCCACTGGTTTATTAATTTGCAGTAAGAAAGAGAAGTAAGTGGGTTAATTTGAACCCAAAGCATTCAGAGAATTGAAACGAAAAAATTGTTCCCATGAGCTGTGGCAAAGTTCTTCCAGATCTAGAAATCTAGCTTTAACTTGTGTAAAATGTTTATAAAATATTAAATATGTCGATAGTACCCATTACAAGGTACCTGCTGCCCACCAGCTTCCCAGAGCAGGTTTTTTGGCCAGGCTTAATGTTTTGTTAGCTGGACATGTGAAGTCAGGGCTCTTGTGCTTATCATTTTCTGGGTAAGAACTGCCAAACTAAAGCCCAATATTTTTTCTAATACTGTCTTGTGTCTGGTGGTGTTTGGGGACATAGCTCCTGAGAAAGCAAGGGGAAAATCCAGGGCTATGATCAGCTTCTTTCCTTCTTCCATAGCGTGCCTCCATAGTTTACCTATTATGCAACACTGTATCTAGGAACGAAGGAGGGTGAAATTCTTCCTGACCCCATCTGGTGATCAGCTTATGCCCTGAAGCACGAGAACTGAGATCCCCTTGTAATTTTCTTCCTAGCTAAGTGTAACCTCATATGCTGCTCCCATTCACATAAATGCCTCCTGTAGAAAATGTTCTGCTGGCTTTGATTACTGGAGTACTTCTCTGCCTCGTTGTGAATCAGCAGCAGCATTTACAGATCCGGGAGGTGAAAACTTCAGATGAGCTTTAAATAAGCCTGA